>NC_071626.1:18085769-18402500 GCF_014839835.1 Dryobates pubescens | reverse complement strand
TGTCACACTCAAAGGGATGAAGTTTTTTTCTTTATGTTTATGTAGAACTTCCTGAGTCCCAGTTTGTGTCCATTGCCCCTTGTCCTGTCTCTGGACACCACTGAAAAGAGTCTGGCTCCATCCCCCTGATATTTACCCTTTAGATATTGATCAGCATGAATGAGATTTCCCCCTCATTCTCCTCCAGTAGCTTGTGTGTGATCCCACTTATGAATCAGGCATTGTCCTTGCAACTCTTCTTTAGGGAATACTATTTGTGGTGGTCAATTGTGAAACTCAATTTACTGTACAGGTACATGGTGTTTCCTGTGTGTCAGGAGAAATGCATGAGGCAGAAGAAAGAATCCTTCCAAGAATCGAACGCCAGCAGTGTATAGCCCTAGGTTAGTGAAGTCTGCACTGAACTGAGAACCCAACTGCTCTTTCACTACAGGTTGGAGTTTCACTATTTCCCATCTTTTAGTGCCATCTACAGGCTCTGACTGAATGGACGCTGTTGGACCTTGAGCAAAAAGAGAAGAGCCTGGCTCCACCCTCCTGACACTCTTTAGATATTGATCAGCACTGATGTTAATGAGATCCCCACCCAGTTTCATCTTCTCCAGGCTCAAGAGCCCCAGCTCTCTCAGCCTCTCCTTGTAAGGCAGATGTTCCAGTCCTCTCAGCTTTTAAATGGCTCATCACTGGACTCTTTCCTGTAGCTGTCTTTCTTGAACTGGGGAGCCCCAAAATGTATGCAGTATTCCTGATGAGGCAGAGTAGAGGGAAAGGAGACCTTCCTCAGCCTGCTGGTTGCACTCTTCTTACTGCACCCCAGGATGACATTGGGCTTCTTGGCTATAAGGACAATTGCTGGCTCATGGTCAGCCTGTTTGTCCACCAGGACTCCAAGGTCCTTTTCCCCAGGGATGCTCTCCAGCAGATAGGCCTCTAGCCTGATCAGTGGGGTTGTTCTTCCTCAGATGCAGGCCTCTGCACTTGCCCTTGTTGAAATTAATTTGGTTTCTCCCTACCCAGCCCAAGCTGCCATTGGCCTTCTGGGCTGCAAGTGCCCATTGCTGGCTCAAGTCCAGCTTCTCATCCACCAGCACCCTTAAGTCTTTTTCTGCAGGGCTGAAAATCTCATCACCCCCCAGCCTGGATTGATAGCTAGGATTGCCCTGACTTAGGTGCAGGACCTTGCACTTTGCATCATTTAACCTCATGAGATTCTCCCCAGCTCACCTCTCCAGCCTGTCCAGGTCCCTTTACAGAATCACAGAATCACCAAGGTTGGAAGAGACCTCAAAGCTCATCGAGTCCAACCTGTCACCACAGACCTTATGACTAGACCATGGCACCAAGTGCCACGTCCAATCCCTTCTTGAACACCTCCAGGGATGGTGACTCCACCACCTCCCTGGGCAGCACATTCCAATGGCTAGCAGCTCCCTCTGTGAAGAACTTTCTCCTCACCTCCAGCCTAAACTTCCCCTGGCACAGCTTGAGGCTGTGTCCTCTTGTTCTCCTTGCCCATCATCCACTGTGAAAAACCTTCAGACATCCTGCCTTTCCTTCAGGTTACTCAGTAGAGCCTGAGGCCCCTAAGGAGCTACTTTATAAGTAGAAAACATTATTCATATCCATAAATCATCAAAAATGTTCTACCTACCTACTCTAGAATTCTTACTGCATACTCTTGCCCATTCCCAGCACTCAGAATTCACTGGGGTGATTGAAAGTCATGACATTTTTAGAACAATTATGAACTTGAGCTCTTCCAATCTGTCTTTTGACACCTAAGCCTTAAATAGTGCATTTCAAGATCATTTCTGCAGCCAGCGTGGACTAAGTAGGTTCTGCACCAAAGAAACAAAAGCACAGATTTCATGCAGATTTCCCCACAGACACAGGGATCCAGGCACCCTCAGTAAGTTTCTGGCTGACATTGAGCTGGAAGGGAGTGTTGATCGGCTGGAGGGTAGGAAGGCTCTGCACAGGGACCTGCACAGGCTGGATCCATGGGCTGAAACCAATTGCATGAGGTTTAAAAAGACCAAGTGCTGAGTCCTGCACTTTGGTCACAACCACCCCAAGCAACACTACAGGCCTGGGGCAGAGTGGCTGGAAAGCAGCCTGGTGGAAAAAAACCTGGGGGTGCTGGTGGACAGCTGAACATGAGCCAGCAGTGTGCCCAGGTGGCCAAGGCGGCCAACAGCATCCTGGCTTGGATCAAAACCAGTGTGTGCAGGAGTAGAGCGCTGATGGTGCTCCTGTATTTGGCCCTGGTGAGGCCTCGGCTTGAGTGCTGGGTTCTGTTCTGGGTACCACAGGATAGGAAAGACATTGAGGGGCTGGAGGGTGTCCAGAGAAGAGCAGCCAGGCTGGTGAGGGGTTTGGAGGGCATCATACAACGAGGGGCTGAGGAAGCTGAGGTTGTTTGGTCTGGAGAAGAGAAGGCTGAGGGGAGATCTTACTGCTCTCTACAACTCCCTGAAAGGAGGTTGGAGTGAGGCTGCTCTTGGTCTCTTCTCCCAAATAACCAGCAATAGGTTGAGAGGAAATGGGTTTGGGTTGTGCCAGGGGAGGTTTAGGTTGGACATTAGGAAAAACTCTTTACTGAGAGCACGGTGAGGGGTTGGAACAGGCTGCCCAGGGAGGTGTTCAAGAAGCTGTAGATGTGGTGCTTCAGGAAGGGTTTAGTGATCCTGGCAGTTGGGTTAGAGTTGGACTTGATGATCTTGAAGGTCTTTTCCAGCCTTAATGATTCCATTAAATGCCTGTATGTTCAAAGCAGCTACCCAGATCAGCAGAGACTTGAAGACAGGAGCATTAACCTCTTTTAGCCTCTGTTCCACATCACCAGGATGGAGATGATAATCCCAGTGATTTGCATGTGATGCTGGATAAAATACAGTTATTGATGCTTGTGATCCATGGGTACCCATTGGTGAAGGCCCCTGAATCCAAAAGAATCCAAAAGAAAGAAGGGAACAAATCTGCACCTCTTCTGAGGGTTAGATAATATGCATTAAATAGTAGTTTGAGCTGAGTAAGGAGGATGAAAGGACTATGGAAAAGCAGCTCATTTGCTGAAAAAAAAAGGCAGTTTATTGTGGGAAGAGGAATATGTGGTCATCTAATTAAGAAACATACAGTTATGCCTATAGTTCAAGCTTACAAGGAACCTCATTCCTTGTATTTCTTAACTTTTACTTGCTGAACTGCAGCTTTACTGATGTTTGTCAACTGGGGTCAGTTCCCTTCCAAAAGTAAAACAGCAACAAACCCCAGGCTGAGTTACTTTTGTCTTAGATAAGCCCTTCTAACTAATACAGGTGAGAAGCAGGTCTGCTTCTCCATGACTTCAGGTCAGACACCTACCTGAGGAGCTGCAGCAGGCAAAGTACACAACCTAGAGGGATATGAAACAGCCATTGCCAGGCCTTTCTGCTGTTTCTTAGCCACTGTCTTCCCTTGGCTGTTGCTCAGAGTATTCCATCCCTTTCTGACAAGTGTCTTCACCTTAGATATTTCAGCCCTCAGTCTAGCATTCAGCAGAGCACTATGCTGCCCAGCCAGCCTCTGCTTTCTACCTTTCTTCCAATCTGGGCAGCAGGAGGCACATGAAGAGCATGGAGGGGATTCTCTTCTCTCTGCAACACCTGTGACTGATGCCACAGTGCCTGAGTCATTGCAATTGCAAGGGTGATACTCCTGGCTGTCCCAGACTCGACTGTGCCATGGTGCTTGTGCAGGAGTGACAGACGCGGGACTCAAGCGGCAGGCAAGAGGTGGAGCATGCTTGACACACCCACCTCCAGATGGTTCCTCCTCTAGCCATGTGCTAAAGGTATTTTTTTCCAGTTCATTACTTGGTGAAATATGCTTGTTAGTAATTTTCAGGAGTGTGTTTTGGTTTTCCCCCCAAAGAGGAACTGCACAACACAGACCTGTCCGCTAAGTACTGTGACTTCTTAGACCAGTTCCTAAACCAAGTTCACAGGAGGGATCATGAAGCATTCCTCCTCATCTCGCTGTCAAGACCGAGCATCTTTTGCTGAACTTTTTGAACAAGCGCAGGTTCCAGTCCAAGCTGAAACGCAGCTTAGCCAAGTCATGAGCAACGTAAACCCTGGGTTAAATTGGTGTTCCACCACCTGCCACATCAGCCCAGGGCAGCCGAGCCGAGCCGAGCCGAGCCGAGCCGAGCCGAGCCGAGCCGAGCCGAGCCGAGCCGAGCCGAGCCGAGCCGAGCCGAGCCGAGCCGAGCCGAGCCGAGCCGCTCCCCGAGCCGCCCTGCCGGCGCGGCCCCTTTAAATGCTAATGAGGCTGCGCCCATGCCGGCGCCGGCCCCCGCTGACTGTGTTAAAAACTTCGGCGGGGCCATTTTGGGGGCAGTAAGACCCAGCGCGGGCCCGCGGGACACCGGCCGCTAAGCGCCGCGCATTCACCCTCCTGCCAGGCACCATGAGCGAGGCGGCGGAGACCAGCACCCCCAGCCCGGCGCCCACCGCAGCCGCCGCCGCGACCGCCGCCGCCTCCCCGGCCGGAGCCCCTGCGCCGCCGTCTCCCGCCGGCCCGGACGCCAAGCCCAAGAGCCCTGTCAGCGCCGCCGCGCCAAGCGCGGCTGCTGGGGAGGCGGCCCCCGGCGCTGCTGCTGCCGCCGCCGCAACCGCAACCACAGCCGCAGCCGCAACCACAGCCACAACAGCCGCGGCCGAGACGGAGAAGAAAGTGCTTGGTGAGTGCTGGGCCCCGCTCCCAACTTTCCGGGGCACCTGTGGAGGGGAAGCGGGGGGGGACGGGACGGGACAGCGCAGCGCCGCCGCCCAGGGCGCAGCCCGGCTCCCCGCCCCGCGGCTGTCACTCACGCTGCGCTTCGGGGGGGCTGCGCTGCCGCTTCTTCCGCCTTCTCCTCCGGCTGGGAAAGCCAACTTGGAGTTGAGCGGAGGCACCTGTGGTGCAGCAGCGTCGTCCTCTGCCCCACGTGGCCCTGGGCTCTTCTCCGGGGCCGGCCGAGGATAGTGAGGGATGTGCAGCCACGCTGCTGGGCGTCCCGGCACCTGCCGGGGCATCCCTTCTTAGAAAGGGGTAGCTGTTAAACACTGCGTCAGTCCTCCTCCCATTATCCTAAGGCCTTTGCACAACTTTTTTTGTCGATAAGGGGTACTGCTTTAATAATACTTCTGTGCTTAGTGCTTTGGGATTAAATTGTGTTTCGCTTTAGCAAAACAAGCAAAGTGCCTAGCTGCCATAGCTGTACTCAAAGCCAATGCATAGCTGGGGTGAGGGGGTTATCGGTATGATTAAATAGCATCAACCTGTTGAAAACGACGAGACTTCAATCGGCAGGGGAAGTAGAGGTCTGCCGTTTATAACTTTGAGAAGATATTAAAGGCAAAGTTGAGGCTGGCTACCACTGCAGAGTCCAGAACTTCCCTAAGGAAAGACAGCATCCTCTCTTCTGAAGGGAGGATGCTGAAGTCTTGCCACAGCAGATGGAGGAGCCAGGTATAGGGTTTTTCTGGAGCTGAGGTAGGAAGGAGTCTAGCAAAACAGAAATTGCAGGTAGGGTTGGTGTAGGGTGCGTTTTGCCGTGTTCTGTTGTCAGATTTGTCAGTAATCAGTCAAGGCACATTCACATCTGTTGCTGTGTCTGCTGCTCCTTCCCTTAACATGGCTTCTTTCGTTCTTGGTAATGTTTTTATCTTGTCACCTCTTGCTGTTTTGGTTTGGGGTGGGTTTTGTTGTTGTGGGGCTTGTTTTGTGGGTTTTCCCTGTAGGGTGGGGAAGAAGTGAAGGCACAAGTAGCTTTTCTGGTCTAGGAGGAAATAGAGAAGTGCCATGGTGACAGTTTAGTACACTGGCCTTATAATTAGGCAAGACTTTTAGCAGGAGTTGTAAGGAAAACAATCACTGAAATGTGAATTGGAAGCAGACTTGTGTTCAAATCCACCTCAGATGTGTCTGTTAATGGCTCTGGCAGGGGACTTGGGCTCAGTTTTTTGAGGTCACTTCCAACCCCTAACGCTGTGATTCTGCGATGGTGTTGTCATTACGTTTGCTTAGATCCCATTAGAAGCAAGGTCTGATGCTTGTTCAGGGCATCCCAGTGTCTGCCTTCTAGGAATAAGGATAAAGTTTAGTCAGCTTTCTCTTCCCTTTTGGTCACAGGCAGCTTGGGCATTTCTTGTTAGAACTACAGGAAAGGCTGTACCTCCATGGGCAGGGGGGGCTGTTGTTTGTTTATTCTAATAGTATCAGTGTCTTGTGGAAATACGCAGGCTTTCACTTGCTGGTGGGAGCTGTCATCGCATCAACTGCCTCCTCTGACTGGTTAGTAAAACTGATTACAGTTTCCTCTGGACTTGTCCTCCTTGCTTGATCTCCCAGCTTTGACAGCTCAGGCTTAACAATGGCTGTAGCGTGGCCACGTGGATGTTCAGTGCCGTGGTAATGTGTTGCAGGTTCTTCCTCCGTGGCAATGCCATGGGAGGGGGGAGGCTGCAGGACTTGGTGTGGGCACTGCTGTTTGAAGGAATCCGTGGGAGTCTCAGCCCTGGCCTCTGGCAGCTTGTGTGAAAGGAACAAATGTGGAGGAGGCTTGAAGTGTGGTGGGGGTGTCTCAATGCTTATCGATATCCAGAAGGCAAGTGTCAGGAGGATGAGGCCAGACTCTTCTCAGTGCTGTCTGGTGACAGGGCAAGTGGCAGTGGACAGAAACCTGAACACAGCAGGTTCCCTGTAAACATGAGTTAAAAATTCTTCCTTATGAGAGTAGCAGAGGACTGGAACAGCCTGCCCAGAGAGGTTGTGGAGTCTTCATATCTAGAAGCATTCTAAACCTTCCTGGATGTGTTCCTGTGTGATTGACTCTAGGTGATCCTGCTTCAGCAGGGGGGTTGAACTAGATAATCTTCAGAGGTCCCATCCAGTCCCTGCCATGCTGTAGCTCTGAAGCTCTGTGTGTGGAGATCCACCTTAGAGCAGCCAGCTGGCCAGGCAGAGTGAATTTTTACTACCTCCTTCCACCAGCTTTCTGACTTCTCCAAGGGGTTTTTGTGTGGCTTCCTGGGCTTCTCACCCTCTTCCTGATCTGAAGCAGGCTGACAGCTTCAATAGCTATTTTATGGGGGAGGGAAAGGATGATGAGGGTGGGAATCGGTGGTATAAGTCTTATCTTAAAGTAGGCTAAAACCTGCATGTTCCGTTGGCCACTGCTTCTGTGTTTACCCTTTCTTCCTCTGGTGACTTGTCTGGGTGCAGCGAGCTCTCGTGTACTGCCTGTGCCTTTGCAGTCGCAGCAGGTGCTCTCCCAACCAAGTGGTGACTGCATGCAACTAAGTTAAAAGCACAGCTACAAATGTCGGTGCTAAAGGCTTGTTACTGAATCACTGCTTGACAGTGAAATTTGGGGGGTGTATCTCTGAGCAAACCAGCTTGGCAATGGATGGTTTGTTCTTAGTAGAGCCTTTTGCTCAAGCAATTGTCTCAGTCTTAACATGGTTTTGCTTCTTCTACATAAACACATTTTCTGCTGAAAGGGCATTAAAGGAGACCAAAACCTCACTTCTAAAAGAGCACTGAGAAGAGGCCTGTTACTGCTTTCTGTAGAATCACTTCAGTTGGAGGAGACTTTTATTATCATTGTATCCAATTGTTCACTAGCTCAGAGTCCGGTGCTAAACCGTACCTCAGCACCACATCTCTGCCGTTCTAACACCTCCAGGCATGGGGATTCAACCACCTCCCTGGGCAGCCTCTTCTAGTCTTTGAGAACCCCAGTGGAGCAGTTTCTTCTAATATCAAATCTAAACCTCCCCTGATGTAGCTTGAGGACATTTCCTCCCATTGTATCAGTTCTTACTAGGGAGAAGAGACTGATGCTCACCTGTCTCCAACCTCCTTTCAGGGAGTTGCAGAATGCCAGAAGGTCTGCCCTTGGCCACCTTTTCTCTAGGCTCAACAATCTCAATTCCCTCAGCTGCTCCTCTCCAGACCCTTCACCAGCTTCTTTTACCCTTCTCTGGACCCACTCCAGCACCTCAATGTCCTGTTTGTGAAGGGCCCCAAAACTGAGCCCAGTCCTTAAGGTGTGGCTTACTCAGAGTGCAGGGGGACACTTGCTTCCCTGATACTGCTGGTGACACAATTCCTGATACAGACCAGGATTCTGTTGGCCTCCTTGGCCCCCTTGGCATGCTGCTGGCTCATTTCCAGCCAGCTGTAGATGAAGAACAGCAGCAGTAATGCAATGGACTCCTATCAGCAAACATGTCCTACTTCAGCTTTGTGCTCACAGGAGGAACCAGAGTTGCACTCTCAGAGGGGTGTGGAAGGATGGCAAGGCTCTGTGACACCAAAGGTCTGTGTAGCTCTGTCACATCCCTGATGGATGTGTAGGAGAAGACGCAGGTGTAGAGCAGACAAAGGTTCTGATTTGCAGTGTCGTTTCCTTGCCTCTAGCAGGCTGACTTGGACTTTTGAACTGGAGATTCTCTAGACTATTTAATTGCATCTTGGCTTCCTCCAACCCCTCAGACATGTAAGGCTTTCAAAAAGCAGTGTGTGACCAGCCCCTTTTCAAGTCAGCAGCGTAGTTTGCTTAGGTAGTAGTTCATGCTGTGTGACAAAGCAAATCTCTGGAAGTTTGCAGCCCAAAATTCTCCCATCCCTGCAGGTTTGAAAAGTACACATTTGTGGCCAGCACCCAGTTGCTGAGAGGGAAGGAGAGGTTGAGCTGCCTCCATTGCTGTTGAGTTGCTCCCACACGTTTGTGTGTGTTGGAGGAACAGGTTTCACCAGATCCTATAAGACACTGCAGTGTGCCTTCTAAGATACAATACCCTTTTGGGCTTGAGGTAGGAGCTTGTCTTGATCTCAGAAGCCTTGGAATATGAAGCTGGTCAGTATAGAGAGCATCTGTGATTTCCTAGTTACAGGAAGGAATAGAAAATCCAAACACTTTGGGGTTTTGTTGGGTTAGAGTTAGGTTGGCAATGCTGGAAAGAACTTGTCCCAAACAAGAGTTTGCTGGCTTTCCACTTGAGAGAGCTGCATGGTGCTTGGTACTGGTCTTCCTTGCCAGTTCTGGCTTCATCAGAAGAAAGGAAGGGTAAGCCTGAGTGAAGAGGGACTTCAAAACAGGTTTGTTGGGGGGGGTGGGGGTGTTTCAGCTATATTTCATGTCTAACTACGAAGCTAAAGAGAATGGAATGTGCTGCCCAGGGAAGTGGTGGAGTCACCGTCCCTGGAGGGGTTCAAGAGGGGATTGGATGTGGCATTTGGTGCCATGGTCTAGTCGTGACGTCTGTGGTGACAGGTTGGACTCGATGATCTCTTCCAACCTTGGTGATACTGTGATACTGTAACTCATGGATGGCAGTGGGATTTTCAGCTTCATTGCTTGTTTCTGGGCTAAGAAATGGAGAAGGGATGGATGGGCACATTTGAAAAGGGAGCTGGACTTCATTTTAAATGCTGGGTGGAAAATTCTTGGCTGAAGAACAATGTTAAAGCACTGCTTCCTGCTGCTGCATTAGTATAAGCTGAAGCTGGAGATGAAGGTACACATGGAGTGGTAAGGGAACAGCATAGGCCTGTTTGACTTCATGTGCAGGTATAAAAGTGGCTTTGTTACCTTCCTGTACTTCCCTGTGTTTTAGAGTAACTCCTTGAACTTTTTTCTTTCCAGCCACCAAAGTTCTTGGCACAGTCAAGTGGTTCAACGTGAGAAATGGATATGGCTTTATCAATAGGTATGTTTAAATTACAGCAGTCATGTTTATACTGGGCTAAAGCTCATGCTACAGCTAATATGCCATGTGTTAGTAACTACAACAGGGGCCCATGGACCTGACTACAAGCTCATGCAGTTGATAGCCAGATTTGGCCAGGCATTCAACAAACTCTGTCATCTTGGGGGGGGGGGCTATTTCCCCTTCCCCCACATACCTTTCTTTGTGTCTGGGCAGAAAAAAGGTCAAGCTTGTTACAAATTTGGTCTTTTACCTGTTTCTCAGATCTATACTCATTCTGCACCTTTACTGAGCTGTATGTTCCCTCATGACTGCCTGGTGTTTGTGTTTTTTTAAAGGTGTGAGTAAGTTTGGAGTAGGAGGGGAAATACTTCTAGATAAAAGTCTGAGCTGATTGGTCAAAATACCTCCTCTAAATCCACAGTGAACTTTTCTGGTACCATCTAACTGAAGGTATTCCAGGCCTGGCTTCATAGGAATTCTATCTTTTTCTTTCTTTCTTTTCCTCTGAATACAAACAAATCTGAGGGGCAAATAGCTCTAAGTGATACTGATCACACTCCAACCTTAGCTACACAAGACCCACACTTTCAAGTTGCTGGAGGAAAATGGCTTTTGAGGATGGAATAAGCTGTGGGCTTGAAGGGCCCAAATGCTTTGTGTGCTTTATGAAACGTGAAGTTCCTGCATGGTGAATGCTTGCCTTGCAAAAGTCATCCCTGGCAAGTTGTTTTGTAAGTCCTTGATACACAGCAGGTAGGTCTGGGTAAGTGGAACAGTGTAGGAAAGGGCAGGAGAGCCCCTGCTGCATGGATCTGAAGCTAGTTCTGGTCCAATATTAATCCCAGTCTATGGAGGCTATCTAGTGATGTGCAAGACTAGAAGAAAAACCTGAATTAGGAAGAACTCAAATTTTTCAGAACAGTCTGAGAGCCTTCAGATAGATCTGCTGTAACAACCTGTCAGCCTTCTTCCTAATCTGAGGACCACTGTTGCTTCAGTGCAGCCCAAAACCTTCTGAGTTCTGCCTTACCTTCACAAACTGACCCACCTGCTTCCTCTGCAAAGAAGGAACTGAGTGAGCAGATGAAAGGCTGGGCTCCTTCTATGGGAACACAGAATCAAGGTCTTGGAGCTGTCTTCACAGTTTACACGTGGAAGCCTGAACTGTCTGGTCCCATCCAGACAACCTCATGTTTATATCTAGGTTCCCTCTCCAATGGACTCCCCTAACACCTCTTGTGCTTTGAGTTTCACTGAAAGGAGAGCTCTATTAACAGCTGTGGCCAGTCCTGTTGGTAGTCTTGCTTGACCTCTGGGATAACAGCTCAGGTTGCAGCCCCTGTGGAAGTTGGGGGGGACGGGGGGGGGCTTGGGAGGGTGGTGCAATAGCAAAAGGCAAGCAGTCTAGTCATTAACTGTCCTGTGTCAAAACAAAACACTGAACATCTGCCAGAAGGTTACAGAGAACCTCCAGTTCCCCATCCCCTCACCCTTCAGAAGGGTGAGGAGTCCTTTCTGCTGTCAAGTATGTCATCCTGGAGATTGAGAGCAGAGTCTTGGGAGCCTAAACTTGCACAGAATGATTGGAATCCAGGCTGGGGGAAGGAGGGTTTCTCTTGTGAAGTCAGACACTTCTATTTAAGTCTCTTAGCCTCCACTCTTCTGACTTCTCACTTTCTTTTCGCAGAAATGATACCAAAGAAGATGTGTTTGTTCATCAGGTAAGACAGTGCACAGCTCTTGGTACAGTTACTGCTGTGACAGGGCTCTAATGCAGCTCTGAAGCAGCCACCTGACCTTGGCTTGGCCTCTCCTCAGAATATTGCCTGCATATCCCTTGAAGAGGTGTGAGTGCTGCACTTTTCAGGCAGGAATATTAGGCTGTTTTCCTGTTCTCGGGGCCTGGAACTGGAGTAGGTATTGGAACCTCTCATGGTTTTTCTGGTCTGATCTGACTTTCACTACAGACCTCTTCTGAGGGGAGGAACAGACCACCACAAGACATGACTCCTGCTTTGTAAACACCTTGCTACTTTTCTGGTTTTCCTCCCCATTTCCTTGGGCTTATTGTCTTCTGTTTCTTCCTATCCTCTTCATTTGAATGTCTGTTCTGTCTGCCCTCCCTGGTATTAGAGAGAAAGTGATCTAACCTGGCTCCTGACCAGCCTGGATTGCCATCAGCTGTTGCTGCATGAGACAGCTGCTCCTAGGAAGAAAAGGAGGAAGGCTATGTACCAAGTGTGCCCAGGCACAGAGAGGCTGCCCTAGCAGCTTGTCATTGGTTAACTTTTCCCTGGGCTGTCAGTAGGCTGTTCTAAGTTTATACTGCAACTTTCAGGTCACAGGCAACCAGTGAGAAGACAGAGGATGCTGTCTCCATGCAGATGTAAATCAATTAGTTGGCCTAGGTCTAGTTTTGCATTATCATTTACTGAACCAGGGAAACCAAATCCTGCCCATGGAGTGTGTCCCATATGAAATGTCTCCAGAGCCATGTGTTTAAAAGCCATGCTTTTAAGCAGGAGCTTGCTTTGTGGAGTAAGTGGCAGCACTTCCACCAAATGTGACCAGGAAACTTGGAGTTGGTTACAGAGGACAAGGATTTGTGTATGTAATTGTTAAACATAGAATTGCTTTGGTTGGAAAAGACATTTAAGATCAACCATTCTCTGACTCTACCAAGTCTGGTGTTGAGCCTTGTCCCTCAGCACCACATCTCTGCCTCTCTTAAACACCTCCAGGGATAGGGATTTGGCAGCACCTATTCCAGTGCAGTTTTTTCTAATACCAAATCTAAACTTCCCTTGGTGCAATTTGAGGCTTTCCTCATCCTATTACTTGCTACTAGGAAGAAGAGACTGACTCTCACCTTGCTCCAGCCTCGTTTCACGGAGGTGTAGAGTGCTAGAAGTTCTTCCCTCAGCTTCCTTTTCTCCAGGCTAAACACCCCCAGTTCCCTCAGCTGCTCCTCACCAGCCCTGTTCTCCACACCCTTCAACAGCTTTGTTGCCCTTCTCTGGACCCACTCCAGCCCCTTAATGCCTTTCTTGCAATGAGGGCCCTGAAACTGAAACCAGTGCTCCAGGTGTGGTCCCCCCAATACTGAGTCCAGAGGGACACTTGCTTCCCTGGTCCTGCTGGTGACACTTGCTGGTCAGCAGAGAGTTAGTTCCTGTGGCTTCATGACTAAACAGTGAAACTATTTGGTCAAGAGGTGCAGACCCCCTATCTGAAAAATGGGAGTAATTCTAGTACCTGTAATGAGTGAAGATGATGTGGAGGGTGTGCAGCAGACATTCCCTCTTCAGTAGGTGGGCTTAGGAAGCAAGAGCCTTCAAAGCATGCACTGATTTCTGAGGGTCACTCTCCTTCCTTAGTGACAATGTGCTGTATGCATGCTGATAGAGATGCTGCATCTGCAACCCAGTGGGAGTGTATCCAGGGGAAGAGCTCTAGGAAGAGAAACATGCACTGGGTAGGCAGCCCTGTTAAACTGCCTTGAAGGCAAATGAGGTCTCCTTGAGAGGGGTGAGAAGATATCCTAGGAAATAGTTGTTGTGCTAACAGGGCCCAGTGGTGTTCTGTGTGGGAAAGCTGCCTGCAGAGCCAAACAGCAAAGGTCATCAGCAAACCACTGTTATCAGTGCTATTTTGACCTCTTCGTTTGTAGAGGAGATGATTCATCTAAATGTAAACTGTGTGAATGTGTTTGGGAGCTTATTGTCCATCTCCTGGGGTTGAAATCCTCTGAGCACAGAGCACCAGTGGCTTTCTGTCAGCGACAGAGTGGAGTCAATACGGATGGCCATTATGATCCAGTCTTGTTCCAGTGTTGTTCACTTATTAATAAAGGAACTTCTACAGACTGGGAGAGCATCCTTGGCATAGCTTCATTGGTTCCCCAGGAGTGACCACACATCATACTATTATAGATTATTGGTCAAGCTACTACTAACACATAAGGCTGTTGGTGCAGGTGTGTCCTGTTATTCCCAGATAACTCTCTGTGTTTGTAGCTACCAGTGCCCTGCTTTAGTTACATGCTGCAGGCACAGCACTGTTTGGCTAAACTGCTAGCCACTTCTGCTGAGCATGGCCTGCCACCATGTCAGGCTCTAAGCTTATACAGCCAGATTGCTCACACCGCTTCTTGCTGCCATTGCCACAGCTTTCTGCTTCAGAAATAGCACAGGTGTGCAAGCCTGCATCTGATTCACCTTTTTGGTGGGCTGTGCATGGCAGAAGAGATGCTTCCAGCTCTGGCCTGGGTTGGCTGCAATCTGATGTTCCTCAGCTGTTCCATCTTAAGCTGTTCCTGTGGGTGAATGTGCTGGCTACCAAAGCCTGAGGCTTTCTGGCAGGAGCTCCCGATGGGGCCACCCTGTGAGGGAGGGAAATCCATGGCGTAAGCAAAAACTTTCTGCAAGCCTCCCTCTGCTCGGTGCCGGTACTGCCCCTCCTCCCTCCCTGCCTCCCGGGGAGGGGCTGGATTACATGCCTAATCCCTTCAGAATAAGGTTGACCTAGTTGAATAGATCCAGCCTCCTCCCTGCCTGCCCTGCACACATCCATAATGGGGAGGGAGCAGGCTGGTCTCATGATTGGAACAGGGGTTAATGCTGGGTGTCTGGCTATTGGGTGCTATTTATAAACCTATCACAGATTAAAATGCTTTTCTCTTTAGGCCATGCATGGTTTGCTTTGAATTAACTTTGTCTTGTGGGGGCTCCAAGCCCTTCTTCACTTGCTTTGCCTTGCTTGCATACTTATCTGGCTGGTTGCTGCAAGGTGTTTGGGGAGGGCACTGTGTCAGTTGGGGCTGGTGTGAAAAATAAGAACTGATGGGTTGTGGAGTGTGCCTGTGGGGGAAGAAGGGTCCTGCAAGTTAACACCAGTGAAAGTGGTGGTAGCCAGAGAAGTCCAGTTTAATTAGGTGTATTTTGTATCAACAAGCAGTGAGGAGGAGTTGATCTCTTCTGCACAGGTCTCTCCATTCTCTTCACTGGGTGGCACTTGCCACACAGCCTGGTCTACCCACACCATTAACTGGCCTAATGAAGTTTGGCTCTTGCTGTGACCATGCTGGATGTGCAGGTGATGTGGTGATAGCTCTTCCAAACAAAACACTGAACAAGCTCTGAAGAGTCTTATGGCTGTGTGTTCATTAGTACTCCCTTGGGAAGAGAAAGGCTTTGTCTAAACTGGGTGCTGTCTGAACACAGAACATCTGTCTCTTGACTCAAAGAAGCTGAAATCTTCAGGGTGAAGAGTAACAAGGAGAAGAATGCTCTCTTGCCTCTGGATGTATAGAGTAAAAATCTGTTCATCAAGCTTAGAGCTTAAGATTGTTAGAGGCTTACTTCAGCAGTGTTTCCCTGCAGCTAAAGTAGTTAAGCCATACAGTTTCTGCTTTGAATTCTTGGACTTGCTCAGAATTGCTCTGGGTTGCCCGTACAAAGTAAATCCTAGCCCACACTGCAGCAGCCTCTACCCCCTGTTGGCAGGTTAGTCAGCTGCAGATCTGAATTCAGGCTTCTGTCTGCAAAATTAGAACAGAACACAGGGAATCTTGTTGAGTTTATCTTCCATTACCCATGGAGGATGTTTGAGGAGCTTCATTACTCTTAAGTCTACCCTTTACTGAAAAGAAGTCTGGTAGGCCCTTCTATCAGGGGTCAGGGTTGGGCTAGCCACTAGACAAAGGACAGGTGCTCTCTTACCCCTCTCCCTTCCCAGAGAGAAAGGGAATAAGGGAGAGAGATTTATGGATTGGGAAACAAAACTAATGGAGCTTTTTATTTTATGTCCACAAATGTCACTGTTGTGGGCAGGCACTGGGCAAGTCCCAGGCTGGACTAAGTGACAGCTGGGAACTGGATTTGGATCTAAGGCACAATGGACAGAGTCCTGCTTCAACACCAGTCTTTGAGGAAGAAATCTTAACCCTTGTGATCCCTCAGCTTTAGTCTGAATCTGATGTATGTAAACTGGAAAACCTTGTTGGCCAGTTTTGGGTCACTTGTCTTTGTCTGCTTCTTCACACAGGTGCTACCTCTTACTTTGTGTACCAAGCTGAGGTGCTGTAGATTTAACAGTGACCTTGGTTTCTGTAGGAACAAGGATAAGCAAGAGCCTTTCTGCACAGAAACCCTTATTAGTAACTATAAACATCAAACTTCTCTGCTTCTAGAAGCAGATATGGACTGCAGAAATCAGCTGTTAACTTCAGAAAGTGCAGTTGCTTACACTGAGCTGAAAACCAAAACTGCTGAGCAGAATCAGTTCTGTTGTAGCTCAAACCAGACCACTTGGAAGGAGTTGGAAATGCAGCTTCTTGACATCTGTCATGAGCAGAGCACAAGTCTTCAGAGTTGGAGTCAGTTGAAAAACCACTGTCTTCTGTGAAGTTAATAACTGGTGTATAGCACCTATGGAAAGGCTGCCACTTGCAGCAGAGTCTGAGGAATGGGGCACTCACACTGTTAGGTCACAGAAAGGGAACGCAGCTGCCTCAGCTCATGGTGGCAGTCTTTGCTTGCTAAAGCAACTCCCAAAAGAATTCACTTGAGCAGCTGATTCTCTTCCCATATCAAAAAACCAACAACCCTCTTGGGTTTTGGTAGCAGTACTATGTGTGCTTTAGCATTCTTCCCTGAGCTGTGCAGAGACACTGCATGGTAAAGCAAGGTGTGGCTAGGTGGGGAGCTAAAAGGGTGTGCTGGCCTAGTGCCTGGAACAGAAGAGTACTCAGCAGCTGTCAGAACAGTTTTCCTGAGCTGGTCAAGCTCAGCTCCCAACTGATCAGAACTCTTCTGCTAGTGGGAAATATTTTAGGGGCTGTTCATAGATTCATGGAGTGGATTAGGTCAGAAGGGTCCTTGAAGATCATCCAGTTCCAAACCCCCTTGCCATAGGCAGGTACACCTCCCACTAGCCCAGGTTGCTCAAGGCTTCATCCAGCCTGGCCTTGAACACCTCCAGGAAGGGGGCATCCACAACCTCCCTGGGCAACCTGTTCCAGTGTCTCACCACCCTCACTGGAAGGAATTTCTCCTTAATCTCCAGTCTGAGCCTGCCCTCCTCAAGCTTCAATCCATTGCCTCTCATCCTGTCACTCCAAGCCCTTCCCAGCTTTCTTGCAGGCCCCCTTCAGGTACTGAACAGATGCTCTATGGGTCTTCCTTCTCTAGGCTGAACAGCCCCAGCTCTCTCAGCCTGTCTCTCCAGGGGAAGTTCTCCAGCTCTCTGATCATCTTTGTGGCCTCCTCTGGACCCACTCCAGCAGCTCCATGTCCCCCTTAAGATGGGAGCCCCAGGACTGGAGGCAGTGCTCCAGGTGGGGCTTTGGCAGAGCAGAGGGGCAGAATCCCTTCCATGTCCTGCTGGTCACACTTCATGTCACATCTATGTATCTGCAGTTCCTCGGTGTGATGACTGCCGTGGTGCAGAGCTGAGGTGGCAGCAGCAGGCTGTCCTTCCCTGCTCTCCAGGGCTGTCAGTGTGTAAGGCCATGGTAAGACAACGTTTTTCTTCTCTCCTTTCTCTAAAGACGGCGATCAAGAAAAACAACCCCCGGAAATACCTGCGCAGTGTTGGTGATGGAGAGACCGTAGAGTTTGATGTGGTCGAGGGAGAGAAGGTGAGAGACACTGCATATGATCCAAGAGTGTGACCATCACTGGTGGGCAGCACACAGAGCTGTAGCTGTGAGTCTGCTGGGTTTGTCTAATGTGTTACTCCCTGCGGTGGGTGGCGTCTGCGCAGCTTTGCTGTGGAAGGTCTGGTTTTCAAAGGCTTCATGAAGTATTTCTAGATGTGGACCAAAACTCTAACTGCATCCTAGTGCCTCTAGGAGCTGGAATTTTCACTTGATAGAGCATCTGAAGCTTGCAACCTGCTCAGTAATCATTAACTGCCCTGAAGAACTTGGCTTGAAGTTTGGTAGCTTAACTGTAAGAACCTTCATTTCTCTGTGCTTCTGCTTTTTTCCCCAAGCATTTTTATGATTACTCTGAGCTTTCTTTGGTGGTGGTGGGGGTTTTGTCTTGTTACTACTTGCTTTCTCTTCTGAAATCAGCCTGGCTGCTAGTGTCCAGATTTATGATCAGAATTCTTGGTTATGGAATTGAGAGAACAAACAGACAAATGAACCTCTGTGGCTTGGAACCAATGCAAAAAAACCCTGCTCTTTTCTGTTGTCACCCTCTCCCTGTAGCTGGTGGCTGTCTTCTCACACCACTCTGATTAACTTCCTTCTGACTGTCCAGGGTGCAGAAGCAGCTAATGTCACTGGCCCAGATGGAGTTCCTGTAGAAGGCAGCCGCTACGCCGCAGACCGGCGCCGCTATCGACGCGGCTATTTCGGCCGGCGCCGTGGACCACCTCGAAGTGTAAGTTCAGTTCCTTCAGTGTTGGTCATCCTACCTCCCCAGCAATCTTCTGAGCCTTCTCCTGAACAGTTCAGCAGGGCCTTAGTGTGCAGTCCAGGGAGGACAAAAAACTCTCACAAGCCCTTCCCTCCCTCCCTGTTTTCAGGATGGGCATGGCCCTCCACACCTGGCAATGCTTAACCAACTTGGAAGTGTTCAATAGCTTTCTGGATTCCTCCAATGTCATTGCTATTGCTACTGGGATCTTCTATGATGGTGTGTCCTGTAGGTCCTTCCTTGGTATGTCTTTCTAGAATATGGTGAAAGCATATTTCAGGGGTTAAAATGTCTGTTTGAAGAGTAAACACTCAGGAGTGAGACATCGGAGTGGCTCACCATATTCTTTACCTGCAGCAGAGGGAAGTCTTGGTAGTACAACCATAATTTAGGAGGCCTTGTTGGAAAAATAGATTTTATTTAGGAGTTCATCACTTTCCATGTCTTGGGAATAGTTTGATCAACTAGGTGCTCAAAGCTAGGCTGGCTGAGGCCTTGAGCAACCTGGTCTGGTGGAAGGTGTCCCTGCCCATGGCAGCGGGGATGGAACTAGATGATCTTCAAGGTTGCTTCCAACCTATCCCCTTCTATGACTCCATGTATCATCCTGTCATAGGCCTCTGCCTATGGTAGTTCAGTGTAAAGGAAATGTTTTGGTGTTGTGTGTGCCTTTTTTCCCCTTTAATTTAGTTACACAGCACTGTACATACATCTGCAAGCCTTCCTAAGCACCTTCCCTGCAGGGTTTTGCAGAGGGAGAAGTATCACAGAATAGCAGGGGTTGGAAAGGACCTCTGGAGATCTAGTCCAGCCCTGCTGCTAGAGGAAGTTCTCCTAGATAGGGTGCACAGAAATGCAATATTCAGGTAGGTTTTGAAAAGTCAGAGAAGGAGACTCCACAATCTCTCTGGGCAGCCTGGTCCAGTGCTCCAGCACCCTCAAAGTGAAAGTTTTTCCTTGTTTATGTGGAACCTCCTGTATTCTAGATTGAGCTTGTTGCCCCTTGTCCTGTCACCAGGCACCACTGAAAAGGGCCCAGACTCATCATCTTAACTTTCACACTTCAGGTATTGATCAAGCATGGAAAAGATCCTCTGTCTACTCTTCTCCAGGCTAGACTGGCAGAATTGCCTCTCTTGACTTGCTGGCCACTCTTCAGTTGTGGCAGCCCAGGGTATGGTTGGCCTTCTGGGCTGTGAGCACACATTGCTGGGCTATGCTCAGCTTTTTATCCACCAGTCCTCCCAAATGCTTCTCTGCAGTCCTGCTCTCAAGCCCTTCATCCCTGAGGACTCTGGGATGCTTCTGATCAGATCCCACAGACTTGTGTATGTTGAGGTTCCTCAGGGTGGTCACAAACCTCATCTTCACTTACAGTGAGAGGAATTTTGTCCCCCTGGTTCTGATCTTGTGATGCTCAGGATGTGTTAAGAGAGCAGTTGGCAGTGAAGACTGAGGCAAAAAAAGTAGCTGAGTTCCTCAGCCTTCTCAGGCATCATCAGGTAGCTTCACAGTCTGTTACTGAGGAACAAATGCAGCATTCTGGCTTTTGTTCTTCCTGTCACCTTGCCCAAGTTCCACTCTTTCATCTGCTGCTGTTGACCTGATGTGCTGAGGTCTCTCGAGTGATGACAGTGGGTTTGAACATGCCTTTGGATCATTGGGTTTTATAGTTCTTATACTGCCTGTGACATCTTTAACTCTGACTTTGGTCTTGTTTTGGTCGTAGGGTGTCGAGGGAGAGATAAAGGATGTGGTCACAGAAGGAGGACAACTTCATCAGCAAGTCCCTAGGAATCCCACATACCGTCCCCGCTACCGCAGGTTCGTGCTGCTCCCTTGCTGCTCTGATAGTTGGATGCTGCTGTCATCTGTGCAGGCTTCACAGAGCAGGAAGCTCTGCTCCCTGCCCTCAGTGCCTATGCAATAGTAGGGACAGGAACATTGATTAGGAGGAGAAAAATGAGCCACAGGAGTAAGGAACTAACTGCAGAACGTCTTTAATGTGCCGATGTATAGCTCAGAGCCGGGAAAGGAGGAGCAAAATGTTTGTATCTTCTTACTTCTCCCAACTGAGCAACACATTGAAGTGAGTTGCAGGGTCTGTGTCTTCCCATCTGCACTCCTGTGTTTTGAATGACAAGTAATGAATCCAAATCTTACTCAATGTGGAACATCTGTGAGGGCAGAGCGTGCTTTAGAACTCTTGTGGAAAGCAGACTGGAGTTTGTGGGTCCCTGTTGGACTAGTAATGTGCACAACCAATTCAGTCCTGTATGTGTCCCAGAGGAGGGCCATGAAGGTGATTAGAGGGCTGGAGGACCTCTCCTATGGGGAGGGCTGCTCAGTCTGGAGAAGAGAAGCCTCTGGGGAGACCTTAGAGGGGCCTTCCTCTGGATGCAGCCCAGTGTCCATTTCTCCTGTGTTCTGCAGTAGTGCACTGCTGATTCATGCTGAGGATGCTGACTCCAGCTGTCTGCATACAGCAGATTGCTGGACATGGTGTGAAAAGCTTGCATGAGTGTGGGGGAGACTGAGCAGACAGCCAGAAGACACCACCATTGTGGTGTTCCTAAACAGGCAAACTCCATCTGGCTCAAGAAATCCATAGCATGGATACCAATGGGAAGCTGGGAGGCTAGTTGGGAAGTAGGCTTCCTTCCCCTTATTTTTGCCTAGGGATCCATAAAGACTGGGAGAAATGGACACTTGAAGGCTCAGCAGCCCTTTCTTAGGTTCTTAAAGATGTGAGACCCCCAGCTGCAGCACTGCATCCAGTTCTGGTGCCCCCTGCTTAAGAGGGACATGGAGCTGCTGGAGTGGGTCCAGAGGAGGCCACCAAGATGATCAGAGGGCTGGAGAACCTCCCCTGTGAGGACAGGCTGAGGGAGTTGGGGCTGTTCAGTGTTGAGAATGCTCTGGGGACACCTTAGAGCAGCCTTCCAGTACCTGAATGGGGCCTACAAGAAAGCTGGGAAGGGACTTTTGACAAAGGCTTGGAGTGACAGGATGAGAGGGAATGGATTGAAGCTTGAGGATTGCCAAATGGAAACTGGAGATTAGGGAGAAATTCTTGATGGTGAGGATGGTGAGATACCAGAACAAGTTGCCCAGGGAGGTCGTGGAGCTGTTCAAGGCCAGGTTGGATGAGGCCTTCAGCAACCTGGTATAGTGGAAGGTATCCCTGCCCATAGCAGGGGGGTTGGAACTACATCATCTTTAAGGTCCTTTCCAACTTTAACCTTTCTATGATCGCATGTTCCAGTGGGATGTGTGGAATAAGTCAGTCATCTGTGTTCATCATACCTTCAACTGGCCAGTTCAGGATTGTTTTCTCAATGTTCCAGCCTGCATTCTGACATGACCACTGCAGCTTTCAGTTTCTATTCTGAAGGGGAATTTCCATATCTGAGGAATTTGGTGCACTTAAATGTCTATGGGAAACAGCCACTGACTGTTGTACCTCTGGAGATGTTTCCTGGCTTTCTTTTAAAGCTCCCTCTAAGTAGAAAAGCTCATCCTGATTCTTGGCTATTTATGATTTGTTTTATCTTGGAGAACAAGGGACAAGTTAAAGAAAACCCTGGGTTACCTCACTGTTGGTCTTCATAAAGTGCTGTGATAGTGCCCCCACAACATCCTGCTCTCAGCTGGAGAAATATGGGTTTGAGGAATGGACTATTTGAATGTGGGATTTGTTGGATGGTTGCACCCAGAAAGTAGTGGCCAAGGGCTCAATGCCCAGCTGAAGATCGGTGGTGAGGTCATCCTGGGGCTGATTAGAAGGGGTGTGGTGAGTAGGCCACATCTGGAATACTGTGTCTAGTTCTGGGCCCCTCAGTTCAAGAAGGACCTTAGGGAACTGCTTGAAGTGGAACATTTCCCTTGTGACAAAAGGCTGAGGCAGCTGGGTCTCTTCAGCTTTGAACAGGAGCCTGAGGGGTGACATCATTCATGTTGATCAAGATGCAAAGGGCAGTGTCAGGAGGATGAAGCTAGGCTCTGCTCAGTGATGCCCAATGATAGGACAAGGGGCAATGGGTGCAAACTGGAGCAGAGGAAGTTCCACAGGAACATAAGAAGAGACTTTTTCCCTGTGAGGGTGTCAGAGCCCTGGAACAGACTGCCTAGAGAGGAGGAGTCTCCTTTTCTGGAGACATTCCTGACCTTGAGTATCTCCAGGGATGGAGCCTCAACCACCTCTTTGGACAACCTGTTGCAGTGTTCCAGCACCCTCATGGTGCAAAACTTGTCCTCACATCCAATCTAAATCTGCTCTTCTCTCCTTTCAAACCATTGCTTCTCATTCTATCACTGCAGGCCTTTGCAAACAGTCCCTCTGCAGCCTTCTTGTAGCTCCTTCAGGTACTGGAAGGCTGCTATTAGGTCTGCCTTGGAGCCTTCTCTTCTCCAGGCCAAACAACCCCAGCTCCCTCAACCTGTCTTTTGTAGCAGAGGTGCTCCAGACCCCTGATCATCTTCATGGCCCCACTCTGAACCTGCTCCATCAGGTCTATGCCATTCCTCTGTTAAGGGCTCTAGAGCTGGACACAGCACTGCAGGTGAGGTTTCACCTGAGCAGAGAGGCAGAATCAGCTCTCTCCATCTCTGGCCACACTGCTTTAGATGCAGCCCAGGCTGCCATTGGCCTTCTGAGCTGCAAGTGCCCATTGCTGACTCATGTCCATCACGAACCTTCTTGAAGCTCCTCTCCTACTTACCACCTCCTTCTCCTGTTCAGAGGGCCCCCACGTCCACGGCCTGTCCCAGTGGCTGGAGAGGCTGAAAACAAGGAGAACCATCACGAGGCCAACGCCATGAGCCAGCAGCCCCCTCGCCGGGGGTACCGGCGCCCCTACAACTACCGGCGCCGGCCTCGTCCACCCAACGCTCCGGCTCCGGATGGGAAGGAGGTAAGCAGGCTCCTGGCAAAGCAGTGTTAGAGACCAGATCTGGCTCGGGTGGGTACTCAAGACCACCTCTTCTGTGGGAGTTTAACCAAATCGCTGTTGGTGTGCTGGAGGAACGGCAAAATTCCAAGTGCTGCGGGTTGGAGGTAGTTGGCTGTTCCTCATGACCTCCTGTGAGCATGGATGGGTGGTGGGAGAGGGACTGCATCTGCATTGTTCTTAATTGGGGTCACACTCTAACAACTTTGAAGTGGAGAAGACCAGTTGTGGTTTCCAGCTTCCTCAGATGATCTCCCTGCAAGTGATGAGTTAGAACACTCTAGAGAAGTTGCCTTAACTTTAACCAGATAGTTTTGGGGAGCTGTTTGCAAACAACACCACTCTCAGCTTGATGAGGAAAGCTTTTCATTCTGTGCCAGCTTGAGGTGGTCCCCTGCCAGAACCTGAGGGGCAGTTCATAACCTGTAGTGTATTTTCTAGAGTTTTGTATTTTCTCACAATGCATCTTCCTTGGTTATTTTAACATCTGAATTGTGCTGGCACCACCACTAGGGAGAGGAAGGGTCTGGGGCTCAGCTTTTGCCTTTAATAAAGGTTTCTTCTGTCTTAGACAAAAGTAACTGAAACACCTGCTGAAAATCCTGCTCCAGTGACTGAGCAGAGTGGTGCTGAGTAATGCCCAGCTCCTCAGGCACCTTTACCATCCCTCAGGTAAGGAACAGAGATACTTCCTGTTCTCCAAATGAATCACAGGATGATAGGGGCTGGAAGAGACCTCTTGAGATCCAGTCCAACCCCTCTGCCAGAGAAGGATGGCCCACAGTGTATCACACAGGGACAAGCCCAGACAGATTTGGAATGTCTCCAGAAATGGAGACTCCACAACCTCTCTGGGCAGCCTGCTCCAGTGCCCTGCCATCCTCAAAGGGGAGAATACTCTTTCCTTATGTTTGGAACCTCCTGTGTTCCACTCTGTCTGTTACCCCTTGTCCTGTCACTGGGCACCCCTCTGGGCTCTGCCATGTGCCCTTATGTATGGCTAGATATTTGTGGTGGCACCTGGGTGTGCTCCAGGGGCAAAGAGGGGTCTGCTGCTTTTCTGTGTTGTCACTAAGTAAATTTTGCTTTAGAAATCTGAATTTTGAGGAGGATTTCTCTGCTCTTTATCAACAGCATCTGTTCAAGTTTTGCTGTAGGATGACAATGTGTTCCCAGCTTGTGCACACAATAACCCAGTCATGCTTTTGCAGGCCTTAGGATAGGTGGTTGAGGCCCTGTCCCTGGAGGTGTTTAAGACAGGGCTGGATGAGGCTCTGGCCAGCCTGATCCAGTGTGGGGTGTCCCTGCCCATGGCAGGGGGGTTGGAACTAGCTGATCCTTGTGGCCCCTGCCAACCCTGTCTGATACTGTGATAACTTCTCCAGCTGACATCTGGCCTCTGCTGAGCAAGAAACGAAACGTAAAATAGTCCTTCCAATCTTTTCTTCTCATCTGGCTCTTCAACAGGTGTCCTAAACCAACTCAAAAGTAACACCAAAGAAACACAGAAGCAATAAATTGTCAGCAAGGACGATGAGAGCAAAGATTACTTTTTGTTTTGCCACATGGAAGCCTAACAAAACCAAGAACTGACCAGCAGCTGAGATCCAGGGAACGCCTGCAAGAGAGATGCATGGAGAGGGGAAAAGAGAGCGAGGGTCAGAAAAAGCAACATCCCTTGTGTCAACAGCAACTCTGGGAGGGTTTTGGATTTGGTTTTTATTTGGTTTTGGTTCCTTTAAGAGTTTCACTCTTTCACTAGTATGGAATTTTTTTCATTTTTTTTTTCTTTTTGGTATCAAACTGAAAAGGGGAAAAAAAAAAAACCCAAACCACAACAAAAACCCAACCAAAAACTGAAAAGGAAATCAAATGCTCTTTTTTTCCCCTTCATTATTGGATGCTGGTGCTAAATCTCCCAGGTGTGGTGAGTTTTGGGATTGGATTTTTGGGGGTTTTTTTGGTGCCAGTCCTGTCCACTGCAGGACAGGGGGAGGAGAAACTTCTGCTTTCCTTGGTAAGATCTCTTTGAAACTGTGCGGCATGGGTGACGTTCCTCACAAATAAAAGTGATTTCAACTACCAGGAAAGATCTGCTGTAGTATGGGGGGGTGTTAAAATAATTCATTGTTGTAATCTTGCTGCTTCAGCATGTCAATGTGAAAGTAAGACCTGCCTGTTCAGTGTGGATATGGCAGTAGCTTCTCTAAACCAGCACTGGATGATACCTGTGCACAGGGCTAGGTGAATAGAATAGACCAGACCAGGTTGGAAGAGACCTTCAAGATCATCGTGTCCAACCCACCTAAACAACTAACCCATGGCACCAAGCACCCCATCAAATCTTCACCTGAACACCTCCCATGATGGTGACTCCACCACCTCCCCAGGCAGCCCATTCCAATGGGCAATCACTCTGTATAGAACTTCTTCCTAACATCCAGCCTAGGTGAGGTGGATCTGCTACAGAACAAACTCTGCAAAGATGTTCTACAACAGAGGTATGATCTATGTTGTCCCCTCTGCTCTTCTGGCTCAAATGGCCTTAATGGTGGGTGGGTGGGTGGTTGTTTTGGTTTGTTTTTTCCTGTTACCATCTTATCAACAGCCAGGTGAAGATGAGCCAGTGTGTGCCCAGAGGGCCTGGATCAGCGATGTTGAGAGCAGCAGGACCAGGCTAGTGATTGTGCCCCTGTGTTCAGCACTGGGGAGGCCACACCTTGAGCACTGCCTTCAGTTTTAGGGCCCTCACTGCAGGAAGGACGTTGAGGGCCTGGGAGTGGTCCAGAGAAGTGCAACGAAGCTAAGCCTGGAGAACAGGGCTGGTGAGGAGCAGCTGAGGGAGCTGAGGTTTAGTCTAGAGAAAAGGAGGCTGAGGGGAAACCTCATTGCTCTCTACAGCTCCCTGAATGGAGGTTGAGCAAGGTGGGTGTTAGTGTCTTCTCCCTAGTAACAAGTGATAGGAGAGGAAATGGCCTCAAGTTGCACCAGGGAAGGTTTAAGTTGGATATAAGAATTAAAAATCTTGATTGAAAGGGTTCTCAGACTGGAACAAGCTGCCCAGGGATGTATCCTTATCTCTGGAGGCAGAGCACCAGCCTTGGCAGAATTAGAGAATGGTTGAAGTCAAAGGCCTTTTCCAACCAAAATGGCAGAGATCTGGGCTGATGGGGGAGTAGGAGATGTCACCCCAGCACTGCAGGTCATGGTCACTGAAGCAGTGTGAGCACTAGATGGGGCTCTTGCCCTTTTTGGTTGTACTTTACACGACAGGCAATTAAAAGGGATTTCTGTTACAAGCCTGAAGCATTCAGCTGGGCTGAAATGTGCTGGATGGCGAGATGGATGAAGCAAAACTCCCAGACCCCACGGGCTTATTTTTAGTGTAAAAACTGGAAGGGGGAGGCCCTACAACAGCTAAAGCACAGATAATTTTAGGAGGAAAGGCAAAGTATAGTTGTCTTGCTGTCTAGCCTTCCCAAGGACAACACACTGCATATGTCTCCCCTGGCTGTCATCACAGAAGGAAGAAGCTCTTGAGGAGCAAGGAGCCTCCTCAGCAAGCCAGGTTCCCCAGGCACAGTCCTGTTGTCCCAGCCCCAACCCTCTATTCCCTCTTCCCAGCATCTTTTCCTAATGCTCACCACTGTTAGATCTGGGAATTGTGGAACTGTTCTGGGTCCCTGGAGCTTAGAGCAGAGGAGCCTGAGAGGTGACCTCATTCATGTTTATAGAGATGTGAAGGGCAGTGGTGGGAGGGTGGAGCCAGGCTCTGCTCAGTGATCCCCATTGACAGGACAAGAGGCAAGGGCTATGTGTTCCATAGGACTAGTAGGAGAATTTTTTCATTGTGAGGGTGATGGAACACTGGAGCAGGCTCCCCAGAGAGGCTGTGGAGTGTTCTTCACTGGACACTTTCAAAACCTGCCTGGATCTGCTCCTGTGTGACCTGCTGTAGGTGATGCTGCTCTGGCAGAGGGGCTGAACTGGGTGATCTCTGGAGGTCTCCTCCAACCCCTAACATTCTATGATAACTCTCACCTCAGTAGGATACACATTCTGTCTGTGAATCAAGACCACCCAGTTTCAAGGTAAGATATAGTATGAAAATCAGAACTTTTGACAGCTGTGATTTAAATCATTAAAGATATCCTCAGAGGAGAGGGACAGGCTCTCACTAGCTACATGCTGCTTGCTTTCTAGTGAAGAGACTGATCTCAAAGAAGGGGAAGATCCTTCTCAAAAATTGTACTGACTTTCAGCTCAGCTGAAACATTCCAAGTAGTGCTCTTAATTCACATCTTGACCACAAAAGAAAAGGGGGGAGTTCATTTTCTTTTTCTTTAATAGTGTGCAGTAGGAGCATATAAAGGAGAAAAGGAAGTTTGCTAACATGGTTAATCCGAGTTCTGCAGCAACCCCACAGCCTGCAGCACACACAGCACAGGCTCTAGTGGGTAAACAGCTCTGCAATGAGGCATGATGTCCTCAGAGGGTTTGAGAAGAACAATCTGGGAAAAGAAGGCCAAAGGCATGGTCACAAATCCAAGGAAACAAACTGAAACCAGGACAGATAAGCTGCCTCAATAATACAGTTCTGTGACTGAACACCTAAGGTGGCTAACTCAAACTAGAGTTTCAGTTGGGAAAACAGGGCACTCCTTTGGCTTTCCTTGGGAGGGGCTGGTGTACCACTGCAATCTCTTCCTCCATTTATTCAAGTGCCAGAGTTCCATGTCTAGTGACAATGAAGTGAGTGTTATCTTCCAGAAGGCATGTAAATTGTGCATGGACCCACTGAGGAGCATAATAAACAGAGCCACACTGCTACCTTTTACCAATATAAATATATATAATCTCATAAATTAATACTCTCAGAGCTGTACACACAGCAGTAGTTCTTAGCAAGATGAAACCTCCACCCCCTGGAAAACAAAAAGGCTGGAGTAATTTTTTCCAAGGACATACATACTCAATTCATTCCCTCTTTTGCTCTTTGTCTTTAGATTCACTTAGCACTTCTTGCTATTCCTTCTCTATCTCTTCTTTGCAACTCAGGAAGGCATCTTCCAAACACCTCATGGAGCTGGCCAGGTCTGGGTTGGTACGTAGGACCACCACGCCGTATGCCATCCAGGTTGCCTGCACTACAGACCAAATTAATGCTTTTCTAAGCCAGAAATTTAGGCTAAATAAAAACTCATTCAATAAAGGACATGAATCATCAGATCTGATGTCAGAGAAGGCTTGCTGGAAACTAAAGTGGAAACTGCCCCTAGCAACAAGATATATCTTTATAAAGGCCTCAAAATATCACAGTATCACTAAGGTTGGAAGAGACCTCGAAGATCATCGAGTCCAACCTGTCACCACAGACCTCATGACTCCAAGTACTCATGACTCCTCATGGCACCAAGTACCACATCCAATCCCCTCTTGAACACCTCCAGGGATGGTGACTTCACCACCTCCCTCCCTCTCCTCGCCTCAAGCTTAAACTTCCCCTGGCACATATTGAGACTGTGTCTTCTTGTTCTGGTGCTGGTTGCCTGGGAGAAGAGACCAACCCCCCTCCTGGCTACAACCTCCCTTCAGGTAGTTGTAGACAGCAATGAGGTCTCCCCTGAGCCTCATCCAGGCTAAACAACCCCAGCTCCCTCAGCCTCTCCTCACAGGGCTGTGCTCAAGGCCTCTCCCCAGCCTTGTTGCCCTTCTCTGGACACTTTCAAGTCTCTCAATGCCCTTCTTAAACTGAGGGGCCCAGAACTGGACCACCTCAGTACTTCAGCCTGGCAGTATGCTGGTGTAAATTAGAGAAGCAAGATAGACACTTGACCTAAAAAATTACAGGTCCTCAAAAAGACAGGTTCAACACAGAGAGTTTTAAGCATAAGTGAAACAACAAATCCCCTCTTTGGAGCACTCAGGAGGCTTGTGTTAGGCGAGGAAGAGTAAGATCAAGGAAGTTGCGGTGTAGATCTCTGGAAGTTTACAGCAACAACTATACATAATAAATCTTTCATGTCTTCACTCTAGTAGACAAATCTATCATGACTGAAAAAGGGAAGTACCTGTTAGGCTTTCCATTTCCTCCAGCAGTTTTTCTAAGTCCCTGTTCAGGTCCTCCATGAGCTTTACCATCTTCTCAGAGTTTCCTTCCTGAAGTTCTGACACAGCCATCTACAAGGAAATCAGGAATTTTCCTTGGAAGAGAGTTAATCACAGATGAGCTAAATTAATATTGCAATACCCAAAACCAAACCAACTTCACCCTGCTGTTTCCATAAATGTCATTTACAGGTGCACTCATTAAGAGTATGACAGTTCCTCTTCATCATCACCTGGCTGCTGCAATTTCGTGGGGTTTCAATGCATTTTGAAACCAGTTTAGGCAAAAGGGATTCCACTCCAAGATGCTGTGCTTGTGCCAAATACACATTTTTGTATCGCTAATAACAGAGGTCGCTGTGTCAAGCACTTCATTAGAACGTTTTATCTATCATCCTGTTCGTTTTCCTCAAGCTTTTCTCGCAGATACTCCAACCTAGGGCCCGTGAGTGAGCGAGCGGGCGGGCGGTGGAAGGCCCCGCTTGTGCCTGGCGTTTCAGGCTGGCTGCCGCTGGGTATCGGCGTGCACTACCTTCTGTCACCACCTACGTAGCTGAGTGCTTACGACTTACGAACCGTCGCTTAAGCTGTAGGTATTTGCTCGGGGCAACTATAGAGATTTGGAGGCAAAATTTATGCAGTTAAATAATTTTCAGCATCTTGACCCCGGCCGGCCCCGCACTGAGCTCAGGAAGCTGAGAGCCGGCGGGGCCGACCCGCACCCAAGGCCTCTGGAGGAGCAGCCCTCTGGGTACGTAACCAACCCTCACGCCGCGGCCCGCTCCCTGCCGAGGGCAAGGCCCTCCTCCCGTTCCCGCCCACCAGCCTGTGCTGTCCTGCCGCCCGCCAGCCTGTCCTGTTGCCCACCGGCCTGTCCCGGCCTGTCCTGCCGCCCGCGGGGCTCTGCCCGGCGGCGCTCGCCCACGCCACTCCCGCACCTCCAGGGGCCTGCTCGCCTGCCGGGCCCGGCGGCCTGCAGCGGGCCGCAAGGGGGCGCCAAAGCAGGCCCCGCTCAGTGCCAGCCCGGCCGCTCCGCCCGCCAGGCCGCCGGCTCGGCTCGGTTCTGTGTCGCGCAAGCAGGCGCTTGGGCCAGGAGTTACGGGGCCGAAGGACAGGGAGGGAGGAGGCGCCGGATCGCCCCCAGCCCAGCGGCTCTGGGTCCGTGCCTCGCCATCTCCCTCTTGCCAGGGCACGCTGGGCCCTTCAGCCAGCCAGGCCACCGCTCCCCGGGCTGTAGGGCAGGCCGGGCCTGCTGGGCAACATCTGGTCCCCTACCTTCCCCGGAGGCTGGACAACAGGAGGTAACCCCTTCCCCCTGCCTATGCCCCCTCTGGTTGTGCCCTGCCTGCGTGTACAGCCCCCAGGGTTGAATGGGGCCATTTGACCTAGTAAAGATGTCCCCAGTCTATGGCAGGGGAGGGTCTTGAGGGTAGGGTCCCTTACAACCCGAACTCTAGCTGCCTAAACGTGAGCCAGCAGTGTGCCCAGGTGGCCAAGAAGGCCAACGGCATCCTGGCCTGGATCAGAAATAGTGTGGCCAGCAGGAGCAGGGAGGTCATTGTGCTCCTGTACTCTGCACTGGTTAGGCTGCACCTTGAGTACTGTGTCCAGTTCGGGGCCCCTCAGTTTAGGAAAGATGTTGAGTTGCTGGAATGTGTCCAGAGAAGGGCAACAAGGCTGGGGAGAGGCCTTGAGCACAGCCCTATGAGGAGAGGCTGAGGGAGCTGGGGTTGTTTAGCCTGGAGAAGAGGAGGCTCAGGGGTGACCTCATTGCTGTCTACTGCTACCTGAAGGGAGGTTGTAGCCAGGAGGGAGTTGGTCTCTTCTCCCAGGCAACCAGCACCAGAACAAGAGGACACAGTCTCAAGCTGCACCAGGGGAAGTTTAGGCTTGAGGTGAGGAGAAAGTTCTTCACAGAGCTGTTAGCTGTTGGAATGCGCTGCCCAGGGAGGTGGTGGAGTCCCCATCCCTGGAGGTGTTCAAGAGGGGATTGGATGTGGCACTTGGTGCCATGAGGTCATGAGGTCTGTGGTGACAGGTTGGACTTGATGATCTTTGAGGTCTCTTCCAACCTGGGTGATTCTGTGATTCTGTGTTTGCAAAGAAGGGTTAGACATTTCTGAAGACACATTATCAAGACTGAAAGTTTGGCAGAGTTTGGTGATAGCAGGAATTACCTGGTGGTAATAGCAGAGTGAGAACTGTGTCCTTTCTCTGAACTGCACACCAAACAGTGTCCCATTCCGGATCAATACCCAAACATTGAAAGGTTTGTGCCGTCTCTTCTCCTTTCTCAAGCACACAAACACACACTCAGGCTTGTTTTTAAGTGATTATGTTAGTGTTTTCATAGGATCCCTTTTGGTTGGTAAAGACCTTTAAGTTGTCTACCTCTACCAAGGCTGGTGTTAGACCATGTCTCTCAGCACCCTCTCTCTGCCGCTTTTAAACACTTCCAGGCATGGGGATTCAGCCACCACCCTGGGGAGCCTGTTTCAGTCTTTGAGAAGCCTTCCAGTGAGGATGGTTATCCAGCTTCCAAACAAACAAAATTAAGTAATTATTCACCCATGAGCACTGTGGGATTTCGCACAGAGATTCATGTTGCTTAAGGTTTTACACAGATCCAAAAGGAGGTGAGCAAAATCCTTCAAGGCATGTGAAATAAAAAGTTCTATTCAGGTAAATAAACCCTTGGTGGGTGAAGCGTTAAGGGAAGTACCAATTTGTGTTGTTAGAGTCTTTAGTTTTCCCTAGGCACTTGCACTGCCAGCCCTGAGGTGTAGAAATGAGCTGATGGAGCGTTGGTTTGAGGTGGCACCACCATTTCTTAGGTAACCCCAGCTCCTAAATTCTGTGCCTTTAGGCTGTCTCCTGGATGCTGCCTCCCTGCTGCCCACATGTGTATATGTGGTTAGGAGGTGGATTTTTGGTCTAGTGGTGTTGCTTCATTACTCTGTGGAAACCTGGGGCAGCAGGCACCATATGTTTATGGCTGGAATTTCAATAGCTTAGAGGCCACCTTGTTGCTGCATTCTAATAAATGTGCCACTGCCAGTGACATTGTCAGGCAGGAGCATGTCTTGTTTCAACGTGTCTGAGCTTATTTGGGCTCTGCTCTCTACTGTAAGTAGGACACAGCAGTGTGTTGGAGGGTAGATGACAGGTGTACAGGTCTTTGTCAGCAACATGGACAGTGGGATTGAGGGATTGAGGTACCCTCAGCAAGTCTGTGATGACACCAAGCTGTGTGGTGTGGTTCAGACACTGGAGGGAAGGGATCCATCCAGAGGGACTTGGACAGGCTGGAGAGGTGGGGCCAAACCAATCTCATCAAGTTCAACAAGGCCAAGTGCAAGGTCCTGCACCTGGATCAGAGCAATCACAGACACAAATATAGGCTGGGTGAGGAGTGACTTGAGAGCAGCCTTGAGGAGAAGGACTTGGAGCCCTGGACCAGGCTGCCCAGAGAGGTGGTGGAGTCTCCTCTGGAGACTTTTTAAACCCACTCTAGCCAGGGGGATTAGACTGGATGATCTCCAGGGGTCCCTTCCAACTCCCACCATTCTGTGATCAGTCTCTCCTGGTTTCTCAGGGCACGAAAGTCCACATCACACAGCAGTTTCACCAATGCTGTTTCACTCACCTCTGCCAGTCTCTGTGGAGAGGTCATGCAATGGAAGGAACTGCTTCCTGGCTATCAGCATTTTGCACACCTGCACAGAAAATGACAGCTGGAAGAATAATCCCAGAGAGAAGTTTAGGGGATAGAAATATACAGAGGTGCAGTCCCTCTTACAGAGAAGTTAACTACTGTGTTTCAGTATCTAGAGCCATTGCCCCCACCACAAGTGGCATTTTCTCACAGCAACATAATCTGTGCAGCCCCAAAGTGTTAACCAGAGTGGGTGAGTTTTACTCAAATTGTTGGCAGAGGTCAGGACACTTTCCCCAAGCCTCCTGCCATACCTCCTTGGCTGTGAAATGAGCTTTGTCTCTGAAGGATAGGCCTTGTGTTGCTTTCTCTTGTAACACAAGTGCCTCACACTCTGTGAAGTGAGTGAGCAAATAACCTTGTAAAGACTCCATTAACCAGGAGCCAGGAACCTGAAACTCTTCACCACAAGATTTTGCAGTGGCAGAGGAGGGCAGGCCAACAGCTGGGATTCACACACATGGCTTGGGTGGGAAGGAAGGCTCCACAACTGAAAAGCTGGAAACTGAGGTGCCCTGTAGGCCGTGGTGTGCAGCCACTGAGGGTACCAGCAGAGCACAACAGTGACCCCAAAGCCATCATAGCAGGAATTAGTTAACAGAGCAACTTCAAGGGCATTACCCAGACTAGTTGGGGAGCTCCAGAGAGATTTTGAAGGGGTTTTGTAAGTGAAGGTCATTGGCAGGGCTATGTGAGAGCTCCAGGCTGGACTTGTGGCAGGAAAGGGCAGGGGAGAGTTGATGGCAGGACTGGAAAACACTAGCAGAGCGCAAGGACAGCCCGAGCAGGAGGGATGCAAGTGGGCAAAGCAGAAGGTGGAATCAGCTGCTGCTGCTGCCTGTTGGTGTTGTTAATCTTTTCCCTCCCTCTTCACTTCAGATCATGTTCCTGACAGAGAGCTTACTTAGCCTCTGGGCTCTTGCAAGTCTGATACAGATTTTCTGTGCCAAGAACCTGTTTTTTTCTGAGCCTGAGCCTGTAATCTGAAGTGTGTGATCTCTGCTGGTGACGTTAGCCTATCCCTCTCAGTTGTGTTTGCCTGCCTTTCAAATTCAAGCCCGGGTCCCGCCCGAGGAGCGGCTTTGCTCTGGCCGGGTCTCTGTCAGCGGCAGGAGAGCAGCTGGTGCGTGGAGGGCAGGCAGACCCGTCCGACAAGTGTGCCGACCTGTCACCTCACCTGCTGGGAACGGCGCTCAACCCATCGCCCTGGGGAGGCAGCCGAGAGGGCCTTGAGGAGCAAAGAATTGTGAGCCGGCAGGTCTGGGGGAGGGAAATCAGCGAGGAGGAACTTAGCCATAAAGATTACAGCCCCAGAAGGCCTTATCAGAAGTGGCCTCAGACAAACTCGGAGCCGGCAGCAGGAGAGCTTCAGGAACAGACTACCGCAGGGCAGGAGAAGTGGTGCGGCTCAGGTAAGTGAGGGAAAGCACTGCTGAAAGGTCAGCTGTGAAGAGCTGTTTTGTTAAGGGCTTTTATTGACGTGAGTGGGCCCCAAACTAAGACACTGCTGTACTGTAAAGTCTGCATGCCTGTGTGTGTCCAGAGAGACAGCTGTGCACGTGTTTGCTGCTTGTACTGAAGTTAGTGGTAGCCATACATTGCCATCATCACGAGGAGGGGATGAGGAGGGGGTGAGAAAAAAAACAAGAGATCTTCTCTGCATGCAGATTGATTTAAATGAAATCACTTCTAGGCACATTTGAAACAGGAGTTAAAAAACAAAGGGAATAAGGTTCTTATTAAGTTAGTCCCTGAAACAACGTGGGGGATGTTGTGCATGTCTGTGCAAATACCTTCACTCTGTGGTTGAGCAATACCTGCCTAGGGCTGGATTCAGAACTAATTAGCATCTGACTTCCACCACTGTTGCTTGATTTTAAGGAGGCTAACTGTAAACCAAAGTGGGGCAGCTGCCTTGTATGTATCTGTTTGAGTGTGTCTCTGTGTGTTTGTGTGCACATGAGCCCCTGGTTAAATGATAAACATAATCTGTGTGAAATTCACCAAGGAACACCCAAAAGTTTAGAAACTATGACTCTGAAGTTGTGTACAGAGCTTCAGAATCACACAGAACCACAGAATGTCAGGGGTTGGAAGGGACCTCCAAAGATCATCCAGTCCAAGCCCCCTGCCACAGCAGTATCACCTAGGGCAGGTCACAGCAACACATCCAGGTGGGTTTGGAATATCCCAGAGAAGGAGACTCCACAATCTCTCTGGGCAGCCTGCTCCAGGGCTCTGGCACCCTCACAGGGAAAAACTTTCTCCTTCTGTTCCCATGGAACCTCCTCTGCTCCAGCTTGTACCCATTGCCCCTTCTCCTATCACTGGACATCACTGAGCAGAGCCTGGCTCCATCCTCCCCACATTGCCCTTCAAATCTTTACAAACATGAAGGAGGTCACCCCTCAGGCTCCTCTGCTCCAAGCTAGAGAGCCCCAGCTCCCTCAGCCTTTCCTCAGCAGGGAGATGTTCCACTGCCTTCACCATCTTCAGCTCCTTTTCCTTGTGGCTGTGCATTCATGGAAGCAGAGTCTGCTGTACTACCTCACACTGCACAAATGAATTGTTTTATCTGAGAGGAAGCAAAACTCAGCACCATAAGAACTTGCATATCTCCACTGATACCATGCCACGTTGAACTAACCTTGTCAGCAGCAGTGCAGAGTCCTCTTGACTCATTTCTCAGTACAGTAGTGACTGCTGACTTTGCCAGTTGTGTTTTTTTCCTGCTCCCTTGAAAGGGATTCAGGTTTGCCCAAAGTAATTCCCCTGCTCACACAGCAGCACAGATCTCATAATTTGCTGGCTTCAGAAGCAGTCAGCCTAAATTTTGTTTCACACCTTTAGTGTCCTTCAGCAGCAGCTAGCCTAGGTTTCATAGAATCCCAGAATGGCTCAGGTTGGAAGGGACCTCAGAGATCATCTACTCCAACCTCCCCACCATAGACAGCATGTCATAGCTGAGTCATTGGTGCAGCCAGGACAGCACAGCCCAGGGTATTATCAGTAACTCTTGCTCAGGACAGAGGTGAGGTGGCTCTGGTATGTTGTAACCTTGGTTGTCTGGTCAGAATTTCCCCATCTGCAGTGTTGGAGTTGCTGCTTGGTACCCCCCAGGTGCAGTACCATGAGAGATGAGATGACTTGATGGGCCAGGAAAATCTTGCAAAGATGTCATGGTCTGGCAGGCTCTTGGAGATGGTCCTGAGGGCTTCTGAAGGCAGAGGAGGCAGGATATGGAGTCTAAGAAATATTTACCTTTTTGCAGACACCTGTGTTCTTATGGCATGAAGTTGCTGAGCTCAAAACCTGTGGGACTTGTTCTGTGTTTGTTTTGGACACTGCTGGTGGTGAAACAGCAGACATTGCAAGGGAAGGAATACTGCTTTTGCCCCTTGCTTTTCCATGCTGCTCTTCATCAGCTTCTCTTGCATTTAGTATCCACAAGTGCTTGTCTGTCCTGAGCCCCTGCAGTGTGGTTTCACTGCCAGCCTGGCTCCTGCAATGCCCTGGAAGCTCTGCTCCCTCTCAGCTGCACAGCCAGGGCAGTGTGCTTGTGCAGAACAGTTGCCTAAGCCTTGCTTGGTGGCCGTGGTCAAAGGAGGAAGACAATAAAAGCACTACAGAAAAGGTGGCTGGAAAAGCTTGAGAGTATGGTTCTGCCCTTGTGAGGTGTCATGCTTAAAGTACCTCTTTTGGGTTTTATCAGTCAGGCAGAATGCTGGACTGAAGGAAGGCATTACTCAGCTGTTCTTTATGTGCCTCTAGTCAACATGACAGCTGGTCCTCAGCAGTGCATGAAGAACACAGGGAAGAACATCTTCATAACAAGGTGGTGAGCAGCTAATGCAGACCAGGAAGTCTGGAGAACTAACTGCATTCATGACCCATCAGCTTGTAGCATGGTTTAAATGCTCTGATACAGACACAAAGTGAATCTGAGCCTTTGTTTTTATCCTATGTAATTAATTTCATTGGCTTGCTCATTAGACAGGATAGCTAATCAGTACTCGAGCTTGTACACATTTGCACTGATGGTGGGAGCTGATCTTAGTAACCATGTCAGACAGGGGGATTCATTTGAGAGGATCAAGGCACCCTCAGTAAGTCTTCAGTCAGCACTGAGCTGGGAGGGACTGTGGATCTGCTCCAAAGTAGGAAGGCTCTGCAGAGGGACCTGAACAGCCTGAATCAATGGGATGAGACCAATTGTATGAGATCCAAGAAGGCCAAGAGCTGGCTCCTGCACTTGGGTCACAACTCTGTGCAATGCTACAGACTTTTGGGGCAGAGTGACTGGAAACTGCTCAGCAGTGAAAGACCTGGGTGTTGACCAACAGCTGACTGAAGATGAGCCAGAGTGTGCCCAGGTAGCCAAGAAGACCAAAAAAGCATCCTGGCCTGGGTCAGCAATGGTGTGACCAGCAGGAGCAGGGCAGGGATTGTGCTCCTGTACTCAGCACTGGGGAGGCCACAGCTTGAGCACTGGGTTCAGTTTTGGGGCCTACCACTACAAGAAGGACATTGAGGGGCTGGAGCAGGCCCAGAAAAGGGCAAGGAAGCTGGTGAAGGGTCTGGAGAACAGGGCTGGTGAGGAGCAGCTGAGGGAACTGGGGTTGTTTAGTCTTGAGAAAAGGAGGCTGAGGGAAGACCACCTTATTTGCTACAACTCCCTGAAAGGAGGTTGGAGCCAGGTGGGTGTTGGTCTCTTATCCCTAGTAACAAATAGTAAGAAGAGAGGAAATGACCTCATGGTCAGGTTTGTGCTGGCACACAGTACCTTTGGGTCTGTGCTGACACAGGCTTTAGTGAATTACTCATTCATCACCCTGGGTGGCAGGAGATCCTTTTTCCCTGTTCCTGCTTCTGGCTGTGTGCTGCTGCCACTTTCCCTGAGCCTGTGTTGACCCTTGTTGCGTTGCTTGGTGAAATGCTGCCTCTCACTAGAAGTGCAGGAAGTCAGCATGGCACAAGAGCAGTGGTGGGTTTTTTCCTGACAGCTTAGGGGTTTGAATCCCTTTACCATGTGATCACTTGCAGAGGTGGGAGCAAAAGAAGGGTGGGAAGAGAGCAGAGAGAATGGATTCTTTTGGCATTGGTGAGCACTTCATTCAGCTCAGCTGCATTTACAAACCCATATTCACATCCAGTGCTGCTGTTCCCTGAACTGCTTTAAGCAGCCTTTACAACTGCCATCTTTTAGCTGCTTACTCCTGCCCCTGTGCTCCCCTCTGTGCTCTGTCTAAGCTGCCAGGGCAGCAGAACAGCTTGGCAAACAAATGTGGCTGAAAACAAAGGCCTGCAGTGATAGGATGAGAGGCAGTTTGAAATGAGAGAAGAGCAGATTTAGATTGGATATCAGGAGCAAGTTCTGCACCATGAGGGTGCTGGAGCACTGCAACAGGTTGCCCTGGGAGGGAGTTGAGGCTCCATCTCTGGAGATACTCAAGGTCAGGCTGGACAGGGCTCTGGGCAAGCTGATTTAGTGGAGGATGTCCCTGCTGACTGCAGAGGGTTGGACTGGATGACCTTTGGAGGTCCCTTCCAGCCCAAACCATTCTATGATTCTAAAACACCACCATTGCCCAGTGTTCATCCTGTTGGCAAATGTCCACAGAGGCACAGTAAAGGTATCAGTGCAGGGCAGATCTGGGGACTAATTAACCTGGCAGTGTTGCCAGGCTGTGAAACTGCTAGACAGGTGACCAATTAGTCTGCTAGTAGCAGTCTGCAAATGCAGGAGAGCAGGTTTTGCCCTCTAGCTGTAATTGTCTCGTGGCAGCCACTTCTGCTGCTCTTAAAGCTCATGGTCTTCACTGTGTATTCAGCATGGATGTGGGGCTTTGGATTTGGGTATCAAAGAAAGGCTGGACTGCCATCAGTCTGCTTGGAACTGAGGAGTATCTGAATGTTGTTCATGAGGCACTGGTCACTGCATGCTCTAGGCACTGTGTCTGAAGTCAGTCAGGTTCACTTCCCTTGGCCCCAGCACAAGCTTTCACATCTCTGCCCAGTAGAAAAAACCTGGGGGTGTTGACAAACAGACAGCTAAAGATGAGCCAGAGTGTGCCCAGGTTGCCAGGAAGACCAAAAAAGCATCCTGGCCTGGATCAGCAATGGTGTGGCCAGCAGGGCCCAGAGAAGTGACTGTGCCCCTGTACTCAGCACTGGGGAGGCCACAGCTTGAGCACTGGGTTCAGTTTTGGGGCCTACCACTACAAGAAGCACATTGAGGGCTGGAGCAGGCCCAGAAAAGGGCAAAGAACCTAGTGAAGGGTTTGGAGAACAGGTCTGATGAGGAGGAGCTGAGGGAACTGGGGTTGTTTAGTCTTGAGAAAAGGAGGCTGAGGGGAGACTTCATTGCTCTCTACAGCTCCCTGAAAGGAGGCTGAGCAAGATGGGTGTTGGTCTCTTCTCCCTACTAACAGCTGACAGGACAAGAGGCAATGTCCTCAAGTTGCACCATGGGAGGTTTAGGTTGGATATTGGAAGAAACTTCTTGAAAGTTCAAGAAAGGGTTCTCAAAGACTGGAACAGGCTCCCCAAGGAGGTCATTGAATCCCAGTGCCTGGAGGGATTTAAAAGAGGCAGAGATGTGGTGCTGAGGGACATGGCTTAGCACCAGACAAGATTTGGCTCAATCTTAAAGGACTAACTGAAATTGTTTTATGACTTTTTATGACATCTCCAAGTGCAGACACATCCCATTTTCCTCTTTCTGATGTCTCTGTTGTGCAGCTGATGAAGCACAATTTCACTGTCTAAAGTTTCATCCATCAGCCATATCAGTATCAATCAGAATGATATCACTTACCATTAACATTTGCCTTTGGGGTTAATTGCCTTGAACTCATAGCTGAAAACGAAGGCAGAACTTACAAGAGAAAAACTCCATGCCTATAAAACTTTTTAAATGATACTGTGTGGACTTAGGGCAGGGCAAGCCTAGATGTCAATCCAGGCTGGGGGATGATGAGATTGAGAGCAGCCCTGCAGAAAAGCACTTGGGGGTGCTGGTAGATGAGAAGCTGGATGTGAGCCAGCAATGGGCACTTGCAGCCCAGAAGGCCAATGGCAGCCTGGGCTGCATCAAAAGCAGTGTGGCCAGAGATGGAGAGAGCTGATTCTGCCTCTCTGCTCTGCTCTGGGGAGACCTCCCAGCAGTGCTGTGTCCAGCTCTGGTGTACTCAACACAGGAGATACATGGACCTGATGGAGAGGGTCCGGAGGAGGCCATGAAGATGATCAGGAGGCTGGAGAACCTCTGCTGCAAGGAACCTCCTCTGCTCCAGCTTGCACCCATTGCCCCTTGTCCTGTCATTGAACATCCCTGAGCAGAGCCTGGCCCTGTCCTCCCAACACTGCCCTTCACATCTTCATAAACATGAATGAGGTCCCCCCTCAGGCTCCTCTGCTCCAAGCTCAAGAGCCCCAGCTCCCTCAGCCTTCCCTCAGCAGGGAGATGTTCCACTGCCTGCAGCATCTTTGTGGCTCTGGGCTGGACTCCTTCAATGCCCAGCCCTGCTCCTTCACACAACCACTGACTTTACGGGATGGAAAGCTCCATATTCAGCTTACTTCTTGTTTCATTCATGATCTCTTTTCTAATAAATGTCATTACTGTTCTTCATGTGTGTGCAGAAGACAAAGGCTGGAGACCCTCTTGGTTGTAGCTGAACATGGGAGGGGATGTGAAGCGATTCACACGCATGCTACTGGAATGCAGCAGCAATGACAAGCTCTGTGGTAAGACTCACAGGTTCCTGCACAGCTTCACAGATTGCATTGGGTTGGAAGGGACCCTCAGATGTCATCTTGTCCAACCCCTTGCAGTCAGCAGGGACACCTCCCACATGTTCAGGCTGCCCAGGGCCACATAAAGTCTGATCTTGAATGTCTCCAGGGGTGGGGCCTCAACCACATCCCTGGGCAGCTTGCTCCAGTGTTTTACCACTCTCATTGTTCAGAACTGCCTCCTGATGTCCAGCTTATGCTATGCCATTTCTGATGGCAGAGCAACATCCAGCTCCCATCTCCCTGCTGTCCCTCTGCCAGGGCTGGTTCTGTTTTCACGTGGCTACAGTTCCTAGCCTCTGTGTTAAAGCATCAAAAGAAGTGACCTTGAGAGCAGAAGCCCCAGTGGTTCCATGCAGCATAGACACCCAGCACCTTTGAAACACAGCCCTGCCACTGCTGAGCTGCTGTTCCAACGAGCAGAGGGTGGGTGCGGCTGCTTCTGGGGTGGGAAGCTGCTGACATGGGTTGTTACTGCTTTGTCAGACAGGCCCAATGTGCAGCAGGCAGTGCTGTTTATTCCTTGGTTTCCCTTTTTCCCCTCCTGTGGACAGTTGTGCGTGAGTACCAGACGGAAGTGATCGTAGTCCCAGCTCTCCTGGTGGGGTTTTTTGTCATCCTGCTCACTGTCATCCTTTGGCTCCACTGCCGAGGCTTGAGAGCAAAGCAGCAGCAAGCAGCACCACCTGGACACCCAGGTAAAGGAAATGATTTTCAGCCAGAGTTTCAGGTTCCTGTGACCAGAAGTTAGTCCCACTTGGCCATTGCTTCAGTGACAGCCAAGCAAGAGCATTTCTGAGGAGCCTGAGTGGTACTCAGCAAGAGAGTGAACCCTAGGAAGACTGAGCACACTGAGGTACCCAGCTTGCAGTACTGGGAGCAGAGTCTCTGGTACTGATGCATCTGAGTTTAGAGTCACAGAATGGTTTAGGTTGGAAAGGACCTTGAAGAGCATCTAGTTCCAACCCCCTGCCATGGGCAGGGACACCTTCCACTAGCCCAGGTTGCTCAAGGCCTTACCCAACCTGGCCTTGAATGCCTCCAGGGAGGGGGAATCCACAACCTCCCTGGGCAACCTGTTCCAGTGTCTCACCACCCTCACTGTCAGGAATTTATTCCTGATCTCCAGTCTCAATCTGCCCTCCTCAAGCTTAAAGCCATTGCCTCTTTTCCTGTCATGAGAAGCCCTTGTCAAATGCCCCTCAGCTTTCTTGTAGGCTCCCTTCAGGTACTGGAGAGCTGCAAAGTGTGTGACAGCCCCTCACAGGCTCCTGCAAGGTGGGGTGATCATGAATGGCAGTCATTTTAATGCAGATCACACCCACTTAATCCATTTTCTATACTGTCATTTAAGAAATTTAATTCCAAACTGCTGTTTCCCCCTCCCAGTGTAGACAACAGGAGGCAGAACAGGGACTGACAGAACTGTAGAATCATTTTTGTTGGAAAAGACCAATCTCATCCAATCCAACCATTCTCTAATTCTACCAGCACCACATCTCTGCCTCTTTTAAACACCTCCAGGCATGGGGATTCAATCACCTCCCTGGGCAGCCTGTGCCAGGCTTTGAGAACCCTTTCACTGAATAAGTTTCTTATATCCAACCAAAACCTCCTCTGGTGCAACTTGAGACCTCTTCCTCTTGTCCTGTCACTTGTTGAGAAGAGACTGACCACTACTTTGCTCCTACCTCCTTTCAGGGAGTTGTAGGGAGCAATGAGGTCTCCCCTCAGCCTCTTCTTCTCCAGACTAAAAAAAGCCATTTCCCTCAGCCTCTTCTCACAAGCTCTGCTCTTCAGACCCCACACATTGCTGTGTGGAAGTGAAAGTCCAGTTCTGAACTGATTTTGGTTTGGTAGAAGTAAGCATTTCTTCAGCTTAGGTTAGGGGAAATAATTGAGAACCAAGATGAGGCCTTTGTGGGAACATCCTGTGCATGGCACTGTCATAACAACTGGTAGCTGGTAACAAAGAGGAGAGGTCATTGCTTCAGGACATGGGAATGAATCAGGTACAAATGCATCTTACCTAGAAAGTTCCCAGAGTTAAATGTGTTGGAGATCTCCAGGCTCATTCTGCCTTTTCATGAAATAGAGTGGTTGATAAATTCCATCTCCTCTTCCAGGGTCAGAAGGAGTAAGATATATTAAGAATTCCTTACTTTGCCCTGATTTCCAAACCAGTATGGAGCAGTTATTTCCCTGGAGGTGTTTAAAAGAGGCAGAGATGTGGTGCTGAGGGATGTGGTTTAACCCAGGCTTGGGTGAGTGAGGGAATGATTGGACTTGATCTTAAAAGGCTGTTTCAACAGAAAGGATTCTCTGGCTCTGTGAAAATTTAAAGAGGGCAGAAGGATGGGTATTGCCACCCACTGCAAGAGTTCATCTGTCTGGCTTCATGGATACTTGCTTTTGTCAGTGAATGCCAAGAATCAGCAAGAATCCAGCTCCACAGAGAGCCACTACATTCAGCTAAGTGAGGCACCTGTGGAGGCCCTGCTGAACTCTGCATCCTGGGCTCTGAAAGACCTGGAGATACCACGAGGGAAACTGTCAGCAGGCAGCCTGCAGCTAATAAAAGATGGCCACTATGGGAGCATCTACAGAGCACAGCTGGAAACTGGGAGCCCTGGCAAGACCAAGAGTGTGGTACTGAAAGCCTTACACGGTAAGCACATGGCCAGGATCCATTTTGGTGTGGAGACAGGATGCTGGGCAGGACTTTGGAGTCATTGCTGAGCAAGACAAGCTGTGTTCAGTATCAGCAAGTCTTGGTGCTGGCTACCAGGTCATAGTTTTCTAGCTGCAGGGTGGCTTCCAGCTCCTCCTGTTTTCGTTGCCCATGCTGCATGTAGAGGCTCCAGCTGGGCAGTGGCTGCAGCACTATCCTAGCAGAGTTCCCCTTGATTCCATTGAGGTGTTTCAGGGGAGTTTCCTTGCTGACTTCTACTGCCTCAGGAGCCCCCAGTGAGTCAATCCTCTGCTTGTCACAGGCAAGCCTGATTTCTTCCCCCTTCAGATTCCCATTCCCCTTCCAATCTAGTTTAAAGCTCTTCCTATAAGCCCTGCTAATTCTTGCCCCAGGATCCTTTTTCCTCTCTAAGACAAGTTAAGCCCAGCTGTTGCTAGCAGGCCTGGTGTCTTTTAGACCAACCCATGCCCAAAGAACCCAAGGTTCTGCCAGTGATACCAGGCTTAAAGCCAAGAATTCCTCTGAATTCATGTTGCTTTTAAGCTGCTGACACAGTTCTTTGCTGTCTCTATTTTGGTTTTGTTGTGGTGGTTGTGGGATTTTGTTTGGGTTGCTTTGGTTTAGGATTTTCTGTTCTTTCAGGCCAGGCTGGTCTCCAGGAGGTAAAGGATTTCCTGGGAAGGATTAAATTCCATCAAAATCTTGGCCATCATGAGAACCTGGTTGAATTGGTTGGGTGCTGTGTAGACCAGCTCCCACTTTATATGGTCATGGAAGATGTGTCCCTTGGTGACCTGTTGAATTTCCTATGGACATGTAGGAAGGTGAGTCAAGAGATGTGATGATACAGTATCTTCTGAACTCTTCTGAACATATAATCCATAAGTCAAAGTGATTCTTTCCATCCCTCCATGCACCCTTCTCTATCAGTCTAAACAATTTCCATCTCCCAAAGAAGTTCTACACAAGATTGAAAGATGAGTGCCATCCAGAGCAACCTGGACAGGCTGGAGAGTTGGGCTGAGGAGAATCTCATGAGATTGAATAAGGCAAAGTGTAAAGTGCTGCACCTAGGGTGGGATACCTAGGCCCCATCCCTGGAGATACCAAAGGTCAGGCTTGACAAGGCTCTGAGCAAGCTGATCTAGTGGAGGATGTCCCTCCTGCCTGCAGGGGGTTGGCTGGATGACCTTTGGAGGTCCCTTCCAACCCAAACTATTCTAGGATTCTGTGATTTCTCCTTCTGTGTGCAGGTGGGATCTCACCACAGCAGTCTGCTCTCTTGTTTCTAGGATGTGATGCCCATGGATGGTATCCCCTGTGACCTCACTGAGAGGCAAGTGTATGAGGTTGGAAGGCAGGTTGCAGCAGCTCTGGTAAGTCTGCTCCCATTCCCTACTGGTTTTCCTTCTTGCTAGGTTACCACACAAGCCTACATGGTGGCCTCTTGGCCTAGGCACTGAGGATGTGTCATTCTGGTGACCCTGCACCTCTGTCCCACAGTGTGGACAGGCAGAGTCCAAGTGGAAATTTCACTAAGCTACATTTCAATCATACCAGTTCTAATTTAAACATTCCCTTTAAAATACCCAAGTCTCTTTCTTTTACAACTTTCCAGGCTTACCTTGAAGAGAAGAAGTTGTTCCATGGTGACATTGCTGCCAGGAATGTCCTGCTTCATCACAACTTCACTGCCAAGCTCTGTGGTTTAGGTCTGGCCTATGAAACTCACAAGTGTGGTGCCAACTCAGTCACACAGATTGTGCCAGTCAAGTGGCAGGCACCAGAGAAGCTCCTGAAGAAACCCCCCAGCATCAAGGCAGACATGTATGACTTCATTGCACTAGACTTTCATCTGTCTGACAGGCACTATCTCTTTCACTCATCCCCTGGTGGAAAGCAGCTCTGGAGAAGGACCTGGGAGTGCCAGTGAACAGCAAGTTCACCAGGAGCCAGCAATATGCCCTTATGGCCAAGAAGGCAAATGGTCTCCTGGGGGACATTAAGAAGAGTGTGGCCAGCAGGTCAAGGGAGGTCCTCCTCCTCCTCTACTGGTGAGGCCACACCTGGAGTATTGTGTCTGGTTCTGGGCTCCCCAGTTCAAGGGAGGCAGGGAGAGAGGCCAGTGGAGGGCCACAAAGATGCTGAGGGGTCTGGAGCACCTCTTTTACAAGGAGAGGGTGAGAGACCTGTGTCTTTTGAGCCTGAAGAATAGCAGACTGAGGGGATAGTCTCAATGCTGATCAGTATCTAAAGGGTGGAGGTCGTGAGGATGGGCTCTGCTCAGTGGTGCCCAGTGATAGGGCAAGGAGCAGAGCAGAACACAGAAGCTTTCACTGAAATGTAAGGAAGAGCTTGTTTACTGTGGAGGTGCCAGAGCACTGCAGCAGGCTGCCCAGGGAAGTTGTGGAGTCTCCTTCTCTGGAGACTTTCCAAACCCACTTGGACACATTCCCATGCAACTTGCTTTGGGTGACCCTGCTTTGGCAGGGCAGTTGGACTAGGTGATCTCCAGAGGTCCCTCCCAACCCTTGCCACTCAGTGATGTCACCTCCTGAGGTTCACAGTGAGGCACACCTCATCTCAGCCTATCTCTCCTTTTCACAGCTCATCCCTTTTCTTTTCATGCCTGCAGTCAAGCTGAGTTGTTTGATGTACTGAAGCCAGCTGGGTACCTGGAACGGAAACTTCAGCTCGCTTTGTTTTCTTCTCTTGCAGATGGTCTTTTGGAATCCTGCTGTATGAAATGATTACATTAGGTAAGATGAATTCATGATAATGAAAAAACCAAATACAGAAGGAAGCAGCAAATTAAGAAGACCCAAAATCTCAAGATAGTGTTGGGCCATGTAAGATCAGCATCCCGGTTTCTAACAACCTGCCAGGTGGTGACAGTTCCTTTTAGGCTCTTCACTGTGAATTGTGTGAGGAAGCAAATGGATTTTGCTAAGGAAGAAAGGTGTTCTGACACTGCTGAGGTTAATACTCATATTCCTTTTGTTCTTCCAGGTGCTCCACCCTATCCTGAGGTGCCACCTTCTGACATTTTGTCCTACCTGCAGAGACAGAACATCATGAAGCAGCCTTCAAACTGCCAGCACACCATGTAGGTCACTTGCATTATGGAGAGTTGAACTTGAGCTCTGCAGAGCTAAATGGAAAAGATACATGAAAACTGCATCATGTGGCAGATTCATAGATTCATAGAATGGTTTGGGTTGGAAGGGACCTTGAAGATCATCCAGTTCCACCCCACCTTGCAGAGACACATTCTACTAGCCCAGGTTGATCAAGACCTCATCCAGCCTGGCCTTGAACACCTCCAGGAAGGGGGCATCCACAACCTCCCTGGGCAACCTGTTCCAGTGTCTCACCACCCTCACTGGAAACAATTTTTTCCTAACCTCCAGTCTCACTCTGCCCTACTCAAACTTCAGATCATTCCAATCTCTCACCCTGTCACTCCAAGCTCTTGTCAAATGTCCCTCCCCAGCTTTCTTGTAGCCCCCTTCAGGTACTGGCAGGCTGCTCTAAGGTCTCCTGGAGCCTTCTCTTCACCAGGCTGAACAGCCACAGTTCTTTCAGCCTGTCTTCACAGAGGAGATGCTCCAGTGCCCTGGTCATCTTGGTGGCCCAAGAGGCCTTTTCCTTCTGTAATACTGTTCCTAAAGGGAATACCAAAGAGTCTTTTTCCATACTCAGATTGACATCCTGGGCCTGCACACCTTTGTCCCCAGATGTTCTGATGTGGTATCAGATTTCAAAGGGTCATTGAAAGAACATTTTATGAATCAGAAAAAGAAGAGATCTCTTTAAATATGAGATAACTGTGGTATAAGTTGTGCTTGATGCTTCTCATTCCCAGTGCTTCCCTGCTTCTCCATCTTGCAGGTACAGCATCATGAAGTCCTGCTGGCAGTGGAATGCAACTAAGAGGCCCTCTCCAGCAGAACTGATCCAGGCCCTACAGACAGCTGTGAAGACCAGCAATGACCACGCAGTGCTGCAGGTGCCTGAGCTGATGGTGCCTGAGCTCTATGCTGATATTGCTGGTGTGGATGTGCACAGTTTAATGACAGAGTACACAATACTCTGAAGGACCTTTTCACTGCAGAAGCTTCCGAGTTTGCCCTTTCTAGGCAGTTTGCAAGCTTAGGTGTGGAATATCAGACTTCTGTGCCAAAACCAACAAACTATTATCATGATGATGATTAAATCAGCCTGTTGATATTCTGCCAGTGGTCATTTGAGAGAAAAGTGAGTTCAGGAAACTGTAGGAAATGTCACCAGAAACCTGAGTTAAAACAGTGTATTTGGTTTGACTGGCAAGGGTTTGGTAGCAGAGGGAGCTGCAAGAGTGGCTTCTGTGAGAAGATGCCAGAAGCTTCCCCTATGTAACCAACAGAGCCAGCTGCAGGCAGCTGAAAGATGGACTCACCACTGGCCAAAGCTAAGCCCACTGGTGATGCTGGCAGCACCTCTGTGATAACATATTTAAGAAATGGTAAAAAATTCTGCACAAGAGCAGACAGGAGAGAGAGCAGTGAGAGCACGCGAGATCAACAGCCCTGCAGACACCAAGGGCAGGGGAGAAGGGGATCAAAGAGGTACCCCAGGTGCTGGAGCAGAGGTTCCCCCACAGCCCATGGTGAGGGAGACCATAGTGAGGCAGGTTGTTCCTCTGCAGCCTGTGGAGGTTAATGGTGGAACAGATAATCCATGGACAGCCCATGGAGGACCCACACTGGAGCAGGTGAAGCACCTGCAGGAGGTTGTGACCCCGTGGAAAGCCCACCCTGGAGCAGGCTTCTCACAGGACCTATGGCCTCGTGGAGAGAGCACCACATGCTGAAGCAGGAGAAGAGCATGAGGAGACCTGGCCCTAAGGAGGAAGGAGGGGCAGAGCTGGTGTGTGCTGGGCTTCCCATGGCCCCCTTGCCCATCCCCCTTCGCTGCACAGGTGGAGGGGTGGAGAAAGCAGGAGTGAAACAGGAAGGTGGGTTCAACATTTGGGCTTCTCCTCAGCCTACTTTGATTGGCAATAAATGAAATTCATTTTCCCACATGGAGAGATTTGCCCATGAGAGTAAATGGGGACTGAGCTCCCTGAGCTTATCTCAACCCATGAACCTTTCATTGTACTTTCTGTCCCCTCTCTAGTTGAGGAGGGGAGTGACAGGGTGGCTTGGTAGGCATTTGTCAGCCAGCCAGGGTCAACCCACCACAAGGTGGTTTCTGGAAATGTGCTTCTCTTTTGAATTGCTGCTTGCTGGGTTAATTATGTGGAGGTTTGGAAGGACACCAGTCCGTGGTTCTAACAGCTAGTCTGAACACAGTATGGACATTTTAGAAGGACACCAAGTAAGAAAGGTGGAGCTACAGGAAGGACAACATATGAGGAACAGAGGTATGCCCAGTGATATTGTCATGTGGTTATGGTGAGAACATAGCACCAACCAGATTGATCACTCTGGTCACTCCTTTGCCATAGGACTTGAGCAGTGAGGATCATCTGAAGACGAGCCAGCTTGTGCTCAGGTGTCCAAGAAGGCCAAGAGTGCCCTGGCCTGGATCAGCAATGATGTGGCCAGCAGGAGCAGAGGAGTGATTGTCCTCCTGACTCAGCACTGGTGAGGCCAAGGGTTCAGTATTGGGGCCCTTCACTACAAGGACATTGAGGGGCTGGAGCACTCTAGAGAAGGGCAAAGAAGCTGATGGTCTGGAGAACAGGGCTGGTGAGGAGCAGCTGAGGCATCTGGGGTTTAGTCTGGAGAAAAGGAAGCTGAGGGGAGACCTCATTGCTCTCTACAACTCCCTGAAAGGAGGTTGGAGTGAGGCAGAGGTTGATCTCCTTATTAACAAGTGATGGGATGAAAGGAAATGGCCTCAAGTTCCCCCAGGGGAGGTTTAAGTTGAGTATTAGAACTTGACTGAAAGGGTTATCAAGCACTGGCAGAGACTCCCCAGAGAGGTGGTTGAATCCTTGTGCCTGGAGGAGGTGTTTAAGAGGCAGGGATGTGGTGCAGAGGGGGCCTGCAAGAAAGCCAGGATGGAACTTCTTACAAGGGCTTGGAGTGCTAGGGTGAGAGATTGGAATGATATGACACTTGAGGAGGGCAGATTTAAACTGGAGATGAGGAAGAATGTTCAAAGCTACCTGTTAAATTCACATCAAATTCACAGTTCCCAGTCAGGCAATACAATAAACTCTTTTTCAAAGGCCCCATTTGCTTCACTCAAACCTGCCAGCCAGAGGACTGGGATGTTCTCGAAGGCCTTGCCTGTGCGAGGTGGGTGTGTTTCAGCGGCACAATGCAACCTCAGAGCTGTGAACAGCATCCATGGTGCTGCTGCACTTGATGAGTAATGCAGAGTGGTTCACAGAGAGCTTTGTTAAGCAGGGAGCTGGCTGTGGAGAATGCCTCACTGTTCTCCCAGCTCCCTATCTTGTTACACTGCAGAGAGCAATCTTCTGCCTCACATGGATTCTCTCCCATTTGCTTTCCCTTATCAAAGCTCTGAGCAAGGGAATCCGTGGGAATTCAGGATGCTGAGCACCTCACAAGCTCTTCATAAAAGACCTGCTTTAGTTTCTCCTGAAAGCAAATCTGTGCCAAAACCCTGCTTATGAAGTTGCCCACAAAAAGCCATTTTCCTGCTGAGTGATAAGGCCTGCATTTAATGTCCTCTCAACAATGAGGCTCAATGTGAGCATTCTTGTTCTGGTTTCCCTGCCTTGTCCCCAGGTTAGCTTAGGTAGGTTTGGAAGTAACCAAATCCAACTGACATTTTTATAGTGGCATAAAAGGAATTGTACATAGAATCACAGTCAACCCCCCCTGCAGTCAACAGGAGCATCCTCCACTAGAGCAGCTTGCTCAGTCTTGTTGAGCCTGACCTTGAAGATCTCCAGAGGTGGAGCCTCACCTACCTCCCTGGGCAACCTGTTGCAGTGTTCCAGCACCCTCAGGGTGCAGAATTTGTTCCTAACATCCAATCTAAATCTGCTCTTCTCTCATTTCAAACCATTGCTCCTTGTCCTGTCACTGCAGGCCTTTGCAAACAGTCCCTCTGCAGCCTTCTTGTAGCCCACATCAGCTACTGAAATGCAGCTCTATGGTCTCCCCAGTGCCTTCTATTCTCCAGGCTGAACAACTCCGGCTCCCTCAGCCTGTCCTCACAGCAAGGGTGCTGCAGCCCCCTGATCATCCTCATGGCCCTCCTCTGGACCTGCTCCATCAGGTCCATGTCCTTCCTGTGCTGAGACCTGGAGTCAGTACTCCAGGGTGAAGTCTCACCAAAGCAGAGGAGCAGAAGCACATCTCTGGACCTGCTGACCATGCTGCTTTTGATGCAGCCCAGGCTGCCATTGGCTTTCTGGGCTGCAAGCTCACATTGTTGGCTCACCTGCAGCTTCTCATGCATCTATTACGTTTTTTAAGACCTTCTCCTACCATCCAGGTCTAAACAAAGTTCACACTGGTGGCACAGCAAGACACAGCTATGTGTGTCTGTGACAACATGACCAAACCAAGGAGGGAAGTGACTTGTCCTGATAGACCGGACAGGGAAAAAGCAGCAGCAAGAAGTTTTGACAAAGCTGTCCCTTCATTGAGAAGTTCCCATTGGAAAGAAACTGTAAGTCATCCATTTTGGAGCAAAAGCTGTGGTTTTCAAATGCATCTTTATTGATTGGTTGATTTAGCTCAAGTAGTATGACCTTTATTTGACAAGAACCTGCAGCTAACCAACACATTACCTTGTACAAGACTGGACTAGTGCAGAAATAGAGCGAAGGGCCACGATCCAGTTAAAAGAAACAGAAAAGAACTAAATTAAACTGCAACCTCTACAGGTAACAAACAGCTGAGATTAGTCCCACAAATGTCACTGATCAGCCCAGCAGCAGGAGGGAACAGGAGGTCTGAACACAAATCCAAGCACCCTGGCTGCCACCTCCTCCCCTGAGTGTGCCTCAGCACAGGCTCATTCGAGACGCCACAAAGCCAAGTCTTGGCAGCACACAAGTGAGCAAGTGGGACAGCAGCAGGGAGGTGCACACCACCTGCCCATGGCTTCTGTTCTACACTAGAAAGTCTTCTGGGTTTGTACTCTGCTTCAGAACATTCAGAGTTTCCTCAGTCAAGAGACTGATGCAGCTTTGCAGCCAGAGGATGCAAAAAGAGCCTGGTAACTGGAGCAGAGTGGACCAAAAGAGAGGACTGAGCACTGCAGTTAGAAGCTGAGGTGATCTGAGTTGGCAGTAGATACAACTCACCCTAACACATTTATTCCAGATGAAAACATGATGGGAGAGCAAACCTGAAGGCCAGGCTGAAAAATCTGGGCTTACTAACCCACACACTTCATCTTTTTCTCCCCCCACTTTCCATCTGCCTGTTACAACCACTCTGTCTACATCATTTGTGGGCCCTTCCCTTCTCTTCCACTCTTCTGCCACTTCCCCTACCCTGTAGGCAGTGCCCCTTCTGCCCTACTACACTGCCTTTCCTGACCTTCACACAGCTCTGCTCATGGCCCCCACTTCACACTCCTAGCCTGCTCTTTTGCCCCAGGTACCTCTGTGGAACAACTGTCAGAGAAGGCTGAAACCTGATTTCCTGCCTTCCCTAGTGAGAGGAACACTCATCTTACTTTCTCCTTCCTGGGGAATGCAGAGAACTGGGTTCTAACTTCATGTAAATAGAGCAAACACCTTCCAAGTTATGTTGGAATCCGTCTGTCTTCTTCCAGCCTTCTTGTCTTTTCCTCCCTTTGGTCCCTCTCTTAAAGGTAGGAATGTTTACAGTAATTCAGGTCCAGTTCTCTGATTTGTAGATTAAAACCCCTGAATTCTCCTGAAAGTCAGCTCACTTCCCAAAGTCCTTCCTTTCACCAGAGTTGTACCAGTTAGGGGGAAATCTGCTTTTTGTGTCACTGGGAAGAAACTGCTTTGGCATGACAGCGTAAGGCCTGCACAGGACAGCATCTATCTGGCATCTACAAACAACAATGGCTTTAAATGCTATCATTTTCCAAGTCTACAGAGTATCTATTGCCCTTCCCATTCCAGTCTAGAAGCAGCTCTCTTGTGGCCAAGAGCTGCACTGCTGTACACACAGAGGAGCAACCGATTCCTTCCACTCGTGCACGTGGTGCAAAGGCTGTACAAGGAGGAGGTGTGGAAGGGAGGGCCAAACCCACAGGACTTCTGCCACATCCAAATGTGCAGGAGACTGGTACAAGGACAACACTGCCAGGTCATTTTCTGGGTTCTCCAATAACAAGACCATTAGTAGTTAGCTGCCTTATTGCACAGCAAGGGAGACTAAAGTTAGGTAGCCAGAATTGCGCTCTCACTTGTAGGCTAGCTAGGAACCAACCAGACAATCTCAGCAGCCTCCAGGATCTGCCTGGGTGAAGCTCACTAACAAGAAGTTTGCTGAGCAGCCACGGTGGACATGTTTTGTATACTGAGTCCTGCCTGAAAGCTGCAGTGGGCAGTCACTCTCTTGAGGCCCTCAAGCCCTTTGCACTTGGCTCCACTCAAAAGAACTAAGGGGTCGTCTCGGGATTTTTCCGTCCAGCACTTGCAATTAAAGCAACAAGGAAAACAAAATAAATACTTCCTTCTTTTCTCCAACCTTCACATCTCACAGCTGAGGAGTTCCCAGCCCTCTGAGTTAGCCCTTCTAATACTGATGGAAGTGATGGGAAACACAAAACTCTGGGAACGCTTCGCAGGTAGCAGCTGGGAGCGAGGACCGTCGGCAGAGGAGGGCCTCGTGTGACAGCCAAAGGGAAGGATTTCACAGCTCACTGAGTGCTCACAGGAGTGCAGCCTGTGCCATGGGCAGGATGTGACAAGGACAGCGTACAATACGTGGCATGCCTTCTTCAGCCAATGAAAGAGTTGCACAAAAAGGGCCATCCTGCCCAGTAACTCTCCTGGAGCTCCACCATACTGGTTTGTCTAGCAGCCTCCAGGACTGGGTTACTTTCAGCTGGGCAACAGAAGAACTCTTAAGAGTGGAGTCTCCCCATCCCTCAGCACTGAACCCCTCCTTGGCCTTTCAGTTCACCCTTTCATACACTGACCCCCACCCCCCCTCCCCTCAATTGAAAAAAGAATGGTTACAATTAATGCATGGAAGGTGATGGCATTGTGCATGTGGTTCACTTCCAGTTCTCTTCCCCTCTTCTCAGGCATCCTTCTTCCTCCTCTCCAACACTTCCCCCCCCAGATCCATTCCAACAGTCCATCTCCCCTGTCTGCCTGAGGGGCTGCTGCTCACTTGCCGTAGACGCTCTCGTCGCTGTAGGCCACGTAGAGAAAATAGTCTTCCTCATGGTTGTCCTGCAAGGGCAGAGAGGCAGGGGGTTACAAACCACTACCCCTGGAAAAGCCCAACTGTCCTGCTTTAACACACTCTGCTCTAACAAGCAAGCCCCTCCCCCTCCATCCCCTCTCAGGTGGCACAAGGAGAAGGGAGGCAGGGACAGCAAGAGAAAACCTTCAGGAGCTGAGGTAGGGGAAAAAACAACAAATTTGTGGAAATAATGCAAAATAATACCAAGTCAAATATCAGCATGTGTAGTAGGCAGGGGAACAGGGCTGCTTGTTTCTAGGGCTTGTAGTGACAGGACAAGAGGGAATGGACTGAAGCTTGAGCAGGGCAGGTTGAGACTGGAGATTAGGAAGAAATTCTTTCCAGTGAGGGTGGTGAGACACTGGAACAGGTTGTCCAGGGAGGCTGTGGATTCCCCCTCCCTTGGAGGCGTTCAAGGCCAGGTTGGATGAGGCCTCGAGCAACCTGGGCTAGTGGAAGGTGTCCCTTCCCATGGCAGGGGGTTGGAACTGGATGCTTTTTAAAGTCCCTTCCAACCCAAAGCATTCTGTGAATCTGATCAGACAAAATGCAAACCACACACACAGACAAAAGGGAAGCTCCCCCTACCCAGAAGGTGGGGGGAAAGCCACAAAAACCAGGAGCAGGAAACTTTCCAAGCTATAGGATGAACTTTAAATCCCATAAATCCCTTTTAGCCCCAGCCAGCCCTTTTGCTTTGCACTGTGCATGATGTCAGCATGGTACTGAGCAGCTCATTGACACTCCCCAGTCTAACCAGGGTTGCACCAGTCCCAGCTTCCACTGCAAGCTGTGTAGCAGAATCTCAGCACTGGTATGGCATCAGGATCAAAAGGAGAGACTTGCAAGGCTTTAACAAGTCAAAACTCACCTCTAAATACTTCAGTATTGGTAAATTTAGTTCTGGTTTTCAGAACACTTTGACAAATGGCTGTGTTTCTAGTCCTGATTTATGCATGGGCAGATACAGATACAGAAAGTCTGCAGAGTGCCAGGAACTGAGTCCTGACCTCGGCTTCAGACATTGTCTAACTTTGGACAGTTGTCACCCCTCCCCCCTACATGTACAGAACTGGAAAACTTCTGTGTGTTGAATTGATATCACTTTGATCAGTCCACATACCAATTGTCCACTTATTGTCAACAAGTTACAGGTCAAACAAGGCTCAGAGGACCACACTGGAACTTTCTAATTGAAACTGGAAGGCTGCTATTAGGTCTCCCCTGAGCCTTCTCTTCTCCAGGCTGAATAAGCCCAACTCCCTCAGCCTGTCCCCATAGCACAGGTGCTCCAGGCCCCTGATCATCTTCATGGCCTCCTCTGGACCATCTCCATCATGTCCATTTCCTTCCTGTTGAGGGCTCCAGAGCTGGATACAGCACTGTAGGTGAGATCTCTCCAGAGCAGAGCAGAGGCAGAATCAGATCTCTCCATCTCTGGCCACACTGCTTTTGATGCAGCCCAGGCTGCCACTGGCCTTTTGGGCTGCAAGTGCCGCTTGCTGGCTCACATCCAGCTTCTCATCCAGCAGCATCCCCAAGTGCTTTTCTGCAGGGCTGCTCTCAATCTCATCATCCCCCAGCCTGGACTGATATCTAGGATTGCCCTGACCTAGGTGCAGGATCTTGCACTTTGCCTTATTGAACCTCATGAGATTCTCCTCAGCCCAACTCTACAGCCTGCGCAGGTCCCTTTGGATGACACCCATCCCATCCTTCAGTCTTATCAACCACACCACTCAGCTTGGCATCATCTGCAAACTTGCTGAAGGTGCCCTCAGCCTCACTGTCTGTATCACTGATGAAGATATTGAACAAATCAAGGAGAAATCAATCCAGGCTGCAAACCAGCCATGATGTGACAGCTGGGTAATTGAGGAGCACTCTTGTGAATAGAATAGAATAGAATTAGAATAGAATAGAATAGAATAGAATAGAATAGAATAGAATAGAATAGAATAGAATAGAATAGAATAGAATAGAATAGAATAGAATAGAATAGAATAACCTTTAAGGTTAATCAAACAACACTGCCTACTAGAAATGCTGTGCAGCAATGTTCAGAGTGTCCTACAAGGTCCTCATACACAGTATAAGGGATAAGAAAGTAATTCTGCATGAAGAATAAATGTTCCTTCACAACATATTTACAACTGGTTGCCCAGTGACACTGTGTTCCTCTAATGGCCCAAAGGAAACCTCTTTTGTATGAACAGGAAAGCTAGTGTGAATGTTCTGCCCCACCCCAAGCTTTCCTCTGAAATCTGAAGGATAAAGCAGTTTATTTCAACACTCTGTTCAAGTACTAGGAGCAACATCTCAGTGCTGGGGCAACTACTCACTGCCTGACTTGACAACCCCTTCAACTAGCAATCAGTTAACATGATGAGGCTCCCCAGGCTCCTCTTTATAACTGCAGCATACAATATCCCTCAACAGCTGATGGGATACAGCCCAGGCCAAGGGGGTCACTACTCAAACATCCATGACTAAGCTGCATTCACTGCCATCTGAGTAGCGTTCAGTTGTCCTTCTGTGAGGCTCTGCATTCTTCTGGACACTCCCAAGAACAGGTAGAAGAGGTGGGCCAGGCTTACCTCATAGAGCTGGCCCATAGTGGCACTGGTGGGAGGGATGGTGTTATTGACAAAGAAGAAGAGGGCATCTTCTGGCCTCAGGTGGATCCGTTTTCGGATTAGGAAGTAGAATTGGCCAACTGAAGAGGAACAGAAGAGAACACTTCAGGTGAAGAAGGAACATTTTGATTTGGGGTTTCTTTGTGGTGTTTGGTGTATTTGTTTGGGGTTTTAACCTAACCATAGAATCATAAGACTTGTTTTGGCTGGAAAAGATCATCAAGTCCAACCACTCTCTAACCAGTCTGGTGCTAATCCATGTCCCTCAGCACCACATCTCTGCCTCTTCTTAACACTTCCCTGGATGGGGATTCAGCCACCACTCCAGGGCGCCTGTTCCAGTGCTTGAGAACCCTTTAACCATGGCTGTTTCCTTTTGGAGGTGGAAGTCACATGCTTTACATGCCAAATAAGGAGAAATGAACAACACAGAGAAAGCAAGCAGCAAATTCCTGACTGACCACACTAGCAGCCAATCCACTTGGAGCCTGCAGCTTCTCAGGTTCATGCCTCAGGCCAGGGACTATCTAAATCCATGTTTTACCTACCATGGTCTGAAATGCTCAGTGGTGGGGATTAGTGGGAAGACCTCCCAGCTACATTGACCTTCAAATTCTGTAGATCAGAGACATCTTGGAGAGTTTAACCTTGGTGTAAGTGAACCTGTCATTCCTGAAAACAAATTCCTTACTATTTGCTTGAGCTATGTTGCATAAGAAAGTGTTTCACAACCCACTGTATACTGAAAGAAAAAGAAATGCTGTTCTTGTAACTCAGTCATGATCTCAAATGAAAACAAATGTCATCACACAAAATAGCCATGACCACTTGGAAAAGGAACTTTGTAGCCATGACTCCAACCTCAGAGCTGGAAAATGATGGAGCCTGTCTCTTCCAGCATGGAGGATACAGCCTCTGGCAACTCTGCAGCCAGGTCATCACTGACTGATGATTATGACACACAACTGACTTATTTTCATCATGGCTAGCAGTCAGCTAAACAGATTACCTAAATCAGTGGGATACCTGAGAAGACCTCAGAGAATGTTGTCATCCAGGCTGCAAGGTACATAAATACAACAAGGCCAACCTGGGGTAATGGTCATAGAATCCTAGAATGGCTTAGGTTGGAAGGGACCTCAGAGATCATCTACTCCAACTTCCCTGCCATGGGCAGGGACACCTCTTAACTAGACTTGGCTGCTCAAGGCCTCATCCAGCCTGGCTTTGAATACTCCCAGAGAGGAGCCATTCACAACCTCCCTGGGCAGCCTATTCCAGAGTCTCACCACCCTCATACTGAAGAACTTTCTCAGATCCAGTCTAAGCCTGCCCTCTTCAGCTTCAAACCATTCCCCCTTGGCCTGTCTCTAGACACCCTCGTGAAAAGTCCCTCTCCAGCCTTCCTGTAAGATCCCTTCAGGTGATGGAAGGCAGCTCTAAGGTCCCCCCTGGAGTCTTCTCTAGACTGAACAACCCCAGCTCCCTCAGCCTATCCTGAAAGCCTCATGGTAAGATGTTGAGTCTGCCTGGTTATCTTCTTGCTGCTGGACACAAAGTAAAAGCATTTCTGAAATCTGACTGAAAATCAGGAAGGAAGGAAGGGCTTTTGTTACCTGTGAGGTCAGAAGGCACAAGATACTTCCTTTTGTCTAGGTCAGGTACTCTGGCTTTTGGTGCTTTTTCCACAATTACCTGGAGCGAGAATGAGACAGAGCAACACTCCATGAGTACCACACAACAAAATGGACCAGAAAAAAGCATCAGTGGAAGAAAGGACAGAGAGGCTACCACCAGGCCTTCAGGAATTTATTTAATCTGCAACACAAATACAACAATAAAGCACAGACAGGTGAAGAGACTTAAAATCACTGGCTGGGAGCCGGAGACTGCAGCAGTAAGCACTGGAACAGGCATAAAAATAAACCATCATGGCCAAGGGAAAAAAAAGAAACCAGGTCACCTTGCTGGGACCAATGCAGGTTAATTTAGTATGAAGGAGCTGCCACGATGCTAAGAAATTAAGACCAAAACCAGCTGAACTGTTTCCAGGTTACAGTTCCCAACTGCCTGGCACACTTCAGCCCTACTCCCAGGAGTGCCCACATCCTAATTTCTGCCTTCACCAATACCAGCTGCTCTAGAATGAAGCAAAAAATTAAAGAGCTACAGCTCATTGGGGACTATTATGGGTTGGGATTTTTTTAATCCTTAGTTCTTCAGCAGTTGTCTTCTGCTCTGAAAATCTTACCCTTCCTCTACTTCATACAGTTCTGGACAGTTCCTTACTCGTATAATCTCATAATTAAAACCCACAGGCCACCATCTGGGTAACTTGACCCCCAGAGACCTTTGACACAAAGTACAAATCCTCATTATAGTTCAGCAAGTTCACAGATGATACCAAGCTGAGTAGTGCAGTTGGTAAGTTTGACAGGATGCCACCCAGAGGGAGCTGGGCAGGCTGGAGAGCTGCGCTGAGAACCTCGTGAGGTTCAATAACGTAAAGCGCAAGGTCCTGCACCTGGGTCAGGGCAAGCCTAGATATCAATCCAGGCTGGGGGATGATGAGATTGAGAGCAGCCCTGCAGAAAAGCACTTGGGGATGAGAAGCTGGACATGAGCCAGCAAGGGGCACCTGCAGCCCAGAAGGCCGTTGGCAGCCTGCATCAAAAGAAGCTTGGCCAGGGACAGAGAAAAGTGACTCTGACACTCTGCTCTGCTGAGACCTCATCTGCAGGACATGGACCTGATGGAGAGGGTCCAGAGGAGGGAACCACCAAGATGATCAGGGAGCTGGAGCACCTCTGCTATGGGGACAGGCTGTTGTTGGGTCGTTCAGCCTGGAGAAGAGAAGGCTCCAGGCACATCTTAGAGCAGCCTCCCAATACCTGAAGGGGCTACAAGAAGGCTGCAGAGGGACTGTTTGCAAAGGCCTGCAGTGACAGGATGAGGGGCAGTGGTTTGAAATAAGAGAAAAGTAGATTTAGATTGGATGTTAGGAACAAGTTCTGCTCTGTGAGGCTGGTTGAACACTGCAACAGGTTGTCCAGGGAGGGAGTTGAGGCCCCATCCCTGGAGATATTCAAAGTCAGGCTGGACAAGACTCTGAGCAAGCTGACCTAGTGGAGGATGTGCCTGCTGCCTGCAGGGGAGTTGGACTGGATGACCTTTAGAGGTCCCTCCCAATCCAAAGCATTCTATGATTCTAATGTCATTATGACAAAGAGGAAGCTCAGCAGCTCTAAGGTCAGACCAAGAGATCTGTGACAGGGAAATTTTTGTTACCAGAGCTAAGTAAAAGATTTACCTCAGAAGCAGAAAGCATTCCAAAGTGACCTATCTCATGCAATGAAAAGCCTTAGAAACCTTTGGAACTGCTGTGTTTGTGCAGAAAACCAAAACCAAACCACAAACCGCAGGCAGGGTTGGGTTTTTTTGTTGTTTGTTGGGGGTTTTGTGATACTGATTTTTAAGCTGGCAAGAGATACATTCCGTAAGTCAACCTCTGTGGCCTGCTGTTCTGCAGAAGCCATTTTGACCACCTAAACAAGAAGGTGGACCTGCCTGAGCTCCTCAACTTCTCCATTCTGTTACACCCTGTAATTGTAAATGCTCCATCTGAGACACCGTGGGACCCATTTCTATGGGCTCCACGTTCCCACAGCTATTTGGCAAGCCAAATCAGCAACTTCATTTGTTGTGTAACAGAAAAGGCTGAGCTGCTGTGGGCTAAGCCTTCTTCAAATACAAAATGGTGGTGGCACAGCAGTGAGAAAACTGACAAACACAAAGAAAACTGCTATGATGATGAGCTTGCTGGTTTTAGCCTGGACAAAGAGCAATGCTAACTCAGTTTCTTCTAGATCCAGGTGGGGATCTGCAAAGCACATCACACCACAGAGATGCCAGCTTGGACATCTCATCCCTGTGCTCCATTTGGATACTGACAACACAGCCAAACCCCCTGAGAAGTTATGAGTTTGTTTTTAAAACAAAAATGCAGTGGTCTCTGCTACTTGAAGAGCTTGAAGCACCTCACTGACAACCAGGCATTCAAGCTCTTTCAGGCAGCCTGTGGCAGGACAAGATGCTGAAGGGAGCAGAACATCTCCCTGCTGAGGAAAAGCTGAGGGAGCTGGGGCTCTTCAGCTTGGAGCAGAGAAGCCAGAGGGGTGATCTCATTCAGTTTATGAAGATGTGAAGGGCAGTGTCAGGAGGATGGAGCGAGGCTCTGCTCAGTGGTGTCCAGTGATAGGAGAAGGGGCAATGGGTGCAGGCTGGAGCAGAGGAGATTCCATGCGAACAGGAGGAAGTTTTTCCCTGTGAGGGTGCCAGAGCCCTGCAGCAGGCTGCCCAGAGAGGTTGTGGAGTCTCCTTCTCTGGAGACATTCCAAACCTGACAGGATGCATTCCTGTGTGACCTGCCCTAGGTGATGCTGCTCTGGCAGGGGGGTTGGACTGGGTGATCTTTGGAGGTCGCTCCCAACCCCTAACATTCTGTGAATCTGTGCAGGAAGGACAGTTCCACAACTTCAGTGAACAGGTGCAGGCTGAATAACAACACCTTGCACATGTTTTCATCCCTATATCCAACAAGCAATATCTATCATAGTTAAGTGCATTGGAGAAACACCTTTAGTTCTTGCCTCCTGTTTCATAAAGGACTGGCAAGTAGCACTGCTAGCTAGAGACACTGATGTGGCTTGTTCTCTAGATAATGAAGGAAAAGAAACCATGTCTGTGAGAAGAGGTGAGTGTTGAGGCCTCTAAACCCCTAGGGAAGATTTTAATCAGATCATTTATAGAATTCATAGAATGGTTTGGGTTGGAAGGGACCTTGAAGATCATCTAGTCTCACCTCCCCTGCCATGGGCAGGGACACCTTCCACTGGACCAGGCTGCTCAAGGCCTCATCCAACCTGGCCTTTAATACCGCCAGGGAGGGGGCATCCATGACCTCCCTGGGCAACCTGTTCCAGTGTCTCACCACCCGCACTGGAAAGAATTTCTTCCTAATCTCCATTCTCAATCTGCCCTCCTCAAACTTCAATCCATTCCTTCCTGTCCTATGACTACCAGCCCTTGTAAAAAACCCCTTCCCAGCTTTCCTGTAGGCCCCTTTCAGCTACTGGATCATCACTGATCATAAGAGAGATCTTCTCACAAAGATGCAGAGGAGGAATGGAGGCGCCCTGCTAATCTGAGTATCAGTTGTAGTCAGCTTGCCTGCTGACACAGGTATCTCTTCTGAAGCACTAAACCCTTCACACACATACACAAACCAACCCACACAGAGAATCCAAAGGGCAGGCACAGATTATCTGTATGTCTGGTGCTGCTGGATGGTGACCGTGGCTAACAGTATAATCTCAGCAAAAGGCTGAGATGTGTCAGGGCACTGCAGCGTAGGCAGCCAAAAGGATGTCATCTTCAAGGATCCTGCTGTCAGGAAGGGCAGAGACAGAAGTGATTTAAAGAACAGTTGTCTGCTGCAGCTCTGACAATAGGCTTGCCCTGACATTTCACATCTGAGCCTCGCCACGTGCTGTTTCCATCTGTTCTTAACTACAGCATACCTGGTTATTCTGGTCCTGCCGTTCTCCATGATGACATGGGGATGCCCCCCCATCCTGACCTCTTATATCTCTTGCTAAGTACCTCCTGGGCTCCCCACACAGCTCCTCCAGACACATCCATCATGATCAGCTGCCCTGTTAATCCTCAGTTTACAGCTTGTTTCACTCCTGACCTAACAGAACACCCTGCGATCCTCACCATCCAGCACAGAAGCAGAGACACTTCACCGCTGCGTGCTCAGCCTGCTACCCTCTGCCAGGCAGTCCCGAAAGCAAATGCACCCAAATGCTGACTCCCCAAAACTTCTGTAAATCCAGCTGAGGGCCACTCCTAAGATTAGAAAAAACCCAGTCTTACCCTGTCAGGAAAGAATGTGGACCTAACTGTTCCCCCTTGTCCTTAGATTTACAGGGAAGTCTCAAGTTATTTTGCATGCAGAACCCCTGGGCAGTAAATACCTCTTCAGCGGGGATGGAAAGACATAGCATTTGCAAAACGTTTATTAAAAGGAACAAATATCTATATATACACACACATACACACACACATATATATATACCACAATAAATTTGATTTGTCATTCCTTTTTTTTTTCCCCCTTAAGTATTACTACTAATTATAAAGCTGTACCTTTTCCACAGGCACCCCCACAAAGGCACCTCAGGATGAGGGAGCAAAGTTTTGCTAGAAGATGACCTTGTTTATCAAGGGGCGTTCCTCTGTTGTTGTCTTTTTTTTTCCCTCCCCCCAGGATGATTAAACAGGAGGGCAGAAAAGCCTGGGAAGAGCCATTTTGCTTCCATGCGAAGGAAAAGAACAGGGCGAGAAGAAACTAAAATAAACCCGAAGGGAAAGCGGAGCGCAGACCTTGGCTTAACCCACTCATTGTTCTCCGTTGTCACAGATCTGATGGTAAGCTCCTTCCCCATCCCCCATCCCCACGCACGCAGGCCACCAAGGAAAAAATAGCAGCATTCGCTCTGTCGAATTACTGCGGATTCCTCCCTCCCTCCCCCCCCCCCAAAAAAAGGGATTTTAAACCCCGCTGCCCACCACCACTCCTACAGAGCAAACAGCCACGGCTCGGCTCTCAGGGCGGGGGAAAAGAAAAGGAAGAAAAAACTCCACCAGCCTGGAATCCCAATCAGACCAAAGAGCACGATCCTCTTCACTAATGTCTTGTTGGAGGTGGGGAGGGGGCCGGGGGAGGGAGGGGGTTTAGCCTTGGGAAAATAAGCAGCAGAAAACAGCCGACAAGGAAAACAAAGGCGTCAGAGCGCGGCGGCCTGGCCAGGCAGCTCCGCGATCGCCTCACACTCACAGGGACTCTGTCGGGATATTTCTTCCTGATTTTCTCCCCTTCTTTTTTCCTGTACTCGAACGGGTGGTCTTCCTTGTACTGGAATTTCATGCTGCCGGGCTGTCAGCGTCCCTCGGCGAATGGCTGCCGCGGCTCCCTCCCGCTGCCGGCCGGAGACGGCAGCCCGCCCCTGCCCGCCCCTGCCCGCCCCCGCGAGCGCGGCGCCGCCCCCGGCGCAGGAGCCCGGCGGCGGAGCGCGGCACGGCGCCGGCCCGGGCCCCGTGACGTCAGCCCTGCCGTGGGCAGGGGAATGGAGCTGTGGGCTTGATTCCCCAGGAAAGGCCTGTGGGGGCCGTGCGAACAGGCGTTACTCGACCCAGGCTGGTGCTAACCCCTGTCCCTCTGCACCACAGCTCTGCCTCTTTCAAACACCTACAGGGATGGGGATTCGACCAGTTCCCTGGGCTGCCTGTGCCAGGCTTTGAGAACCCTTTCAGTCGGGAAATGGCTTCTAATATCCAACCCGAACTCCCCTGGTGCAACTTGAGACCATTTCTTCTCATCCTAGAGAGAAGAGACCGACCTACACCTTGCTCCAGGCTCCTTCAGGTTAAGCAACCCCAGTCCCCACAGCTGCTCCTCACCAGACCTCCAGGCCCTTCACCAGCTGCTTTGCCCTTCTCTGGACCCACTGCAGCACCTCAATGCCTTTCTTGGAGTGAGGGCCCCTAAGTTAAACCCAGTCCTCAAGGTGTAACCTCACATGAATACTGGGGGACAACTACTGCCCTGGCCTTGCTGGTCTCACCATTGCTGATCCAGGCCAGGATGCTGGGGGCCTTCTTGGCTACCTGGGCACACTGCCAGCTCATCTTCAGCCAGCTGCCAACCCAGAGCCCCAGGTTTTTCTCTGCTGGGCAGTTTCCAGCCACTCTGCCCCAAGCCTGGAGCATTCATGGGGTGGTTGTGACCCAGATGCAGGACTCAGCACTTGGCCTTGCTGAATCTCATCCCCATGGAGCCAGCCTGCCCAGGGTGTCCCACCCCCCAGCTCACATGTGATGGTGAGTAATAAAATAAACACTTTTTTCTTTTAAATATATTTTATTTTTAATAGCTCAGGAAAATAAACACCTTATTGAGCAACACCATCGGCCCTCCCCCCAGCATGACTCAGGGGTTATAAATACAGCATGAGCCGGCTGCGGGGGATGGTCGCCGTGCTCCTCCCTCTTTCCAGGCAGCACAGCCGCCGGGGGCACCTGACCTGTTCTTGGACGGGTTGTGAGATGCAAGACCAAAAACATGGTCGTTTCTGTGACCGTCCCTGTTGGATCTGGATTACTGCCCAGTTAAGCAACAAAGGGCAGAAATTCTGTCACATCGTGCCAGACCAGATGCATATTACAAACAGCAGACAGTTAAAGGGAACTGTCTGCAAACAAATAGCCAGCCAGGTTTTGCCCAGTTATTCAGCAGATACATACTTGGAATATCTGTGTATCTGTGTGCTTGTTTTTTCTAGCTGATTCCAAGGCCACACCTGCAGCAGAGGTGAACAGACCCAAGTCTCCCATATCCTATTCAACCCTGTTTCAGTGTGTTGGCTTAGGAAAGGACCTTACTGCTGTTTTGCTGGAAGTCCAGTCCTGCAGCATGGTTAGAATGAAAAAACCCTCCAGATTATAGCACAGAGTCAGCTTGAATCTTGATTAAACTGAAGAGCAACCTAGATGCTCTTTAATGATCAAAACAGGATCAGGGAAACATAAAGCCCTGGTCTTTGTATGGGATTGTTCATATAAATCCTTTGGGCTGCTTCTGGAAGCTCATAGGACTGGTGGCTTTATCCCTATGTATTTATATGCACCCTTGAGTTGCTGCAGAGTGGGACTCATGCCAACACCAGGGTTATGAATGGCTTGCTCCAAATCCTATTGGAGAGCCAGGGTACTAGCTTGTGCCCCCTGTCTTGTAGAGAGCCATTTCATGTGCTGGCCACCACCCCCCTTTGCTGGTTCTTGACCCCACAGGCCTTTAGTCAATGCTCCCTCTCCAAGCCCTGGTGCACTGTAATCTCTCCTCTTGGCCATGAGGAGAAGAGAGATGAAGGAAATATATTTACTCAGTTATAGATATGCTCAGATGGTGACAGCTCCAAGATAATCTTCTCTGGCACAGGACAGGAGTGTAAAAGGATATGGGATAGAAATCTCACTCACAATGGAGGCATGGACAGCTGAGCCTGTCCCTTTAAACTGCCTTTGTGGCAGGAAGTAGACATCTTGAGGTGGGACTATTCTCACCCAAATCATGACACCTACTTTTGGATGGCTGAAGTGTGTCCCCAGAATGTCTGGTCTCAGGTTTTACTACTCACTGCAGTATAGTGTAACCTCCTGTACAGATCAATAGATGCTCCAACAGGCCCATGTCCAAATCTCTAAAGGACAGTGTGGGTCACAGTGGGAATGGCATAGACCAGTGTGACCCAGCCTTCACTAGTTTATGTGCATGAGGTTTGTACTGGAGCATCAGTTTGTTTCTGTCCTAGGAGATGTCAGCACTTCCCTATATTTGCAGGGAGTGTCAGAGGATCTCAGGAAGGGTGAGTCACAAGAAGGCTTTGTTTTTGTGCAGTGCCATAGCAAACAGCCTGGAGAGTGAAGGAATCCCAGTGCTTAGACCTAGGGAAAATTCTGGCTTTGGGACATTTGTGTGTTTCTCTAATACCTGTGTTTGGCCCCCTTGCTTCCTAACTGCCTGCAGCCCAGCAGATGCCTCTTCCTCAAGGTCAAAAGAGAGGACACTTTCTAGCCTGTCTCACCCAGGCCACTAACATGTTCTGGCAGTTTTAATGGACTGATGTCAAGCTCCTGTTGTCCTGTAAATGGCTGATTCCATCTCCAAGACTATACATAAGGCAGTTAAGCTAGCTTCTAGGTTGAATTTCTGTTGACAAATCAGACAGGAGTTTCTTCCCTGGTCTGATGCAAAGCCATGGCCTGCAAGCACATTGCTAGGTGAGTCATTTTTCCCCAACAAATCCCATGTGAAGGTCACAGATCTCCTCCCTGAACTCTTCCTGCCCTGAGGATGCAGTCCTGGATATGCGGCTACAAGCCTCACTCCTCCTGCTCCCCACTTCCTTCCCAGCAAGCCCTGAATTCCCAGCCCTCTCCTCTCAGCTCCATAATCACAATAATAGCAGTGGCACAACACCAGGCAGGAAGATGATCCATGCAGAAGCAGTGACAAACAGCTAATCATATGACTTAGAGTTCTTATTACAATGTCAGCCCGTGAGCATGTGACAAACCCCACATCCTGGGTCCGTGTGCTGGAAGGAAGAGCTGGACATGGATCTGGCAAGTCTTCCTCCCCTGGGCTGCCAGTACAAAGTGGTCCAGCACAGGGTGTCAAAACAATATGCTCTTTTTTTTTTTAGCCCAGGGTGTCAGCACAGCTCTGAGCACTCGGAGTGTCAATGTGTCTGCAGCTCACGTAGGCAGGCTGGCTTTAAAAGGGATTCCCAAGCGTTGCCAAAGCCGTGGCGGTAAAAGCAGGAGGCAAAAATAGCTGCAGGGAATCTGGGGGCAGGGTTTGCAGCCCTCGCTGTGCCGCACAGCGCCTCGGGGCAGCTCCAGCAGCTCTGCAGTGCCTGGCTGGGAAGCTGCCTTAGGTCTGGCTGCACAGCTGGCTGAAATTCTGTGCATTAAGGAGAAAAAGATCCATTATTTGCCCAGTGTTTCTTGGAGATTCATTTATGTGGCTGTCTCCTGGCAACCCCCCTGGAGCTACTGTTCAATTACCTGCGACTCTGGGCTGCCTGGGTGTTTCACAGAATCACAGAATTGTTTTGGATGGAGAAGTTCAAGTCCAACCACTCTCTAACTACCAGGCTGTGCTAGACAATGTCCCTCAGCACCACAGCTCTGCCTCTTTTAAACATCTCCAGGCATGGGGATTCAATCACCTCCCTGGGTAGCCCCTTCCAGTGGTTGGTAACCCTTTCAGTGAAGCTGTTTCTTCTAATATCAAAACTAAACCTTCCCTGGTGCAACTTGAGGCCATTTCTTTGTTACTAGGGAGAAGAGTCCAACCCCCACCTGACTCCAACCTCCTTTTAGGGACCTGTGGAGAGCAAGAAGGTCTCCCCCAGCATCCTTTTCTCCACACTAAACAACCCCGGTTCCTTTAGCTGCTCCTCACCAGACCTGTTCTCCAGACCCTGTTCCAGCTTCCTTGACAGTCTCTGGACCTACTCCAGCACCTCAGTGTCTTTCTTGTAGTAAGGACCCCAAAACTGAACCCAGTCTTCAAGGTGGGACCTCACCAGTGCTGAGTCAGGGGGACAGTCACTGCCCTGCTCTCTGGTCATCTTTGTGTCCCTCCTCTGTGCCCTCTCCAACAGATCCATGTCCTTGTGTTTGGGACTCCACAGATGTCTGTCCATGGCACAGTCCTTGCCTGGTGTGTCTCCTGCACCCCTCATGACTGGTCACCAGTTTCACTTGTCACTGGATCTATAGCAGCCTCAGAGCCAGCAGAGGCACATGGGGTCTGGAGGAGGGCACAGTTAGTCACTGCCAGCACACAGTGGCCCTTTGTGTAGATGTTTTGCTTTCCTCTAGGAAGTGTCTGTGTCCTGTCTCTGCTGAACTGCTCACTGCTCTGTTTCCTACAGCTGGTTGATTTTTACAGAAAACCTGCTCTCTTTCATTCCAGACTGGTTACCGGGCCCAGCCTGGGCTCCAGATGCCTAAATGGAATCAAATTATATTGGGAGGCTGTTAAGGAAAATACCTCTTATGGGTGAAAAGCAGCAGGACAGGACAAGAGCCCAGATCTGAACAATGTCAGTCTGAGATCCCTTTGTTCCAACCAGTAGTTCCCAGTGGCCTGAGGGGGATCATTGTTACTTACAGTCCTATGAAAACAAAGGAGACACACAACAGAGGGTGTTTCTGAAGACCAGTCTTTAAGTACCACACATTCTAGGGAAACCTAAGGGTGATGTGGACAACTGCTTTGCAGCACCTGGTGGCAGCGTACCCTCATTGCCATCATGTTGCTCCTGCCCAAATTATGTGCAGGCTATTGGTAGCCAGTGGAGAGTGGTTGTGCTTTCACCCTTGAGGTTGGAGAGAGGTGGGTATTGGTCTCTTCTGCCAAGTAACAAGTGATAGAAGAGGATATGGCCTCAGCTTGCACCATGGGAGGTTTATTTTGTTTATTAGAAGACAGTTGTTCAGTGGAAGGGCTCTCAAGCACTGGCACAGGCTGCCCGGGGAGGTGGTTGAATCCCCGTGCCTGGAGGTGTTTAAAAGAGGCAGAGATGCGGTGCTGAGGGACACAGTTTAGCACCATCCTTGGTTGAGTTGGAGAATGGTGGGACTCAATGTTCTTAAAGGCCATTTTCAGCCAGAACAGTTCTATTATTCTATAGCACCTAGCTAGCAGTGCTACTGATCTGTATTTTTTGACACAAGAGGCAAGAAGCAAAGGTTTCTCTCCACTGCACTTTGTTGTGATTGGTGTGGCTTGTTGGATGGGGGGTGAAAACATCTGAGAAGTGCTGCTGCTGTTCAACCTGTTGAGTGAGGCTGTGGAACTGTCCTTCCTGCACAGCATTCACAGAATGTTAGGGGTTGGCAGGGACCTCCAAAGATCATCCAGTCCAACTCCACTGCCACAGCAGCATCACCTAGGGCAGGTCACACAGGAGCACGTCCAGCTGGGTTTGCAGTGTCCCCAAAGAAGGAGACTCCACAACTTCTTTGGGCAGCCTGCTGCAGGGCTCTGGCACCCTCACAGGGAAAAACTTTCTCCTTCTGTTCACATGGAACCTCCTCTGCTCCAGCTTGCACCCATTGCCCCTTCTCCTATCACTGGGCACCACTGAGCAGAGCCTGGCTCCATCCTCCCCCCACTGCCCTTCACATCTTTATAAACTGAATGAGGTCACCCCTCACCAGAAAGAAAGGGAGAAAGAAAGAGAGAGAAAGAGAGAAAGAAAGGTGATAGCTGAGGTGATTTGATGCAGAGGGGGAAAGGAAGACTTTTTAAACCTCCCTTTTTATTGCAGATCTTAAGGGGAAGGCAGGGGGAAGTGTTGCACTTCTGGTTGCCGGTTGTGTAAATGCTGTGTTCCTGCTTCGGCAGGTGCATTTGCTGCCCTGTGGAGCAGCGCTGCCATCTCCTGTTCGATGCTTGCAGAGCTCAGGCCTCGTAGGCAGGGGAAGGGGTGGAAGTGGTAGAGAAACTGTTTGTGCCCTAGAAACGCCTGGGAAGTCTTCCAAGAATTTTCTGGGCTCCATAGTGCTTGACACATGCTCCAGTGTCTCTGCTCGCTTCAGACTTTTGCCACGGAGTAAACAAGAGGCTTCCAGGAAATGTTCTGCAGCTTGGTGAAGCATATAGGCCTGAGTGTGACTTTGGAGAGCAGCTGATGTCACTCTAGTAGGTGTTCCACAAGCAGTTGTTGCTGCTGTTTCAGGAATGCTGCACAACAGAAGAGCCCTAACCTTCTATGTCTCTTATTTATTGACTCCATTCCATTTTCTCCCTCATGAAGGGTAGAGTTAGGTATTGACTAGGCAATTCAGGAAGAAGTGGGATTAAACTCAGGACACTTTCTCTTCCAGTGGTGAGCCAACAGTGTGCCCAGGTGGCCAAGAAGGCCAATGGCATCCTGGCCTGCATCAGACATAGTGTGGCCAGCAGGAGCAGGGAAGTCATTGTGCCCCTGTACTCTGCACTGGTTAGGCCACACCTTGAGTCCTGTGTCCAGTTCTGGGCCCCTCAGTTTAAGAAGGACATTGGGACACTTGAACGTGTCCAGAGAAGGGCAACGAGGCTGGGGAGAGGCCTTGAGCACAAGCCCTGTGAGGAGAGGCTGAGGGAGCTGGGATTGTTTAGCCTGGAGAAGAGGAGGCTCAGGGGAGACCTTATTGCTGTCTACAACTACCTGAAGGGTAGTTGTAGCCAGGAGGGAGTTGGTCTCTTCTCTCAGGCAACCAGCACCAGAACAAGAGGACACAGCTCAAGCTGTGCCAGGGGAAGTTTAGGCTTGAGGTGAGGAGAAAGTTCTTCACTGAGAGAGTTGTTAGCCATTGGAATGTGCTGCCCAGAGAGGTGGTGGAGTCCCCATACCTGGAGGTGTTCAAGAGGGGATTGGATGTGGCACTTGGTGCCATGGTCTAGTCATGAGGTCTGTGGTGACAGGTTGGACTTGATGATCTTTGAGGTCTCTTCCAACCTTGGTGATTTTGTGATTCTTTGATTCTGTGTGACCTAGGAAATCAAGACCCTCAATCAAATTCCCTTGGATACAAAATTCCTGCAACTGGACATCATCAAAGGTGTTTTGGTTGTTCAGTTCAACTTTATGCCATCCATGAAGCTATCTTATCAACCTTCTCTAAAATTCTCCATGACTGTAATCTCAACAGCAGTTGGGTTCCTCAACATATATGGGGACATGGTCCTTGTTTGCCTTGCCTACAAAGAAAAGCCATTCTCTGTATTTCACAGGCAAGAAGATCAGCATATCAAGGACAGTGAGACTTTGGGTACTCCACTAGGAAAGGCCACTTCAAAAAGGTGTTGATATCTGCTGCCTGTGTATTCATACCTGCATGAACATGTACAAGCAATTCATTCAGGGCTGCTTCACATTTCCTTACAGAATCACAGAACAGTAGGGGTTGGAAGGGACCTCCAAAGATCATCCCTTCTAGCCCCTACCATTCTGTGACCCTCAGGGAACTTGGGCTGGAGGCAAGCAGAACAAGGCAGCATCTGCAATCTCCCTGCAGGTCACTAGCCTGCAAAGTGACTCAGCACCTTGGAGCTGCTGCCTGCTTATGCATGCAGAGGGTGATAGTAGTGCAATGATTGACACACAGGGATGGCCAATTGTTGAGTGTCTAAAGGAGGTATCAGAAGGAGCCACAGGATTATGCTGGATCTGAAACTGTTTCAGTCCCTTTCTCATTAGACTACAGAGGTTAATCTAAAATTCCTAACCCTGCTCAGAATAATCAGTTTCTGCCTGTAACTAGTGGGCATTACTTGCCATGCAGTAAAAAGAGGCACTAGTGTCCTGGGGAGGCTGCTTGGACATCCTTGCCCTCAGCAGACACCTGCGGTTTTTCCTCTGGCACCGGATCCAGGTCTGGCGCTTTCTGTCCCGACTTGACCACGGTGAATCTGCTCATGTGCAGAGCTTCTTCATAGACTGGAGGGGTGTCTGCTGCTGAGAGGGGTGGTGCTCCCTGGACAGCGTTGTGGGAATGTGCCACTGCTAATATCGTCCTGGCAGCAGGCCCAAACACGGAATGGAGAGCTGGAAGGGAGGAAACCAAAGTCTTTCTTCTCATCCTGACAGCACCGCCCCATCAGTGTATCTGCAGGGCTCAGGCTTTGCTCTCCCCACAGCCTGAATGCTTTCCTTTTCCTGTCCCTTCATTCTTCCCTAAAAGGAAACCCTCTCAGCAACACCCCACAATTTACTCCTTAAAACTTCTCAGAGGCCTCTAGCTGCTCTCGTTCCACCCAAGCATCTCACAGCTGATTCGCCCTCTGGCTGCATTTGGTGCATGGAGCCTTCATTGTACTGTATACAGATGCCACTTTCCCTGCATCCTGCCATGAACTTCCCTCTGCCAGCCCTGAGGTGCCACTATCTGGGCGTTTTCCAAGTGCAGCCCCACGTGTCAGGCTGTGCTGTAGGGCCAGGGTTCTGTCAAGGCCAACTCACAGGTAATGGTGTTCTGGAGGGTGCTGTCATGATCAAAAGCAATGACGGTGACCTCGTAGGGCTGAGGACCTGATTCCTCTCCTGCCTGATGGCAATGCAAACAGCATCTCACACAGATGGAAACCACACCACAAAGGAGCAGAAGTCCACCAATCACCATCAGTAGCCTGGAAAGGGAGAAGATGCAGAATTAGGACAGAAAGACTTTGTTTGCAGGTGGCCTTTTAAGGTCTCTTCCTGCTTGAGGCAGAGCTAAGCTCAGAGGTATACATGGTCATTTAGAGCCTTGTCCACAGATTTTGGACAGTCTCCAGGGATGGAAATCCTGTGTCCCCTGAGGGCACCTGTTCCAGTGCTGCACCACCCTTGGGAACAGCACTTTTTCCTTCTGTCTAATCAGAATTGCCCTGGATGCAGCTTGGCCAGACACCTCGGGTCCTTCTGCTGGGAACTTCTAAAAAGCCTGGCTTTATCTTCTCTCCAGATTGACTTTAGCTAGGGATGCAGCTGACTGAAGTAAATACAGACCATCTTACCAGATATACCACAGCCGGTCCCACTCCGTACCTGAGCAGCTGAGGACGAGAGGGTACAACATGTAGTTAGCCACAGAATGCCAAACAGAATCACAGAATCATAGACTCAGAATGCTTTGGGTTGGAAGGGACCTCCAAAGGTCATCCAGTCCAACACCCCTGCAGTCAGCAGGGACATCCTCCACTAGATCAGCTTGCCCAGAGCCTTGTTGAGCCTGACCTTGAATGTTCATCTCCAGGGATGGGGCTTCAACTACCTCCCTGTGCAACCTGTTGCAGTGTTCCAGCACCCTCATGGTGTAGAACTTGTTCCTAACATCCACTCTAAATCTACTCTTCTCTCATTGCAAACCATTTTCCCTCAAAGATCTCTACTGTATTCTCTTCCAGCTTCCCTCACTCCTTGATTTCACTCCACCATCTAAATGGCTCAACGATGGGAAACTAACCGTGCCTTGTGGAGGAGATAGTTGTCCGACTTCATCCATCACCATTAGGTGAGTTTGACTTCTCAATGCTTTTATCTCTTTATTGTTACCCTGGTGGTTCATAGAATCACACAATTGTTTCAGTTGGAAAAGCCCTTTAAGATCATTGAGTCCAACCGTTCTCCAACTCAACCAAGTCTGATGCTAAACCATATCCCTCAGCACCAGATCTCTACCTTTTTTATACACCTCCACCCACAGGGATTCAACCCTCCCTGCAGAGCCTCTTACAGTGTTTCAGAGTGTTTCAGTGAAAAACTTTATTCTGATAGCCAACCTAAACTTCCCCTGCTGCAACTTGAGACCATTTCCTCTTCTGCTATCAGATCCTAGGGAGAAGAAACTGACCCCACCTGGCTCTAACCTCCTTTCAGGGAGTTGTAGAGAGTTGTAGGTCTCCCCTCAGCCTCCTTATCTCCAGACTAAATACCCTCAGTGCCCTCATCTGCTCCTCACCAGACCTGTTCTCCAAACCCTTCACCAGCTTCATCACCCTTCTCTGGACCTGCTCCAGCACTTTAATGTCATTCTGGGAATGAGGGCCTACTCAATTGTTTGCAAACCTTTTTTTCTTCCTCATCTTCAGTCTAAATCTGCCTTCCTCAAGCTTCAACCCACTCCCTCTGTCCTGTCACTATAAGCCCTTGTAAAAAGTCTCTTCCTGGCTTTCTTGTAGTCCCCGTTCAGGTACCAGGAGGCTGCTCTAAGGTCTCCCTGGAACCTTCTCTTCTCTACACTGAACAGCCCCAACTCCCTCAGCCTGGCCCCATGGGGGAGTTTCTCCAGCCCTCTGATCATCTCGGTTGCCTCCTCTGGACCTGCTCCAGCAGCTCCGTGTCCCTCTTATGCTGTGGGCACCAAGGACTGGAGGCAGTGCTGCAGGTGGAGCCTCAGCAGAGCAGAGCAGAGCAGAGGGGCAGAATCCCCTCCCTGTGCTGCTGCTCTCCCTGCTTTGGATGCAGCCCAGCACACAGCTGCCTGCTGGGCTGCCAGTGACCATTGCTGGCTCCTGGGGAGTTTGTCACCATTTTACACCCCCAGGTCCTTCTCTTCCAGCCTTTTTGGATGCTGTGCTGTGTGTTCCTTTATTTGTCATTAGTAGATATGCCCAGGCATTTTTCAATACTTCTTGTTCAGTAAAAATGAATTCTCCTCAGCAATTTTCCACCCTCGCTTTGTCTTGATCTCTGTTTTTCTTGCAAATGACATCACCAAGAAGAATATTCACCAAAACTGTATTACAGCAAATAAACTTTCAAGGACAGGTCAACTCCAAATGTGTCATTAAAATTACACCAGAAAGCTTTTCTGGTGTACACCAGAAAGTGTTACAGGCACCCAAATAGGTAGCAAGAGCAGCATCATGTGCTCATGTTGTTGAAAAAATAGGAAATAATCCACTCCCCATTCAAGGGCACAGGAATTTTATGGGAGTTTTCAACAGCTGCAGTTAAAGTAACCTTGTGTGGGTAATGTCAGCTAGCATGTCAGGACACTGTTGTCCTCTACAGCCTCTGTCCTTCATTGTCTTCTCAAAAGAGTGCAAGATCAACAAGTACTCACAGTTCAGCATTGAGACAGCCTTCCTCCCCTCTCACTTGAGGGAGCTAGAAGGAGAAAGACAAGTCACAGCTGGAGCAAGTTATGGTTTTGCCATATGCACCTTTTGTCTCTGTCACCTGCACTATTACCTGAATCTCCTACAGTGAGGACCTCCTCTTACCAACATCCCATCACATATTCTGCTGTGGATCAGAAGTTACTGTGATATCAGCTGCATTGCTTCATATTTTAACTTCCCATACTCATTAAAATCCTACTTAGCACTGTTACCAGCACAGATACTGACTTAACCTTCCCTCTCACCACAAGTTTCTCTTTCCCCACCACAAGCTGTGTCATGCTACAGATGTAGACCTTTCTCCATGCTCAAATATGAATAACCCATATTCCTATTATACCCACAAGGACTTCAGTTCTGCTTTATCCCATCATCATTCCTACCCTTCTCATTTCCTTTTTCATGGATACCCTGAGCTCTCTGTTACCATTCCTGGAACAACAGCAAATATTCTTCTGCATGTCTGCCTTTTGCATGTCCAGGGAAACTATTGTGACTGTCAACTGCTAATGGCCATCCATCTTTCCAAGGTAACTCCAGAATGGAGCAGAGACCCCCCAAAAAAGGGACCTGAGACGTGACTTACCCATAAGAAACATCCCAAAACAAAGCAGATCATGACTGGGCTGTGCATCCCCATAGGGTGGTTCTGTGGCTTCTTGGTGTCTCAAGCTGCTTTGTGCCTTCTTTCTGGTTTTAGTACATCCCGACCAGGAGAAGGAGCAGATTCCTTGTTGTGTGTTGAATCTAGTCTCTTCTTCCTGCTCTACCTCTTTCAGCCCTCTTCTGGCTCTGTCCTTCTTTTCTGGACTTTTCCTCTTTGTCTGTAGCAATTCCTGTTTGTTTCTGCCTTCTTCTCTCCCTCTTTTGAAGAGATCCCAAAAGCCTTCCAGTCAGATCAGGACAAAAGCGGTGGCTACGAGTTCTTACTCTGGATGTTGAACTTGCTCAGTGAAGGGCATCATGAGATCTCTGCAGGCCTGACCCCTTCCTTCGGTCAGCAGAAAGGGTCCACCTTGGTTCATTCCCAATTATGCCTCTCCCCGCCCCTGCCCTGAGGGGAGTGGGTTGAAGGTCATGTTATTGACCTGTTCAAATGGAATTCAGATTCCTCTCCCTCCTCCAGTACCTTTTCTGCCCCTGCACTCACGTTGTCCTACCTTTGTAGGATCCAATCTACTCATTTTAGCCCTAAGACCAACATCCAGAATATGCTCTAAGCAGGGCACTGCTGCTGCAGTGAGTGAGGCTGCAATAGGATACAGAACAATTTATATACCTAGTCAGGTGCACAGGTGTGTGTATGTGAATGCAGTCTGTGTGTGTAGAGAGATGCACAAGCAACACAGCATCACAGAATGTTAAGGGTTGGAAGGGACCTCCAAAGATCATCCAGTCCAACATCCCTGCCAGAGCAGCATCACCTAGGGCAGGTCACACAGGAACACATGCAGCTGGGTTTGGAATGTCTCCAAAGAAGGAGACTCCACAACCTCTCTGGGCAGCCTGCTCCAGGGCTCTGGCAGCCTCACAGGGAAAAACTTTCTCCTTCTGTTCACGTGGAACCTCCTCTGCTCCAGCTTGCACCCATTGCCCCTTCTCCTATCACTGAACATCCCTGAGCAGAGCCTGGCTCCATCCTCCCCCCACTGCCCTTCACATCTTTACAAACATGAATGAGGTCACCCCTCAGGCTCCTCTGCTCCAAGCTAAAACACTGCTCCAAGCTGGAAAACACCTTTAAGATCATCTCTAAGAGTCCAACCATTCTCTAACCCTACCAAGGCTGGCACTAAACCATGTCCTTCAGCACCACATCTCTGCCTCTTTTTAATACCTGCAGGGTTGGGGATTCAAACACCTCCCTGAGGAGCCTGTTCCAGTGTTTGAGAACCCTTTCAGTTAAGAAGTTTCTTCTAATAGCCAACCTAAACCTCCCCTGCTGCAACTTGAGGCCATTTCCTCTTGTTTTCTTTTCATTTCCTCCAAGCCAAAGAGCCCCAGCTCCCTCAGGCTTTCCTCAGCAGGGAGATGTTCCACTGCCTTCATCATCTTTGTGGCTCTGTGCTGGACTCTCTCAAGCAGTTCCCTGAGGTCCTTCTTGAAGGGAGGGGCCCAGAACTAGACACAATATTCCAGTTGCAGTCCCACCAGGGCAGAGTAGAGGGGGAGCAGAACTTCTCTGGACCTACTCAGCACACCCTTTCTAATCCACCCCAGGATTGCCTTGGCCTTCTTGGCCACCAGGGCACATTGCTGGCTCATGGGCATCCACCTGTCCACCAGGACTCCTACCTCTTGTATCTCCCATTTTAAGGCTCTGCCACCATCCCTCTTATCTGGTAATCTCTTGCTATGACAATCTGTTCACTCACAGTTCCCACTTCTGAACTTCCTGCATGGCCAGAGAGGTCCCCCCAAATACTTTGCATCACAGGCAGATCTGTTCATTCTCCTGTCCCAGTTTTCTCTTTGTCCTGCCACTGGTTACCTTAGGAGGTTCCATTCAACAACCCATTACTTTTCCCTCTAGTAGAACTGCCTTAGATTTCTGTTATTGCTTCTGGCTATCCAGAATGTTATTGCATGCACAGAATTGTTTTCACCTTCTCTTTCTCTTTTACATAGCTGGGATAAAAAAATACTCTGCAGTAATGTGTTACTATTTGTGTTTGGGAACCATCCTGGACTGGTGCCTAAATATATGTTAAGGGCAGGCTAGCAACTAGAGAAACTTGTTGGCCCATGTTGCAATCATTGCATCCACATTACACTGGTGAATGATTAGCCTTGGTCATGCATATCAGGGTTGCAGAGCAGAACCAATGGATTCATGAACATAATGTATTCCTTCAAGGCAGCCTAAAAACCACTGACCAGTCTCTAATTATAAAAGTAGTGGTGCAGGATAATCAGGCCTTAGCATGAGTTTGTCTATTTATCTATCTCTATATCTGTCTGACTGACTATCTATCTATTTATCTATCTAACTACCTACCTATCTGTCTATCTATCTACTTATCTGTCTATCTATCTTAGAATGGGAAAATACATAGAATAAACCAGGTTGGAAGAGACCTTCAAGATCACCGCGTCCAACCCATCAACCAATCCAACACCACCTAAACAACTAACCCATGGCACCAAGCACCCCATCAAGTCTCCTCCTGAACACCTTCAATGATGGTGACTCCACCACCTCCCCAGGCAGCCCATTCCAATGGGCAATCACTCTCTCTGTATAGAACTTCTTCCTAATATCCAGCCTAAACCTCCCCTGGTGCAGCCTGAGACTGTGTCCTCTTGTTCTGGTGCTGGTTGCCTGGGAGAAGAGACCAACCTCTGCCTGTCTACAACCTCCCTTCAGGTAGTTGTAGAGGCAATAAGGTCACCCCTGAGCCTCCTCTTCTCCAGGCTAAGCAACCCCAGCTCCCTCAGCCTCTCCTCGTAGGGCTTGTGTTCCAAACCCCTCACCAACTTCGTTGTCCTTCTCTGGACACCTTCCAGCAAGTCAACCTCCTTCCTAAACTGAGGGGTCCAGAACTGGACACAGGACTCAAGGTGTGGCCTAACCAGTGCAGTGTACAGGGGCAGAATGACCTCCCTGCTCCTGCTGGCCACACTGTTCCCAATACAGGCCAGGATGCCATTGGCCCTCTTGGCTGCCTGGGCACACTGCAGGCTCATGTTCAGCCTACCATCGACCAGCACCCCCAGGTCCCTCTCTGCCTGGCTGCTCTCCAGCCACTCTGACCCCAGCCTGTAGCTCTGCCTGGGGTTGTTGTGGCCAATGTGCAGAACCCGGCACTTGGATGTGTTAAATCTCATGCCGTTGGACTCAGCCTGTCGAGGTCCCTCTGCAGAGCCTCTCTACCCTCCAGCAGATCAACTCCTGCCCCCAGCTTGGTGTCATCAGCAAATTTACTGATGATGGACTCGATGCCCTCATCCAGATCATCAATAAAGATGTTAAAGAGCAAGGGGCCCAGTACTGATCCCTGGGGCACACCACTAGTGCCTGGCTGCCAGCTGGATGTGGCACCATTCACCACCACTCTCTGGGCTCGGCCCTCCAGCCAGTTCCTAACCCATCGCAGTGTGCTCCCATCCAAGCCATGGGCTGACAGCTTGGCCAGGAGTTTGCTATGGGGAACAGAGTCAAAGGCCTCCCCACATCCACCAGGCAGTCACCTGATCATAGAAGGAGATCAGGTTGGTGAGGCAGGACCTGCCCTTCCTAAATCCATGCTGGCTGGGCCTGATCCCTATCTATCTATCTATCTATCCATCCATCTATCTACCCATACATAAAATCATGAAATCATAGAATCACAGAATTGTTTTGGTTGGAAAAGGCCTTTAAGATATTCAAGTCCAACCATTCTCTAACTTAACCAAGGCTGGTGCTAAACCATGGCCCTCAGCACCACATCTCTGTCTCTTTTAAACACCTCCAGGCATGGGGGTTCAATCACCCCCCTGGGGAGTTGGTTCCCATCTTTGAGAACCCTTTTAATCAGGAAGTTTCTTCTTATGTCCAATCTAGACCTCCCTTGGGGAAACTTGAGGCCATTTACTTTCATCCTATGCCACTCATCACCATATCTCTGCCTCTTTTAAAACACCACCAGACATGGAGATTCAACCAACTCCCTGGGGAGCCTCTTCCAGTGTTTCAGGACCCTTGCACTGAAGGAGTTTCTTCTAAGAGCCAACCTAAACCTCCCCTGGTGCAACTTGAGCCCATTTCCCCTTGTTCTATCACTTGATACCAGGCAGAAGAGACCAACACCCACCTGGCTCCAAATTCCTTTCAGGGAGTTGTAGAGAGCCAGAACTGGACACAATATCCAGGGTGTGGCTTCACCAGGGAAGAGTAGAGAGAAAGGAGAACCTCCCTCAACCTGCTGGCCACACTCTTCTTACTGCACCCCAGAATACCATTGGTCTCCTTGGCCACAGGGGCACATTCTGGAGCCCTCAACACAGGAAGGACATGGACCTGATGGAGAGGGTCCAGAGGAGGGCCACAAGAATGATCATGGGGCTGGGGCACCTCTGATATGTGGACAGGCTGAGGGAGCTGGGCTTGTTCAGTTGGGAGAAGAGAAGGCTCCAGGGAAACCTAATAGCAGCCTTCCAGTACCTGAAGGGGACTACAAGAAGGCTGCAGAGGGACTGTTTGCAAAGGCCTGCAGTGATAGGATGAGGTGCAGTGGTTTGAAATGAGAGAAGAGCAGATTTAGATTGGATGTTAGGAACAAGTTCTGCACCATGAGTATGCTGGAACACTGCAACAAGTTGCCCAGAGAGTTAGTTGCGGTCCCATGGCTGGAGAAACTCAAAGTCAGGCTTGACAAGGCTTTGAGCAAGCTGCTTTAGTGGAGGATGTCCCTGCTGACTGCAGGGGAGTTGGACTGGATGACCTTTGGAGGTCCCTTCCAACCCAAACCATTCTGTGATTCCTGCTTCAACATTTGTCACCATGGTTCTTTTTCTCTACAAAGGCTTTCTGTGTGTTTTCTATGTTTGTGTATGTGTGAATACAGCAGGAAGAAAGGATGGGCTTTGCTCTGAGTTTGTATTAAACATTATTATACACCCTTTCTTTGAAAGGTCTGACATCAACATCTTCTTCATACTCTTCCAGTTCCTTTTTTCTGCTGTTAGTCTTTTTAAGTCAGCTGGACTGCTGCCTTCTCACAGATCCAGGGATACTTCTCCAAGCAATTCCCACTGTAAACCCTTGCCTTGTAATAATGCAGGTATGCACAGTTGTGCTTGGAGGACAAAGAGATCCTAGGGAAAACAAACCAACAAGCAAACAAAGACCATCTTGTTAAAACCTGCCATGTACAAACAAACAAAGCCAAAACCCATGAAGTCTTCCTGGACAATCATACCTCACTGTAAAATTGCAAGGCAGAGTCATTGTAAGGTTTGTAAAGATTTATGCAACATGTTGAAGAATGTTAACAGCTCCTAAAATCATTCTCTGACCCTGAGCCAGTGTGTGCCCAGGTGGCCAAGAAAGCCACTAGACCAGGTTGATCTAGGCTTCATCCAGCCTGGTCTGGAATACCTCCAGGGAGGGGCTTCCTGTCAAGGAATCAAGGGGCTGGAGCTCCTCTGCTACAAGGACAGGATGAGGGAGCTGGGGTGGTTGACCCTGGAGAAAAAAGGGCTCCAGGAAGACGTAACAGCAGCCAGAAGGGGGCCTGCTAGAAGGCTGCAGGGGGACTGTTTGCAAAGGCCTGCAGTGTTAGGATGAGGGACAATGGTTTGAAATGAGAGGAGATTTAAATTGGATGTTAGGAACAAGTTCCACACCTGAGGATGCTGGAACACCATAGCAGGGTGCCCAGGGAGGGAGTTGAGGCCCCATCCCTGGAGATATTCAAGGTCAGGCTCAACAAGGCTCTGAGCAAGCTGCTCTAGTGGAGGATGTCCCTGCCCACTGCAGATGTGTTGGGCTAGTTGACCTTTGGAGGTCCCTTCCAACTTTGACCTTGAATATCTCCTGGCATGTGGTCTCAACTACCTCCCTGAGCAACCTGTTGCAGTGTTCCAGCAGAACTTGTTCCTAACATCCAATCTAAATCTGCTCTTCTCTCATTTCAAACCATTGCCTCTCATCCTACCCCAACAGGCCTTTGTAAGCAGTCCCTCTGCAGCCTTGTAGCCCCCTTCAGCTGCTGGGGACCCACACCACTCTATGATTCTGTGTCACCAAGTTTTAAACAGTGAGTGACCAGCAGCCACTGGTTGCATTTGTTTGTTGACTCCTGCTCACACTTTGGAGCATTTTTCTCTTTTGAGGACTCCACACCTAAAGGAGGACTTCAACTCCAAATTCATCTGTGGCTGGGTTCTGCCTTGAAACCTTGTCATTAATAGGATTTTGATTTCCTCCTCCTGCAGTGCACAGGGAGGATATTGTGCAAGGAGTTTTTAAACCCCACCAAGTGCTTAAGTTTAGGGAACTTACCAGTCCATTCTCTTTGTGGAAAGAGTGGTACCATCAGCCCAAGACCAGCCATCCACTCCATATGATAATCCAATCCAGTAAGGGTTTTTGGCTGATATTTGGGCTATGCTAGCCTGCCAAAAAAATGCACAACATTCATTACCAAGGACTTTGTGGCTCATTGGCTTTTTTGGCTCTACCTAAAGAACTGCTGTTGAGAGAGGAGCTGATCAAGAAAGAGCCAAAGGACTTAATTTGACTCTCTGAATTCTTCATCAGTTTCCAAGAGGCAACATCTCTGTTAAGAGTTAGATATTGGTTGGACTCAATGACCTTAAATACCTTTTCCAACCAATATAATTCTGTAACTCCAAGCAAACAGGAACACTTTGTGTCTGGGATCTCAACTAAGGGTAAGGCCAAGGTCATATTTCATTTTTCAGAGCTCTGAGTATTCAAAGAGACTTCCTGAATGAAAGACTTGGTGCCTCTAACTTCCATGACGCTCATGTCCAGTGTTTGGGTGAGTAACATCCTGTGTTGCTGGCTACCTCATCACTGCACATTTGTGGTTGAGTGCTCTGCAGGCTGCATTGCCTCAGGCCCTGGGGTCAGTGCCTCTTTCACGATGTGACATCAAGAGGTACTCATGGACTGGGGAGGAGCTTTCACAGTAGAATAGAATAGAATAGAATAAACCAGGTTGGAAGAGACCTTCAAGATCATCGTGTCCAACCCATCAGCCAATCCAACCCACCTAAACAACTAACCCATGGCACCAAGCACCCCATCAAGTCTCCTCCTGAACACCTCCAATCACCAAGGTTGGAAGAGACCTCAAAGGTCATCAAGTCCAACCTGTCACCACAGACCTCATGACTAGACCGTGGCACCAAGTGCCACCTCCAATGCCCTCTTGAGCCCAGGCAAAGGAACACGGCTATGAGCAGGACCGTACCGCCTTGCTTTTCTTTTTCAACATCAGAAGGGTGGCATTCTGGGAGAAGCAGTGGTCTTCACTTTCCTGCCATGTAGCCACCTCCTCTGAAACGTAGAAACAGGTGTCACCTCCAGCCCATTTCCAGTTTACAGGGCAGAGTGAACATCTGGGGCCTGGAAGAGAAAGAATCCATCAGTCCCTTATAAACAGCCAAAGGAAGGGTAAAGGACTTCCTATGCCCCCCTATAGGCCTGGAAAGTCAAAGTTATGCAGAGCTGAAGGCTGTCACACTTCATGGGTGACATCTACACTTACTTTGTTAAAAGATTCATTATTTAATCTGATCCAGCATGTAACATCCTTGTTCAGTCTGGAATAAGACCTCACAGGGACTGCAGGCTGTGTGAGAGGAAGTTCTACTTACTGTTTGTATCACCCATCAAGCACAGCCTCTCTTTTAGTCCTTGCAAGATTTCATTGTGTCCCACAGCTGCCTTTGGACCTCTGAGACCTGAAGTTTAGAAAGATATTCCTAGTAAGACAGCAAAGCTGTGATTGTGCTGCTGCATGATGCAGGCTTCATCATGTCTTGCATATTCCCTTTGAGTACCACATGTGACTTGGATGACACCTTGTCACATACTGTGAAGAGATGAGAAGATGATGGACAAAGAGATTTCCAACTTTTCAATGCAGTTTAATCACAGGGGCATGGCACACAACCTTAAAAAAAAGACTAAAATAATGCCCTCCCCCCCAAAAAAAAAGCTGCTTAGGAAGGGCTGTGTTGACCTAATCATGTCACCCAGAGGACCTTGGACAGGCTGGAGAGGTGGGCCCAAGCCAACCTCATCAAGTTCAACAAGGCCAAGGCCAAGGTCCTGCACCTGGGTCAGGACAATTCCAAGCACAAATCCAGGCTGGATGCAGAGTGGCTCAAGAGCAGCCTTGAGGAGGAGGACCTGGGGGTGTAAATTGGTGACAAACTCCCCAGGAGCCAGCAATGGTCACTGGCAGCCCAGAAGGCAGCTGTGTGCTGGGCTGCATCCAAAGCAGGGAGAGTAGCAGGACAGGGAGGGGATTCTGCCCCTCTGCTCTGCTGAGGCCACCTGCAGCACTGCCTCCAGTTCTGGTGCCCCCAGCATAAGAGGGACATGGAGCTGCTGGAGCAGATCCAGAGGAGGCCACAAAGATGATCAGAGGGTTGGAGAACCTCCCCTAGGGGGACAGGCTGAAGGAGTTGGGGCTGTTCAGCCTGGAGAAGAGAAGGCTTTGGGGTGACCTTAGAGCTACACTTCAGTATCTGAAGGGGGTTACAGGAGAGCTGGGAAGGGACTTTTTCCAAGGGTTGGAGTGACAGGATGAGAGGAAATGGATTGAAGCTTGAGGAGGGCAGATTGAGACTGGAGATTAGGAAGATATTCTTTCCAGTGAGGGTGGTGAGACACTGGAACAGGTTGCCCAGGGAGGTCATGGATGCCCCCTCCCTGGAGGTGTTCAAGGCCAGGCTGGATGAAACCTTGAGCAACTTGGGCTAGTGGAAGGTGTCCCTGCCCATGGCAGGGGGTTGGAACTGGATGATGTTTAAGGTGCCTTCAGGAGTCAGTATTAAGGAGTTAGTGACTAAAGGAACAGAGCACACTTCAGCACTTACCTAGGACTGTCATTCCTACAGCGAGGGCCAGGCACAGCAGAAACAAAGTGAAGAGAACTGGACACCATACAGCAAAGGGAAGAGAGTACCCTGGGAGAAACCAGTAATTCATCTAAGGGCAGGTACCCTGTTCAGCACTACTCCCAACACTCCAACACTCCAATCCTCCAACAAGATCCAACTGGTGACTCTCAAAAGAGTTCCCATTCCAGGCTGGATGATATTTTAAGAATCAATTCAAATGCAAGTTGAGAAGCAGCTGTGAACCCTCTGTTAAACACAGCTGCTTCAAAGGAGACAGTAGACATGGTTCAAATAGAACTTGCCTTTGGCAAATGATAAAGCTGAAACATTGCAGTAATCCTTTGACCTAGAAGGATCTAAGGATGACAGCACTGTGTTCCTCTGCTCTGTCAGAGCAGAGTAAGGATTTGCATGCCATACAAATGTTTCCTGCACAAGCTGCATGCCAGCTCCAGCCTGGAGCCCGGTTCAGGAAAATCCTGGAGTCAAAAATATCCACAGAGGATTCCCTAACTCAAAAGCTCCAGGGAGCTGTCATCACCAAATGGTCATGGCAGTGCAGTATGATGGACCTTCCAGATGAAGAAATACTGAACTCAGGATCATAGGATCATAGAATCATTCAGGTTGGAAAAGACCTCTGAGATCATCAAGCCCAACTGTCAGCTCACCAGCACTGTACTCACTAAACCAATGCTCTCTTAAAATACATGGATTGGCCCAATTAGAGCTCTGGGACTTGAAGAAGGGAAATGACATGACCTGTGCATTTAGGCCCAGTGCTGCCTTATCCCTTCTGCCCTTAAAGGTTATGAAACTTCAGCAAAGCATGAAGGTTTTTCTCCTATCAAAGTCAGATTGTGCTGTCTCTACAGCCATTTCTTGTAAGAATGAATAAGACTACCCACATCACAGATGATTCCTACATTCCAGAGCTTGATCCTGAAGCCACCTGCCTTCTCCTACAGAAATTGAGGGCAAGTGTTTGCAGTGGATCCACTCTCTGTGTTTTCACCATCATGTATGCTGGGTTTTGTCAGACATAACACAAACAGTGCATCAAACCTGAACATCAAGCACATAAGGACACCTTTTTCTTATTTCCTGAGCTGGACTAGAGAGACTCTTTCTATTGTTGTCTACCATAGCACAGAAAGTTCAAAGAGCAAGTGTCAGTCCTACCTTGGTTGATGTTTGGGGACCTGTAGCTCCTGGCTGGATGAGGTGACAGGTGAATTAGACTACAGTATCCATCCTCTTGCTCTGTATTCCTGTTCATTGTCATTGTTCAGTGACAATCCTCTTAAAAGACTGAAGGATTTGGGAAGGAGAAGCAAAAAGAAAAGCAGAAGAGGGAGGGAAGAAGAGGAAAATGAGTCACACTTCAAATGCCCTAAGGGAAGCTGTGTGTTCAAGCATCACTGTGACCCCTCCTTTTCCTTCCTCAGAAGAATCACAGACTCAGAATCCTTTCAGCTAGAAAACACCTTTAAGATCATCTCTAAGAGTCCAACCATTCTCTAACCCTACCAAGGCTGGCACTAAACCATGTCCCTCAGCACCACACCTCTGCCTCTTTTTAATACCTGCAGGGTTGGGGATTCAAACACCTCCCTGGGGAGCCTGTTCCAGTGTTTGAGAACCCTTTCAGTTAAGAAGTTTCTTCTAATAGCCAACCTAAACCTCCCCTGCTGCAACTTGAGGCCATTTCCTCTTGTTTCCTTTTCATTTCCTCCCAAGCCAAAGAGCCCCAGCTCCCTCAGGCTTTCCTCAGCAGGAAGATGTTCCACTGCCTTCAGCATCTTTGTGGCTCTGTGCTGGACTCTCTCAAGCAGTTCCCTGAGGTCCTTCTTGAAGGGAGGGGCCCAGAACTGGACACAATATTCCAGTTGCAGCCTCACCAGGGCAGGGTAGAAGGGGAGGAGAACCTCTCTGGACCTACTCAGCACACCCCTTCTAATTCCCCCCAGGATGCCCTTGGCCTTCTTGGCCACCAGGGCACATTGCTGGCTCATGGGCATCCTTCTCTCCACCAGGACCCCCCCCAAGGTCTCTTTCCCCAGAGCTGCTCTCTGACAGGTCAATCCCCAACCTACCCTGGTCCACAGGGTTGTTGTACTCTTGGCCCTGCTGGATTTCATTATTGTTGCATTTCAGCCCAGAGGCCAACATTGATTTTCACAATGCAGCCATCCAAGTGTGTAGCAGAGGGCTAGGAAAACTAAATGGTGTGAATTTATTGGAAGAAAAAGGAGTAAAATGAGAAGTGAGTGGAGTCACTCAGCTCACAAGCAGAAAGAGGGGTTCAGGGATTTTTGCTAAGGAGCTACTTCACTCTTTGATAATATTTTCCCAAGGAGATAAGGAATATTAAAGCCATGCTGTTGTTGTTATTATTACTATTTTATTTTAAGAGAAACCTCCAAACACCCAAGCAAACAACACATAGATCCAATATGTAGAGACACAAAGGGTTTATGAGTCTGTGACACAAAGCAGAGGCTGACATGCAAAGCAGCAAAGAACTCCAGCAAATTGGAACCATCATTTATTTGCAAGAAGTATTCCTCTTGCACTCAGCACTGGGGAGGCCACATCTTGAGGACTGGGTTCAGTTTTGGGCCCTCACTTGAAGAAGGATATTGAGGGGCTGGAGCATGTCCAGAGAAGGGCAACAAAGCTGGGGAAGGGTCTGGAGAACAGGGCTGGTGACAAGTAGCTGAGGGAACTGGGGTTGGTTAGCCTGGAGAGGAGACCTCATTGCTCTCCACAACTTCCTGAAAGGAGGTTGCAGCCAGCTGGGTGTTTGTCTCTTCTCCCCAGTATCAGGGCATAGAACAAGAAGTTGTGGCCTGAAGTTGTGCCAGCAGGTGGGGGAGTGGTTTGGCTGGATAGCAGGAAAAGTTTCTTTACTGCAAGAGTGGTCAGGCACTGGCACAGGCTACCCAGGCAGGTGGTGGAGTCACCATCCCTGGAGGTGTTCAAGAATCAGGTGGACATGGCACTTGAGGACATGGTTTAATGGCCATAGTGGTGTTACACTGACAGTTGGACTTGAGAAGCCTTTTCCAACCAAAACAATTCTATGTTTCTATATATGAGAAGAATTGTGTGGATGGAGACTGGAATTCTTTCTGTATCCCTGTGCCTCAGTGTCACAGCTGGGCAAACAGGTCTGGGAAAGAAGGGCTGCTGAGGCAAGCTGCTTCAGAAGAGGATTATGGGTGGGTGGTCTGCAAGTGAAAATGCAGACAAAAGAAGGTGTAGTCTCTGGAGACCTGTCCATTTGAATCACCCTTCTGACAAAACTGCATGGTAAACAAACAAAATAAAACACTTCCAGTTCCAAAAGCTGGCCTCTGACAGTGGCAGGTCCCACAGCCCTTTCTGCAGTGCTTCTTCAGGGCAGCTCAACAGCCACTTTCTCACAGATCCACAACTGCTTTGTCGAGCAGGGGTTGCTGGCATAAATAATTTGTCCATAAATGAAGGCACAGAAGATGTTGTCATAGAGAACAGCCCTAGGAAATGAAAAGATATGGCTTAGTGATGTCCTGGGTGGTTACAAGCTCTTTAGGTGAGACAGGCAAGGGAGAAGAGGAGGAGGGGTGGTCCTGTGTATTAGGGAATCTCTTGATGCCACAGAACTTGAGGTTGAGGATGAAAGGATTGAGAGAGCCTGTGGGTTAAAATCAGAGGGAGGGCTAACAAAACTGACATCCTGGTTGGAGTCTGTTATAGACCACCCAACCAGGATGAAGAGGTTGATGAAATATTCTATAAGCAACTGCAGGCTGTCTCAGGATCATCAGACCTTGTCCTTGTGGGTGACTTTAACCTGCCAGACATCTGCTGGGAACCTTACTCAGGCCCTGCTTGACCTGCTGTTCTCAAATAGAGAAGGGCTGGTGGGAGATGTGATGGTGGGAGGCTGTCCAGGGTGCAGCAGCCATGAGCTGGTGGAGTTTTCAATATGCAGGGAAATAAGGAGGAGCAATAACAGAAGCCTCACTTTCGACTTCCAGAGGGCAGGCTTCAGCTTATTTAAGCAACTAATTTGGAGAGTGCCCTGGGTAGCAGCCCTTGAGAGCAAAGGGATCCAGGATGGTTGGACCTACTTCAAACAGGAGCTCCTGAAGGTACAGGAACAGGCTGTGCCCATGTACTGAAAGATGAGCTGGTGGGGAAGGCTCTGGGCCTGGTTGGGCAAGCAGCTCTTGGAGGAATGAAGGGGAAAAAAGAGGCTGTATCACCTTTGGACAGGGGAGAGGCAACTTGAGATACTTTTAAGGATGTTGTTAGGTCATGAGGAGAAAAATTTGATAGGCAGAAGCCCAGTTGGAACTTAAGCTGAACACTGCTGTGAAAGACAATAGAAAGCATATTTATAAATATATTAATGCTAAAAAGAGGCAAGAAGAACCTCCACTGTTTGTTGGACCTGGAGGGGAACACTGTAACTAAAGATGAGGAAAAGGCTGAGGTACTAAATAGCTTCTTTGCCTCCATTTTGAACAGTAAGGCAGGAGGACTTCAGGACAAGTGGCCTCCTGAACTGATAGATGGGGTCAGGGAGCAGTGCAATCCCCCTGAAATCCATGAGGAAGTAGTTAGGGACTTGCTGAGCCACTTGGATACTCACAAGTCCATGGGACCAGGTGAGACCCATCCTAGGGTGCTGGGAGAGCTGGCAGATGAGCTCACCAAGCCTCTCTCCATCATTTACCACCAGTCCTGGCTCACTGGAGAGGTCCCAGGTGACTGGAAACTGGCCAGTGTGATGCCCATCCACAAGAAGGGTCGGATGGAGGAACCTGGAAACTCCAGGCCTGTCAGCCTGACCTCAGTGCCAGGCAAGATTATGAAGCAGATCATCTTGGGGGCAATCACAGTGCACCTGAAGGATGGCCAAGGGCTCAGGCCCAGCCAACATGGATTTAGGAAGGGCAGGTCCTGCCTCACCAACCTGATGTCCTTCTACAATAAGGTGACCTGCCTGGTGGATGTGGGGCAGGCTATGGATGTAGTCTGCCTGGACTTCAGCAGTGTATGTGATCAAGCTGTTCTTTGCCAGCCACTGTTCCTTATACAGGATATAAATTACAGATGACATGAAGCAGGAGTGTTGTCTTGCTTGAGAGTAAGAAGGATCTGCAGAGGGACCTGAACATCCTGGATCAATGGGCTGAGACCAACTGTATGAGATTCAACAAGGCCAAGTGCCGGGTCCTGCACTCAGGTCACAACAACCCTGTGCAAAGCTCCAGGCGTGGGGCAGAGGGGCAGGAAAGCTGCCCAGGAGAGAAAGACCTGGGGGTGCTGATCAACAGCTGGCTGAAGATGAGCCAGGGTGTGCCCAGGTGGCCAAGAAGGTCACCAGCATCCTGGCCTGGATCAGCAATGGTGTGGCCAGCAGGAGCAGGGCAGGGATTGTGCCCCTGTACTCAGCACTGGGGAGGCCACACTTGAGGACTGGGTTCAGTTTTGGGGCTCTCACTCCCAGAATGACATTAAGGGGCTGGAGCAGGTCCAGAAAAGGGCAACCAAAACAATTGCATGATTCTACAATTCTATGAATTTGGAGTTTCATGGCAAATACAATGGTTTCCATGCTCCTTTGTCATTGCACAGGTGACAAACATGGGAAGGAAGAGGAAGCAAAAGTCTCATGGGATTCACTGGAGCCCACTGGGTATAACCACACCAATCCAAAGCCACAAGGCCTTACCAGTTTGTCTCTCGTTTGGAAAAAGCTGTTCCATCTTCCCAGTACCAGCCATTCCTTTCAGACATGTATGACAATCCAACCCAGTAGAACTGTGTATCCTGTGGCAGAGAAACCTGCAGGGGTGAGAAAACCATCACAGCTGGGTTTGAAATCTAAGACCTAAGTTTCTGTGTCTTCCAGCTGTGAAGGTTCTGCACCCAACAGACATAACCCTTACTCAATAAGAAAGCAGCCTCTTCTCCATGCTTGTTTCCCAAGAGGCATGCTGACTGCCCATTCAAGTACCAGTGTTTCATGAACTGCCACCAGATGAGTGTACCTTGGGTCTGTAAAACAACTGAGACCAGACCATGAAGAGCAGCCTTATCTGGTCATCTGGTCTGCCTTTAGGTATCTGCCTTTGGATATCTGCATTTTAGATGCAGATGTGGGAGCACTGTTTAAGCAGAGGTCTAGCCAAGAGATCCAGTGGAGCCTGGGAAGTGATTCATCTCACTGGGATTGCTATGAATTCTGACCCTGTTGGCCAGATCTCCCACCAGCTGTGATGGATCCTGAGGAGGTAGCTCTAAAGTTACAGGCTACTGGCATTGTAGATGCCTGAAGTCAGGTGAGTCAGCCTAGCAGGCAGAGCCTGTTAGCCTAAGTGCAGACCTCTAGCACCTTTTGAGGTTCTCCAGCTTGTCTGAGGCCTTCACATATGGCTGACAGTCACAACCCAGAACCAATGTGCCTTGCTGAGGCATTATCTGGATGTCAAAGACAATACCCCCAGTGATCTCATACTGCCCTAAAAACCTATGCTTAGGCACCTGGAATTTTTACCTGGGTGCCTAAGTACTGCCTAAGAGGTTCCTCAGCATCTTAGCCTGTTCAGATGATCCAGATACTCCTTTGCTGCTTAGCAGCATGTTTATAGACTCATCTGAAATCCAGAAGTCACAGCTGGCTTAAACTGGCCTGGCCTCAGTGGAAGACAAAGCAAGCACTCAGACATCTGGAATGGAAATGGATTTACAAAGCACCTCAAGATCATCTCTCAATGTCAGCATGGAAGGTGTCATGCTCAGGTGTCCTCCAGCATTGTGAACCACAATTCTGACCCTAGGATGCTGCTGAACTCAACAATAAACCATTTTCCCACTTCCCATTTTGTCTCTTCCTATCTGATTTTCACTTAAAACAAATAAAATCCAACAGGCCAGCCTTTGGATTGAGTTGGAACTGACTGAAAGCAACTCCAGCTGGAGGAAGGAGAGATCTTTCCAGGGAATCTTGCTTCCTTGTGTAAGTTTTTTGTAGCAAAACGAAAACAGGAATGTTTGGGCTTTGGGTAAGTTTCTTACGTGTTGGGAAAGAGGCTCCCAGATGTGTCTGCCCCTAAGGCTGCTGGAAGCTAAAACCTGTGACAGAAAGGAATGTATGAGGTGATGACCATACCATCTTTGCTCTGTCTTTGAGCACAAGAAGTGTGGAGTTTCTTGAGGAACAGAATTCCTGGCTTTCCTTCCATGTTTTCTTCTGCTTTGAGATGTAGAAGCAGTTGTCAGCTCCACCGCTGTGCCAGCTTGCTGGACAGACAGCACATTTGGTTTCTAGAAATCAGAGAGAGAGTGTCATAGAATTGTTTGGATTGGAAAAAACCTTTAAGACCATCGAGTCCAAACACTCTCTCACTCAACCAGCTCCGGTACTAACCCATGTCCTTCAGCACCACATATCTGCTCTTTGAAACACCTCCAGGCATGGGGATTCAAGCACCCTCCTAGGGATCCTGCTCCAGTGTTTGAGAAACCTTTCAGTCAAAAAGTTTCTTCTAATGTCCGACCTAAACCTCCCCTGATGCAGCTTGAAGCCATTTCCTTTCAACCTGTTGGGGACTAGGGAGAAGATTGGAGACTTGATGGGGTGCTTGGTGCCATGGTTTAGTTGATTAGATGGTGTTGGATGATGGGTCGGACACAATGAGCTCAAAAGTCTCTTCCAACCTGTTCTGTTCTGTTCTGTTCTGTTCTGTTCTACCAACACCCGCCTGGCTCCAACCTCTTTTCAGGGAGCTGTAGAGAGCAATGAGGTCTCCCATCAGCCTCCTTTTCTAAACTAGACTAAACACCCCCAGTCCCCTCAGCTGCTCCTCACCAGCCCTGTCCTCCAGACCCTTCCCCAAGCTTCCTTGCCTTTCTCTGGACCCACTCCAGCCCTTCAATGTCCTTCTTCTAATGAGAGCCCCAAAACTGAACCTAGCCCTCAAGGTGTGGCCTCCCCAGTGCTGAGTACAGGGGCACATTCACTGCTCTGCTCCTGCTGGTCACACTATTGCTGATCCTGGCCAGGATGCTGGTGGATTTCTTGGCCACCTGGGCACATGCTAGCCAGCTGTTAAACTAACACCCCCAGGTCTTTCCCTGCTGGGCAGCTTTCCAGCCACTCTTTCCCATGCCTAGAGCATTATGCATACTGGGAGCAGTAGAGAGGCTGTATCTATGGCTTGACTGAGAAGACATGAAGAGCAGCCATGAATCAGCTCTCGAGGGGGCAGAGGCAACTTGTTTTGCACGCTGGGGGACATGTATCCACATCTCAAATCCTGCCACAGTTCAAAGCAGACCCAGACCCAGCAGTCAGGTGGTTTTCACTGTTGATTTCAGAGTTTCTCAGTCCATGGGCTCTGAAAAGGGTGGGGGGGATTTGTGTTTATTTACATAACCACCACATTTACCATTTTTCTCCTTCACTTCAAAACACAAGGCTTTCCTCATCTCCTGCAGCTTCTTCCCTTCCTCAGGATCCTTGGAAACCTGAAAAACTAAAGGGCAACAAAGTGCTTATTAAAAATTGGTTTGAGGATCTGTAGCTTCACATGCAGCTTTAATTTGTAGGTTTGGGCATTCCTTTAATTATTTTTGTCTACTTCATTTGTATGTGCACCATCACATGTAATTCATGTGCATTTTTCTCCCCAAGGAGGGTTGTGCTGCACTGAAAGTCACCTAGGAAGGTGGGAGCATCTTTGTCCTTGAAGACTTTCAGATGGCATCTGAACAAAGCTACAGATGGAACTAGAGGAGAGGAGATTTAGATTGGATGTTAGGAACAAGTTCTGCACCATGAGGGTGCTGGAACACTGCAACAGGTTGTCCAGGGAGGGAGTTGAGGCCTTATCCCTGGAGATATTCAAGGTCCGTCTGGACAAGGCTCTGAGCAACCTGATCTAGTGGAGGATGTCTCTGCTGACTGCAGGGGGGGGTGGATGGATGACCTTTGGAGGCCCTTTCCAACCCAAACCATTCTATGATTCTGTGATGTTATCTGAGGCTGGTGATAGCCCAGCCTCAGGTGGTTAGGAGGAAAGGGTGGGTTGCCTCTGATGTGATGCCATGCCCCCTGCCTCCCAAGTATTGGATCTGGGCACTTACAACTGCTTCCCTCCTGCCAAAGAGAAGGTGGTGGCTATCTGTCTCTGTTTCCACCTGTGATGTGGCATCACTTTAGGGTGTGAACTGAAATATTTCTGTGGAAAATATGCTGCAATCATTGGGCAAATGAAGGTTAGGATTAGGGTTAGGGTCATTTTGATGATTAAGTCCATGGTTAGGGGTGAGGGTTTAGAGTGAGAGTTAGGTTTAGGATTAATCAGTGGGTAGGGTAGGGCTAGGGTTAGATTTTAGGATAAGGGTTGGGGTTAGAGTTATGTTAGTTTCATGGTTTAGGATGAGGGTTGGGGTTATGCTTAGGGGTATAGGTTAGGGTTAGGGTTAGGCTTAGATATTAATAGTTAGAGTTATGTTTGGTTTGTGGTTTAGGATGATGGTTGGGGTTAGGTTTATGCTTGGGGATAGGTTTAGATTTATGAGCAGGGATAGGTTAGATTTCTGCTTAGGGGTTAGTTTTAATGTTAGGTTTATTAAGGTTAGGATTAAGATTAAGGGTTTAGGGTTAATTAGTTTTAGATCTTGCATTATGATTACTGTCACCATCAGGGTTAAGGTAGGTGCAGGTATTAGTGGTCACAATTGACCTGTGTCAGCTCTATGGGAGAGCTCCGCTGGTGCCCTCCTTGCCGTATTGTTTCCACCGGGGGAGCAGAGACACCAGGGACAGCCTGCAGGGACAGAAGAAGCCGACATACATCTGGGGTTCATTCCCACTGCAGCAGCCCAAGACACTCCAGTACTTACACAGGGTTAGCAGGGCTATCAGCCCCAGCAGCAGCACCAGGCACAGAGCAAGGAAAGCAAAAGCCACTGGCCGCCAGATGGAAGAGGAGGCAGAGGTTCCTGGGACAGAGAAAGAAACCCAGTCAGCAGCAAACCCCAGCATCTCTCCTCTTATGAGAGCTTACATTTACTATGAAGGCTAATAAGCAGGGCACCTTTCTGCTTCCCACAGCTGAGAAAAATGCTTCCATTTACAAGGCATTATCTGAAAATACTACAGTGCCTTCCTCTCTTGTAGCGCCCTGCTCTAAGGAATGAGTCCTACCAAAAAGAAAGAAAAAAGAACCCACAGAAAGGTGAATTTTGTCTTCTGTGTTGAAGTAAATGGTAAAGATAATTGGAGTAAAGATAAGTGTCAGACAAAAAATAGTGACTGTGATCATGAGTTGTGGTACACAAGATTCACAGAATCACAGAGAGTCAGGGGTTGGAAGGGACCTCCTGAGATCACCCAGTCCAATCCCCCTACCAGAGCAGGATCACCTATGGCAGGTCACAGGAACACATCCAGGTGCATTTTGAAGGATTCCAGAGAAGGAGACTCCACAACCTCTCTGGGCAGCCTGTTCCAGTGCTCCATCATCCTCACCATACAGAAGTGTCTCCTCATGCTGAGGTGGAGCCTGCTGTGTTCCAGCTTGTTTCCATTGCTCCTTGTCCTATCACTGGACACCACCAAAAAGAGCCTGACTCCTTCAGCTTGACACCCATCCCTCAGGTGTTTATAGACATTGATAAAGTCTCCTCTCAGCCTTCTCCAGACTAAACAGCCCCAGCTCTCTCAGTCTTTCCTTATAGCAGAGATATTCTGGTCTAAAATCATCCTCATAACCTCTGCTGGACTCTCTCCAGCAGATCTCTGTCTCTCTTGAACTGGGGAGCCCAAAACTGGACACATCATTGCAGGTGTGATCTCAACAGGGCAGAGCAGATGTGGAGGAGACCCTCCCTAGACTTTCTGGACATGCTTTTCTTGATGCCCCCCAGGATGCCATGATTCTTTTTGCTGTTGCTGGGGACATTTATCTTAGAATATACTCTAAGTTTAGAAGGACCTAAAGCAATCAACGTGAGCATGCAAAATGAAGTTATGCCCTGATTTAGGTTGAGCAGTTCATTTCCATCTGTACTTACTGTCTACTGTAGCACAGCTGGCTGGAGCCTTAAATCCAGAATATTTGTTGCTGCTTGGATATCTGGGAGTAATGCCTGAAGCTGAGGGTTGTAAATTTAAAGTGGTGTAGCCTTCTTCATCCTCCATCTCCAGTTCATCCCACTGCTTTCCTTGTGTAGCAGTTCTCTGGGGTCTGGGACACGTTGCAGCAAGACCAATGGCCAGGAGATGAGAAGGGTTCAAGTTCCAGCATTTCAGTGAAACCACAGAGGAAGCTGGCTCTGTCCTGATTACTGTGTCACAGTAAAGTGTAACAAACAGAAAACACATTAGGGAGTTGAAGTGGCACTGTCAAATACGGGTGTTTCTTTTCCTGAACGTGAATTTGGTTCTGACTGGCACCTAAGACTGTTCTCATCTGACCCTGTAAATGCAGCAAACATCAGGGGTTTCCACCTCTTTGAAATAAGATGCTCCAGATAGAGTTGCTCACTTGAGTTAAGGTGAGAGAGATGTCTGGTCAGGTAGCAAGGCATAAATACAACAGCTGCATGGAGAGCAGTGGGCTGTGTTTCCTTACACTGTCAGGAAATAAATGGAAACCAAATCATTTTAACAAAAATTCACTGAAATAAATGCTAGAAGGGGGAAAGTTGAGCTGAAAGGATGGAGAGGCCAGGAGCTTGGCAAGATTCACACAACTGCTCTGAAGAGATGATCAGACTACACTGAGGATGTCTCTGCTGCTGCACTGTATGCCAAAGTCATTGTGCAGAAGAGGCTCATCCATCCTCATTCTCCATCTCCAGCTCTCTGCAGTGCCTTGCTCCAGTGCTGAGCTGGAGATCCTTAACATCTTCAGTAACCAAGTCTCCTTAGCAGAGCATTTACCCAGACATGATGAGTCACCTTGTGGTGACAGGCTGAGTCAGAAGGAAACTGCCAAAGAAAATTCTGTGGTAGCTGTTCCTGCTCTTTTGTTTAAAGTCCAGTATCTCCCATCTACAAAATGATAGCAACAGGCTGGAAATACTCTGTAATGACTGGGCTGCTCTTCCTATGCTGTGCAGATGATAGACTCTTCACAGCAGAATATCTCATAGCAGAGGTGCTCCAGCCCTTGAATCATCTTTGTGGCTCTATTCTGAACCCTCTCCATAAGGTCCATGTCCTTCCTGTGCTGAGTGCTCCAGAGTTGGATGCAGTACTCCAGGTGAGGTCTTACCAGAGCAAAGTGGCAGAATCACCTCTCTGGACCTGCTGGCCACAGAAATGACTGGGGACCTGGACCACCTCTGCTATGAGGACAGGCTGAGAGAGCTGGGGTTGCTCAGTCTGGAGAAGAGAAGGCTGTGGGGAGACCTAATAGCAGCCTTCCAGTACCTGAAGAAGGCTACAAAAAGGCTGCAGAGGGATGGTTTGCAAAAGCCTGCAGTGATAGGATGGGAGGCAATGGTTTGAAATGAGAGAAGAGCAGATTTAGATTGGATGTCAGGAACAGGTTCTTTACCATGAGAGTGCTGGAACACTACAACAAGTTGCAGAGATATTGAAGGTCAGGCTGTACAGGGCTCTGGGCAGCCTGATCTTGTAGAGGATGTCCCTGCTGTCTGCAAGGTGGTTGGACTGGATGACCTTTGGAGGTCCCTTCCAACTCAAACCATTTTGTGATTCTATGATTTTATGTCTGAACTATCAAAAAGGAGATGGGAAAGGGGCATGATGCCTTTTGAGAAGGTTGTGGTGGGAAATGTTCTCATAAGTTATTTGGCTACAAAAGCTGGCATGACTTATAAAAGCAATAGGATTTATAGGTTAATTTCTCTTCTTAAATGCTTAATTCCAGGTGGATTCACTTTTTGAAGGCATCACTTCTGGCTTATATTCCAGAGGACGAAAGGCCACCATCACCAGGGCAGAGCTGAGAAGCAGAAACAAAATGAAAGCACTGAAGTGTGAGTGACCAAAGGAGGCACTCGGAGAATTATATGAGGCAGGATCAAAAATTGAGGTAAATATAAACTTAGTTGTCCTAATGTTAGCTCTCATAAAGCTCCAGCTGGGCAGCAGTGAGCATCTGTGTATCTATCAAGCAAGTCTCTGCTGTGCTGGCTACTTCACTGGGCTTGGAGGCTGACTAGACGCAACTCTGTGATCTCTGTTGGCTGGGGAGCAGCAGGTGTCAGAAATAAAACTGGTCTGAGGTGGTTGCATCTGCCTCCAGTTCCCAGGAACACGCAGGAGATCTCACAAAAGGGGTGGGGAGTCAGGTGGTTGTGATAATAGTTATATTGTTAGGGCTGGAATGAGGAAAATAAAGATTTCATCTGGGGAGAGCAGGGAAGTGTGTGTGGGAACCTCAAGGAGGCTCCATCTTGATCACACCACTTTTTAATTGCCCCACAGGACAAAGCAGCCAGAGAACTCTCTGGGTCTGACACCCAGTCTTGTAGCTTTTCTTGTTTCAGCCTGAGCAGCACACAGCCTCCAGGCGGGCAGGCTTAGCTACGCCAGCCCAGCGGGTGGGAGCTTTCATCTGGCCATTTCCTGCCGTCAATCCTACGGCAATGGGACCAGACTGAGATCAGTAACTGAGGAGCTGATCGTCCGGCTGAGTGATCCTGAGGGGACAGGCTGAGAGAGTAAGGGCTGTTCAGCCAGGAGCCAGGAGGCTCTGGGGAGACCTTAGAGCTACACTTCAATATTTGAAGGGGGTTGGAGCTGGGTGATCTATAAGGTCCCTTCCAACCTAAACCATTCTGTGAATCTATGTTGTTGCATCACCGGTAATTTTTGGGGCAGACACCGCTGCTGCCTGGCACGTTCCAGCAGCAGCAAAGGGGAAGATTATTCACCACCCCATTATATTGATTTGCAGATTCCTGATGACTTTTAATAATGATCTCCCTTAGAGGTGCCAGGGCCCAGAAAAGCCCAGGACCCAAAGATCCTTACAATTGCTCCAGTGGGAATTAAAACAAAAAGGTTATGTATCAGCTGGGAAAGCTCCGAAATTTTGTTAAAGAGAAGGAGGAAAAGGAGGAAAGATAGGAAGAATTAATGGAGATAATTAATCAAGGGGAGAAGAAAGAATAGGCCTTGAGCAACCAGGGCTAGCTGAGAGCCTTCCCTGCCCATGGCAGGAAGGTTGGAGTAGGTGATCTCTAAGGTCCCTTCCAACCTAGGCCATTCTAGGATTCTATGAGAGGTAAAAAGAGAAAAGAGAGATAGCACCACCCTTCATTCTAGCAATGTCTTGCAGGACCAGTGCAGATCTTGGGTGGGTGCAGATCCAGTGAGGTCTTCTTTGGCAGATGTACACTGATCAGAATGTGGAGTCACACAATGAAGAAATTAACTCGGGGGAAAAACACAGAACTTACCTCTTCCCATTGCTCTTAACTTCCTTTAAGGAGCAGTCCTCCCCTCAGGGCAGGGGGAGCAGGGTCCTTGCCGCATGCCACACCTCCCCCCCTCCAGGAAGAGGCTTTTCACTCCACACCCCAGGTTTCAATGTTACCACCACGCAGTTTCGAGACATTAAATCTTTTTAGGAGTCAGGGTCCTACAAGAGGTCACTACCTCTGCCTTTAGCGAGGAGTAAGTAACTCGCTGCTGAAGAGCATCAGCAGTGCAAAGTTGCAGCCTCACATCTCCCCACCTTTATCAGGCACTAGGCTGGTGCCCTTTTGGTTAAACTTCTAGCACCATCCATGCTGATTTGCCTTGACTGTTTGGGTTGCTGCTTTTAATGCAGAAAATCATCTGCAGCTAACCCAGAAATAACCTCTGGGTTCTGCCTGGCAGCAGAAGGGAAAGGTGATTGCATGTATGGGTATACAAAAGAACAAACCCCATCCTTCAAAAACGTGTCTGATTTGTTGCGCTTGGAATCCACACCAGACCAGGAAGGACTTGTCTATTTCTTTCCCACTACGGTAGCAGCTCACTACAGCTCATTATCACATTCCTGCCCGGGCAGATAATAGGCATGGGCTGGTAAAGAAACATTTCAAATTTGATGCCATAAAAAGTGATTCATGTTTACTCAGGGTTGTTCAGGAGCAGTAAAAACCAATCATGCATTCAGCTTGTGCAGATATAACACACAGAAGCACTGCTTGGAACAACAGGGTGCTTCCCGTTTCAAAACAGGAGGACCTAGTAACAAGCTCCTGACAGAGAATGGTCTTTGCAGCAGCTTGGACTCAGAATGTTGTTAGAGGAGAAGTAAAATAGTGAGCTAGTGGAGGATGTCCTGGCTGACTGCAGGGATGTAGGACTAGATGACCTTTGGAGGTCCCTTCCAACCCAGGTTATTCTGTGATGCTGTGATTCTAAGGTTGTGGCTGTAGGTTTGTAACAAGCAGCTGTCAGAAGGCTGCTGCTGTCACACCATCCTTTAACTGCTGGCCTCAAAAGTCTCCTGCGTGGTGTTTTGCAACATGAAGAGGGAAAAGTGGCTGTGTGTTTTGCGTCACTAACCAAAGCACTGTAAGTCAAATACAGGATCAAAATTCAATGACAAGTAACTCTGAACAAGGACTGATCTGGAGGAAGCAATTCCTGAAAGAAAGAAGTGGAAACCCCAGAGAGAGCTAGGTTGAGAGAAAATTCTTTGGAGAAAGAATTGGGAAAGAAGTTCCACTCTTACAGTGGCAAGGGGGTGTTAAGGACTCCTGGTCACATCTGTCTGTGGCTGTGAGGAGAAGCTGCAAGGCTTTGGGCAACGAAAGCCTTGACATCCCAGGCACAGGCTCATGGCTGAGCCAGGTATTTCTGGAGATGGAAGATTTCTCTAGTTAATAAACCAGCAGAAGTGATGCTACCTCATGCACAACCAGTCTGCCTCAGCCCATCCCTTGTGCAAAACTCACCCAAACTTTGCCATCTGCCTCAGTTTTTTTCCCCTTGAAAAGCACAATTTGACAATTAAAGCCACATAGGAACCCTCACTGTCAGAGTGTGTGCCCCCCAATCCATAACCATGGCAGAGAAGGTCCCAGCCAGCCAGCCTCCAGCTGTCCTTGAGATAGGACAAGAGGAAATGGCCTCGAGTTGCACCAGGGAAGGTTTAGATTCGATATTAGGAGAAACTTTTACTTAAAGGGTTCTCAACCGCTGGAACAGGCTCCCCAGGGAGGTGGTTGTATCCCCATGCCTGGAGGTGTTTAAAAGAGCAGAGTTGTGGTGCTGAGGGACAAGGTTTAGCACCAGCCTTGAGTCGAGTTAGAGAATGGTTTGACTTGAAGAGCTGAAAGGTGTTTTCCAACCCAAACTATGGATTCCGTGATTCGAAGAGCTGCCAGCGTTTCTTTCTGCATCACCTCTGCTGGCTGGGACGCTGCCTCCCCGCGGGGGTGGAGGGGTGGGAGGAGGAGGAGGAGGGACAGGCTGTTCCGCAGCCCTACCTGCCCGGGGCAGGGCTCTCCTCAGGGAGGAGCGGCCTGGGGCCTGCTGCCCGCCGGGAGCCGGGCGGCCGCGCCTTGACCCCCCGCCGGCACCGCCAAGGTCACCGCCCCGGCGCGGCCCCGGCCTCCTCTGCCCCGGTCACCTGAGAGGCTCAAGAGGGCTTTTCATCCCTGGGAGCAGCGCCCGCGGGGAAGAGGCAGGAGCAGGAAGGAGGGGCGAGGCTGACAGGGCAGGAGCCGGGCGAGGTGCTGGTTCGAACTGGAAAGGAACCGGTCCTAGCCCAGTCGGGGAGGCAGCAGGAGAGGCGGCAGCGCTCGGGGAGAGCACACCGGCCCCGGGCCGAGCAGCCGCCGCACGCCATGGGCACGGAGCCTGGGGTCAGTCCCGCGGCCTCGGCCGGGAGAGGGGGGCGGTGGGCCCGGGGGTACAGCTTGTGGAAGGGCAGCGGGGGCTGTTCGGTAGGGCGGAGGGAGGCAGCAGTGCGTGGATGGCTGGGCATCAGCACCCCGGGGTAGGGAGTCGGGGAGGAGGAAGAAATAACATGGATTTGGGAAGATGGTGATGTAAGAGCCTGATTTTGCACCGGGGACGGCTTCTCGGAGCTGGAGTTCCGTAGAGCTGCTCCCTAATTCTGAGTTTGTGTTGTAGGATGGGTCTGTGAAGATGCCAGAAGGGGAAAAAACAAGGCAATGGAAGCAAGAAGAGGAACAGCAGGAGGGTCTGATCGAGTTCTACAGTTCCTACCAGGAGCTCTTCCAGTTTTTCTGCAGCAACACAACCATCCACGGTGCCATCCGCCTGGTGTGTTCCAAAAAGAATAAGATGAAGACAGCCTTCTGGTCCGTCCTTTTCTTTCTCACCTTCGGCTTAATGTACTGGCAGTTTGGAATCCTCTACAGAGAGTACTTCAGCTACCCTGTCAATCTCAACCTCAACCTCAACTCCGACAGGCTGACTTTCCCAGCTGTGACTCTCTGCACCCTCAATCCATACAGGTGAGAAATAAGACTCCCAGAGCTAGAATCATAGAATCATTTAGGTTGGGGAAAACCTGTAAGATCATCCAGTCCAACCATTGTCTTACTCGACCAAGGCTGGTGCTCAGCCCCTCAGCGCCACATCTTTGCCTCTTTGTAACACCCCCAGGCATGGGATTCAACCACCTCCCTGGGAAACTGCTTCAGTGTTTGAGAACCCTTTCCATGAAGGAAGTATCTTCTAATAGCCAACCTAAACCTGCCCTGGTGTTATTTGAGGCCGTTTCCATTTGTGCTGTCACTTGTTACTTGGGAGAAGAGACCAACACCCATCTCATTACCACCTCCCTTTTAGGGAACTGTATAGAGGGAGGAGGTCTCCCTGCGGCTGCGGGCTGCTGATGCTGCTGGGCATTCAGAGTAAGGCGTGTTCGTTTAGCAGCTCCTCTTGGTGGTGTATGTTAGCAGGTTGCACTGTAGGACAAGAGCAGATGGGTTTACTTCTGTCCTACAAGGATCATAGCCTCCAGCAAGTGTTTGGAGTTCCAGCTGGCAGCAGGAACATGCTGAATCACCCCAGCAAATCTTTATTTGCCTCATCTCCTACTGAGCTGTTTGTGTGCATCCAGCCCTAAACCTGAAGCCTCTTCTCCTTGTACAGGTACAGTGCCATCCGGAAGAAGCTGGATGAGCTGGACCAAATCACCCATCAGACGCTGCTAGACCTTTATGACTACAACATGTCTCTGTCACGAAGCGACTGGTCCGAGCCAGCCGCGCAGAAGCGCAGCTCCAGGAGCCTGCTCCGTCAAGTGCAGCGCCACCCCCTGCGGAGGCAGAAGAGGGATAACTTGGTCAACATGCCAGAGAACAGCCCCTCGGTGGACAAGAATGACTGGAAAATTGGCTTTGTTCTGGTGAGCTCGCTAGATATCTTGGGTCCTACCCATTCTGGACTCTGTCTAGCTACTTCTGTCTTACTAGACCTCTGGCACGCCTTTTTCTATGTAGAAGTATGATTAGTCTGTCCTGGCTTTTTGCTAATGACAGATGAAGGTAGAGCTGAAGCCTTTTCCCAGTGTAATCCTACTCCCCAGGTCCTGTCCCTGTCCACGTGGGCCCCAGGAGACGTGTCCACATCAGTGCCTCTGTTTTCCTGGGTAGCACTGGGAAACTTTCCTGAAGGCTACACCAGTCTTGCATCTGCCTTTGGAAAGGCATTTATTAACATTAACCACGATGTCGATCAATAATAGCAGGGGGGAAAGTATTGGATGACCGTGGGCCATGTGAAATGATCATGGTCACATTTGCTCCTAGGCTGCAGCTTCTTTGCCTGAGGGCATCTGTGTCAGCAGTTAAAAAGGCACTGAACGACTGAAGCTAATGGCCTGCCAGTTAGCTGGAGTTCCCACCAGATCACAAATGGGTTTTTTTGTGGACACCATGAAGGAAGGGCTCTCCACCAAGAATTTAAAGTAGAATTTACGTGAAGTAGATCACCCTGCACACCACTGCTGCCCTTCTGGGTTTTACTCACACTTGCTCATTCATGTGGTGTTTCCCATCCGTGGGGAAGCTCCCCTGTTTTTGCTTTTCCCCATCTCTTTCGGTAGAGCACAGGAGCCCTGTGAAGCTCTCAGCTCCCTCAGGTTGATCTGTGCCCATGCTGAGGGAGCACAGCTGATGCACAGGCACAGCCTCACCTCCCAGACATGACTTCCCTGATGTGGTTTTCTCCTTCTTCCCTTAACAGTGTAGTGAAAACAACAAGGACTGCTTCCACCAGGCATACTCCTCAGGGGTGGATGCTGTGCGGGAGTGGTATAGCTTCCACTACATCAATATCCTGGCACAGATGCCTGATGCCAAAGCCCTGGATGAGTCTGACTTTGAGAATTTCATCTATTCCTGCCGCTTCAATGAAGCAACCTGTGATAAGGCGTAAGTGGTGGAACGGTCCTGCTGAGGCTCTCTGAAAGCAGCCCTGTTTTGTGCCTGGGTCCAAGGGAAGCCAAGAAACCCACATTAGAGAACCACTTTCCCAAGTTTGGGTGGTTCTTTCTTCAGTTCCCGTTGTCTCAGATTGCTTCTTGAGGCTTTCATAGAATGGGTTGGGTTGAAAGGGACCTCCAAAAGTAATCCAGTCCAATCCCCTTGAGTCAGCAGGGACATCCTCCACTAGATCAGCTTGCTCAGAGCCTTGTCCAGCCTGACCTTGAATATTTCCAGGGATGGGGCCTCAACTCCCTCCCTGGGCAACCTGGTGCAGTGTTCCACCACCCTTGTGGTAAAGAACTTGTTCTTAACATATCCTGTGGGTTCTGTTCACCAGGGTCACAGTTTCTGTGGCTTGAAGCTATGACTCTAGGAGACTGGTCCCTGCTTGTGTTTCACACAAATGCAGTGGAGTGGCTGCTGATGTGCAGTGTAAACGTCTTTATTTTATTCTCTGAAGTGGTGAACGGGTACAGAACAGCTCACACACAGCAGGAGGAGGAGAGAGAGTTGTTACAAAGATACAGTTAAAAAACATAATCCCACTTCTGCCATTTTGGGTCAAAAAGCCTCAAAGAGGTAGTGGAATGAAGCCCATCAGCAAGGGAGGAAAAGGGGTAGGAAGAGCTAAGAGTTTACTAGTACTGCTAAAACCCATTTGGGTTCTCCAGATTTAGCAGTATGAAAAACCTGGCATCAGAGCCTGTCCAGCTCCAGGACAAATTTGTACAGCACATTGTAATTGCTTTGCCCTACTTGGACAAGTTGACACAACAAAACCTGCCCACCTGCTGTAAGCCTCTGTCTCTGCAGGTGGAGAAGAGAGTTGTCTCCTTTCAAAAAACCTTCCCTTTGATCTCACAGCAGTTCTCACCCCATCTAAATGTTTGTGTTTCCCTCTCAGGAATTACACCCACTTCCACCACCCCTTGTACGGGAATTGCTATACATTTAATGACAACAGCAGCAGCCTGTGGACATCTTCACTGCCGGGCATCAATAATGGTAGGTGAGAAGTACTCCTTGGTGAGGACCATAGCTTAACTGTTTACTCCAGGAGACTGGGCACCCTGCTGTGCCTAGTACTTGTAGTATCAGATTGCAGCCCTGCTCACTCTCACCCAAGTTCTGTTTTCACCCACTTAGAGATGGGTTGTCTCATGAATGTGACTGTCCATCACTGCTACCCCACTGAACTCTCTCCCATATGTGCCTGATCCTTATATCCACTGTTCCCTCTGGACCTGTGCAGGCCCTTCTTGATGTCCTCTGTTATGCTGTAGTGCTGTACTCCTGACAGTCTGGACTTCATATCCTCCTTCCCTGTTTTTCTGTTTCCAGCAGCTGACCTGTTTGTGTTCACAATCCCCACTGAGACCTCCCTAGGGCTTCAGGCTTTTTTGTCCCCCATCTGTCTCTGAGTCTTTCCATGAAATCTCTCTGTTCCCAGTTTTGTTTTTTCTAAGTCACAGTGAAATATTCCAGGTTTCTTTTGGCCTCTGCTGGAGCCTCAAGCTTTGTGCCTGGCCTCCTTTTGGCCACCCTCCAATACTGCCTAGTTTTGGTGCAGCCCTGGTTGATATTTCTCTTCCTTTACCCCTTAGGGACTTATGTGTGACCATTCTGCTCTCTCTCCTGTGTAACTGCTGGCCATGACCTCCCTTGCTCTCTGACATTTCCTCAGGGCTGTCTCTGGTGGTGCGCACTGAACAGAACGATTTCATCCCTCTGCTGTCCACGGTGACAGGAGCCAGGGTCATGGTCCATGATCAGAACGAGCCAGCATTCATGGATGATGGGGGCTTCAACGTGCGCCCGGGCATTGAGACCTCCATTAGCATGAGAAAGGTGAGGAAGCCGCAGGGGGAAGAGCTGTGGTGGAGGCGAAGTTGTGGGGGAGGTTTAACGTGATGTGTGTGATAGGGCCCCGTGTGTGGCTAAGGGAATTAACGTCATGGAGAGAAGGGAGGGGAGGAAGAGCAGCTTGCTGGAGTTTGGCTGCAGTTTATCAGTGAACAGTGAGATGAAGGGAAGCAGGGGGAGCTGATGTCCTGATGAAGGCAGGTACTGCTGGCCAAGCAATGTATGTGGCCTGGAGGGGTGGAAAGAGAAGAGCACAGTGCCAGTTGGTGTGTGTTGCAGGAGATGACCATGCGCCTGGGGGGCAGCTACAGCGACTGCACCGAGGATGGCAGCGATGTGCCAGTGCAAAACCTCTACTCCTCCCGCTACACAGAGCAGGTCATTCACGGTCACCTTGTTATCCTTCTCCGTTCTCTTCTTTTTCCCTTCAGTCCCCTAGCAGCCCTGCTTGTCCATGGGCTCTGTTAACAGTATGATGTGATGCAGGCTGCAGAGGGCTTGGTTCCCTTGTTCAGCCTTTTCGTGTCATTTGCCACCCAGGTCTGCATTCGTTCCTGCTTTCAGCTCAACATGGTAGAGCGCTGTGGTTGTGCTTATTACTTCTACCCCTTACCTGCTGGAGCAAAGTACTGCGACTACACAAAGCACGTAGCCTGGGGTAAGTCCTGGGGTAAGCCCTCAGAGGGCTGGAACACCTTGCCTGTGAAGATAGGCTGAAAGAATTTGGGCTGTTCAGCCTGGAGAAAGCAGCAGGGAGACCTTAGAGCTGCCTTTCAATATCTGAAGGAGACCTACAGGAAGGCTGGGGAGGGACTGCTTAGAAGGGCTTAGAGTGACAGGATAAGGGGTAATGGTTTGAAACTGGAGCAGGGTAGATATAGGTTGGACATCAGGCAAAAGTTCTTTTGCAATGAGAGTGGTGAAACACTGGAACAAGCTGCCCAGGGATGTGGCTGAGGCCTCATCTCTGGAGACTTGATGTGGCCCTGGGCAGCCTGATCTAGTTGGAGGTGTCCCTGCTGAGTGCAGGGGGGTTGGACAAGGTGACCTATGAGAGTCCTTCCCAACCCAATGCAACCTGTGAATCTGTGAAGTGAACAGGAGGAATAATAAAGCTTATGCCCACCTGAACCTGTTTGGTCTACCTCATGTCTCAGTACATCTCATTGTCTTCAATGGGCTTCCTGGTGTGAGACATGAGAGAGACATTCTTGTCTTGGCTGGTTAGTCCCCCTAAGCTTGTGGAAGGAAACCTTCTCTGGATTCCTCATCACATCACCTTTTGTGTGCAGTTACCATGAGCTTACCTGGATTTCCTTTCCCTGCTTCTCAGGCTACTGCTATTACAAACTCCTGGCTGAATTCAAAGCTGACGTGCTGCGCTGTTTCCACAAGTGCAGGAAGCCTTGCAAGTAAGTTTGGTCATCAGTCAGGCCAAGCAGGCTGGAAATGTTTGATTCCTAGAGGTGTTGGAAAGCATTCACTGCTTCAGACACCTAACATTGTACCTCCTACAGCTTCCACAGCTAACCTGGCCTTTTGGGCTTTTGTATTCCAGAATGACACAATACCAGCTATCAGCTGGGTACTCTCGCTGGCCTTCTGCTGTCTCAGAGGTAAGGAGAGGGTGTCCTGGCTCCCCCAGCAGTGCTCTGCCCTCCCATTTGGTGCTTTCTGAACGAGTACTAAACCTACAGGAGATGGCTGTGATCATGTAACACAATTTATCACACTGTCATTTCAGGACTGGGTGTTTTATGTGCTTTCAAAACAGAACAAGTACAACATCACATCCAAGAGGTGAGAGCCTTTAAACAGAGTTGATGTCCAAACCAGGAACTATCCCAGTGGTATGGGTGTGTCGGGGGGGGTCAGAGTTACGATTAACAGAAGAGGAAGGAGAACCACACAGGAGCTTGTACTTAGCCAACACATTGTGTGTCTTTCTGTGGAAACATTCAAAACCCACCTGGATGTGTTCCTGTGTGACCTACTCTAGGTGATCCTGCTCTGGCAGGAGGTTGGACTGGATGATCTTTGGAGGTCCCTTCCAGCCTCTAACGTTCTGTGATTGGGTTTCACAGTGCAGTCTCAGAAATGCACTGTAAGGAGCAGAGTGTGTTTAATGCAGAACAAGGGGACTGTGGAGATGGAGAAAGGGCTCTGGATGGCGTATGCGGGAAGAGGATGAGGGGCAGAGGGGACAGAGGAGACAATTATATGTAGTGAAGAAATGTGGGGATTGAGAATTTGGGGTTCCTGAGCCCCTATCTTTTCTTTACAGGAATGGAGTTGCCAAGGTGAATATCTTTTTTGAGGAGTGGAATTACAAGACCAATGGGGAGTCTCCAGCCTTCACGGTACACATTTTACTGATGTGACCTCTCTAGCCTCTTATCATTCCCCCATGATCCAATCATAAAGGTTGGAAAAGACCTCTAAGGTCAAGTCCAATGGTCAACCCATCACTGCCAAGCTCACCACTAAATGCTCTCCATACTGGCAGGTGTTTGTTACAGCAGCATTGACAGCTGTCAACTCTCTTTTCCTATGTTAGGGTGCAAGGAACCCCCCAGCACCATGCACTGCTGGTGGAAGCAGGCAGGGAGTCAAAAGGCTCAGATAAGGGCTGTCCTCACTGCCCTTTCTCCATCTCTTGCAGGTAGTGACTTTGCTATCCCAGTTTGGGAACCAGTGGAGCCTGTGGTTTGGATCTTCTGTGCTGTCTGTGATGGAGCTGGCAGAACTGATTCTGGATTTCATCGTCATCACCTTCATCTTGGCCTTGCGCTGGATCCGTTCCCGGCAGCAGCTCTCTACACTGGGACCCCCGCAGGCCGGTCACGGTAACGCCGCTTGCCGCTCCGAGGCGCCACCTCCCGGTGCCCCTCACCGCTTCACTGTCGAGGCTGTGGTGACCATGCTGCCCTCCTACAACAGCCTGGAACCACGTGGGCTGAGCAGGGATGGTGGGGTAGAACACGAGTGAGGGAGGCACTGGGCTATTCCACAGCAAGAGCAGAGGCTGCGCTTCCCCTGGGGGACATGCATTTTCTTCTTTCTGGGGTGTTCTACCTGGACCATAGCAAAAGGCTGCACTGTGGTTTGCTGGTGTTTATTGCTTTCACTACTCTAGGTGAATCCTTTGGTCTCAGAAAATGCTGTTGCTTTGGGGATCATCAGGGATGAGCTATAGAATCAGAATAATTATGGTTGGAAAAAACCTTGAAGATCATTGAACCCAACCATTGCCTAACTTTACCAAGTCTGGTGCTGATCTAGTGTATAGATGAGAGATACCCACTTGGTTCCTCATACTCCTTGCATGGGCATACCCACATATGCCTTTTTTTTCCCCTGCAACAAGGATGCTACCACAGTTCTGGTCTCACCTTAATTAAGGAGGTTTGGCAGGTGGGTCATGGAGGAGGAGTGTTTTAGATGCCTAAAAGAACTTGTAGAAGTGTGATATAGAGTTCAGTGGCAAAGTTCACTATTGCTGACTGCATGGAGGAATGAGACAAGGAAAACACAAAGTTAGAATTGATTTGGAATGATTTACATGGGGAGTGGAGTTGTGGAAAGGTAAAGAAGACCCTCCCCTTGAGTCATGAGGTTCATCATGGACTCCCCTTGCTTTCTGAACTCCTTATGAGAGAGGAGTTCAGGTGTGGCTGGATTCACTCCTAGACCCAGGTGTGCTTATGTCTAGAAGAGTGCATGTTTAGGGCTAAGGGATGTGTTTATGGCCAAAGGTCCCCATGTGTTCATCCTTTAGATCACCAAGATTTCATAGTTTCAGCATTTTTATTCCAAATTCCCTCACCTACTGTCCAGGGGCAGTGAGCTCCTCAGTTCCAGTCCTGGGTTTCCCAGGCAGAGTGCCACAGCAGCAGGGTCACCTCACACAGGGAACCTCTGGGAAGGGTTCCCAGCTGAATATAGAAATCCCTGGGCAATGATACCCTGGCCCTTCACCTGCCCCTCACATGACACCTGGCTTCAATAATAATATTTGAGACTGGGGTCTTCTTGTTCCTTATTGAGTCTGAGATTCTCCTCCTCCTCTGCACTTGTGAGCCCACACATGAAATAGTGTCCAGTTTGAGGCTCCCCAGTTCAAGAGAGATAGGGTTCAGCTGGAGAGCTACAAGAATGATTGGGGAACTAGAATATTTCTGCTCTGAAGCAAGAAAAAGAGCTGGGGCTGGTTAGTCTGGAGAAGAACAGGCTGAGCAAAACAAGGGCACACTCAGCTTTATTCCAAAATATGCTGTCAACAGCATCCTACTCCTCAAGGGTTTCATTTGGATCCTGAGCAACACCTCTGGAGAAGTATTTCGTGGGTTTAATTATCTCAGGCTAGGCTACTGAACCCCAAAGGCAGCACAGCCTGAGGAACTAGAGCTACCAGTAAGATTCCCTTCTGGGCACTGTCTCTCCATGTATTACATGGCAGTTGGAAGTAGAGTAGACTTGGGCAGCCTCTTCCCCCCAAGCTGCTGCTTCTTTCTTGTCACAGGCTTAGCAGCCAGCCAGTCCAGCAGGGTGCTGCAGTGCAGCTGCAACTATCATTGCAGTGGAAGACCAGCCACTGGTTTGGACAGCCAGAACTTCAGTTGTTTGGTATCCCAACCCCTCCCCACCCACTGACAGACCAGACAGACTCCATAAAGGTGGTGAATTGTGTTTCTTAGAGACCATCTAAAGTACAGGCGCTGTAACATGCCAGGAGATAACAGTTGTGTTTATAGAGGGAAGAAATAAACTGCATGAATGGCTGTAATGCTGTGGACAGAGTCCCTTGCTTTTACTCAGAGGGGGCCTTGGTGATTTTTTTTTTGCCCATGCAGAGACACACAAATAAGGGGAAAGGAAGCAGAAAAGGCAACATACAACATCTAAGAGAAAGAAATGGAAGAGTTAGCATAGCAGACCTCTGTTCCCAGAAGAACAGGAGTAATGGTGCACCAAAGGCTTGTTTAGAAGAGTTCAAGAGAATTGCTGGTCTCAAGCTTGCATGCCCACCCCCTAAAATGACAGCAGTAAGTAGGACAAGCAGGCCCTGGCTCCTCTTCAGTAGATGCATTTCTGACCATCCATCACATCTCAGTTCCACAAGGAATTAGGGAAGTGCTGAGGGAACGAGGGCTGCTTCACTCCAAATCTTCATCTCTGCCCTCTCCCAAGGTGGAGGGGGATGGAATTGCAGGGAGATGAACTCAGCGCAAATGAAATGCTGGGGCATGGAAGTCGGTGTGCAAAACCTAGCCCCTTCCCAGGTGCCCTGAGGGGGCATTCCCCAGCAACCCCAGTGAAACAAAAAGCATCTGCTCCTCTCATCTGTCATACTTCACTCCCATCTGTGAACTCCAGTGATGTTCTCCCCTGCCTCCCCACATCCCCTTAGGCCTAGACAGATTTTAGTGTATTCTAGAACCGGGGAGGATCTTAAAGGAGTGCCCTCTTGCCAGTCTACTTACAGGCTACATCTCAGCTTGTGAAAAAACAAACCAAACAACCACCACTCCTCCTGCCCCTTCCTCCCAACCACCCCCCCAAAAAAAAATCCATCCAAAACAAAAAACCCAACCCCCCCACAAAAAAATATCAAACCAAGATGCACATCCCTCAAAACTCTGCAGAAACTGAGGAGCAGGGCAGCTCATTTAGCCTCATGTATGGCACCACATTCAAGCAGCTGATCACTTGTTATTTCTGACAAGAAAAGAACAAGGGGCTTGCTTACAGAAAGACACAGCTTTCCAGACTGCAAGTTTGCTTCCAGTGGAGACCACCAAACTGAAGAGAGCCCATGGCAAGTAGGATTTCAGTTTGACAGGCACGATCTCTAGAGAGCTAAACTGGGACATCTGCTGTTGCTTTGCAATACCCATACCCAGAGCAGCATTTGAATCTCTAGCTAACCATTCCAAGTATTTTCTAACTCCTGCTGAAAGTTAGGACTTTGTGGCAATGGAAACAGGAAAGGTATTCTTGAAACTGACCAAGCCACTCACTGGATTATCTGGAATACCTCCAATCTCCTTCACCTGCATCTGCTCTGCAGTAGACTTCTTTTGACATTCAGCCCACTAACACAAAACACATTCCCATTTCACCACTACCCCCAAGGACTTGCAGAAAGCTACAAGACAGTAAAAAGCCACAGGATCCTGGCTTGTGTCTGCATAGATGAAAGGAATATTTGACAGCACCCCCCCCACCAGATTCCTTACTGTTGTTCTTTTGTTCCTTCTGGCAGGAGGTTTTACTCCCAGCACTGCCTTTTAGACAGCAGCAAAACTTGCACTTCACTGTGTTTAGTCTGTTGCACTTGACTGAGGTAATCATGTAGGTTCTCCTTTAATGTAACCAAAATGGCCACATTCAGACAGCAAGTCCACTGAAAATCAGGACAAGCAGCAAAAAATAACTGAAGTGCTCACCTCTCCATGACTAGAGGAATCTACATCAGTACATCCAGCTTAGTCAGATGGCTCACCGCAACTGAGCAGCGCAAACCTGCCTTTATTTCAGCAGCTCAGCAAAAAGCTCAAGCCATGCTTGCCACTCCTTTTAGGCAGAACACTAAAGCATCACACATGCTCAAGTCCTTCATTCCCAAAGGCACTGTTTTAAGGCATTCTTATTTTCTTAGAATTCACCCAGGCATCATTTGACAAGCTCCCATGAAATTAAACTGTAAAAATTGCTTGCAGAAAAGCAGGAGCAACAGCTACCTGCCCTTCCTCTACTTCCCCTTCCTCTCAACTCAGATGACCCTGCCTAAAGCTGCAGCAGCTGTTGAAGAATCTAACCATGTTAAGTAGAGTGCTTCAGAGTTCTAGACAAACTAAAACCAATACAGAAAGAAATGAAGAAGCTAGGTGAAAGGGAAAGAAAGATCCAGGGACAAAAGGAAACAGGCAAGGTGACAGGCAGATTGAAGGAGCTACGTTCAAGTAAAAAAGTAGACTGGAGACAAAGCAATAAGGAAAAAAAAAGGAAAGAACAAAAGGGCAAGTTACACCAAAGGTCTCCAAACCCCCCAGCAGGGAACAGGCTTGCCAACCCACCCACTCAAAGGTAAATGCCCCTCATACTTACGTGTTTACTTGACCTGGCAGACAAATTTCTCATTTCTACCATGATGGCCACCCCTAATTCCTTCTGTCAGTATGTAAAGCATACTGTGGCCACAGTAAGTGTGGGACCTCCAGCCACCACCACTGCCTCCCTTCCCCAACAACTGAAGTTATTACTTGGGCAACCAAGACCCTCCAAGATCTCAAACCACAAAAGAAGAGTTTAAAGTACTCTAGTTAGTGCTTCTTCACTCTTGATCCTGGGCTTTTCAGTACTTACTTGCAATCACCATCACCACAATGGCACCAATCACTCCCATCATGATCATCATCTGGAAAGAGAGATTGTCAAGCAGTAATACTTAGAACAGATTGACAAGTGCAGACCTTCCCTGCCAGCCAGGGAACACATGCCAGATCCTGACAGGTAGGACAGCCAAGGCCTCAAAGTCTTTCCACAGTGAAAGAATCCTAAGCATTTGAAACCATCATTGAGACCAAACTACCCTCTCCGAGCCCTACAGGAGAGGACTAGTTCAGTTTCCTTCTAGTGAAAGGGGTTATGACACTAGGGAACTCACCTTGCAGTTCTTCCACCAATACTTCCTTTTGAGTTTTGCTGCACTACTTTCAAACTGTGAGGCACCAGCCTGAAGTGCATCAGCCCGGTCATCTAGCTGTGACAGTATCTGGTCTCGTTCCAGCACCTTGTCTACATTTACACGCATTAAATCAACCACCTGCAGCGAGAAGGACAGCAGCAATGCTTGTATTGGTACAGAGAGCTGAGAGAGAGGCCACTTGGCCACTGCCTACCACTGAGATACTAACAAGTGAAGACCCTAGGAACAAAAAAGGCAAGAAACAGCTTTCAAGTGGGGAAGAAAACAAAAAATCCTAGACTTGAGCCTGGTTTTAAAAGCGCTTAACTCCAACAAGCTTAAGGCACCCCTACTAATGAAACCACTGCTCGCTCCTCGAGAGCCAACAGCAGGAGCTCGGGGAGTATTGCTGCCTCTGCGAGGCACAACCGCGGCACTGCACGTCAGCAACTACACCACAGACACTGCTCCTGGCAAGCCAGGCAAGGTTCCTTACACCAGGTCTGCACACAGATACTCCCTTGAAGCAGCAGGCAGGCATAAACAGCCATATAGGCTTACTTGCATACGTCTTAGATACATCCACAGAATGGTTTAGGCTGGAAGGGACCTTGAAGATCATCTAGTTCCAACCCCCCTGCCATGTGCAAGGACACCTCCCACTCACCCAAGTTGCTCAAGGCCTCATCCAGCCTGGTCTTGAACGCTTCCAGGGAGGGGGCATCCATGACCTCCTGGGGAAACCTGTTCCAGTGTTTCACCACCCTCACTGGAAAGAATTTCTTCCTCATCTCCAGTCTCAATCTGCCCTCCTTCAGCTTCAATCCATTCCCTCTCATCCTGTCAATATAAGCCCTTGTAAAAAGTCCCTTCCTGGCTTTCTTGTAGGCCCCCTTCAGGTACTGAAAGGCTGCAATTACAGCTGCCTGGAGCCTCCTCTTCTCCAGACTGAACAGCCCCAGCTCTCTCAGCCTGTACCCACAGGGGAGGTTCTCCAGCCCTCTGATCATCTTCGTGGGCTCCTCTGTACCTGTTCCAGCAGCTGCACGTCCTCTTATGCTGGGGGGCAACAGAACTGGACAGAGTTCTGCAGGTGGAGTCTCAGCAGAGCAGAATCCCTTCCCTGTTCTGCTGCTCTCCCTGCTTTGGGTGCAGCCCAGCACACAGCTGCCTTCTGGGCTGCCAGTGACCATTGCTAGTTTATGGTGAGTTTGTTGTCAACTGATACCCCAAGTCCTTCTTCTTAAGCTGTTTTCCATAACAGATGCACAATATGAGGGTCTGAAAATCTACCAGGCCTGCTTCTTACAAATCATATCTAGAATTAAGCAGCTTTTCAACATAAAACAATCTCTTTATGGCCTCCTTTTACAGGTCTGCCATCACATTTTGCGTGTTGAATATTAAATGCACTCCTGGCACTGGCGTACCAAGAGCATCCACCCTCAGCAACAGAGGCGTGCCAAGAAAAGTGCTGCTGCAGAGCAGGAAAACAGTCCAGGCAGCCTAAAGGAAGCCAGCATGGCTGGCAGAGTTACCAACCTCCTGCACTTGGGCCTCTGTCTGCTGCAGCCGACGGTTGCTGGTCAGATTGGGGGGTGGCTCGGGGGGGCCCCCACCAGGGGCTTCCCCTTCAGGGGCTGCAGAAGCCGGTTGCTGAGCTGGGTCAGACCTAGGGAAATGCATATACAAACAGTTAGCTGCTCAAGAGAGAGGAACGACACGCACACAGACACCCCATCTCCCCAAATCCACCTGAACCCCAGTGCCCCTGGGCTGGGGCAGTGCTGGCAACAGGCCCAAGAGCCTGAACCATCCCTGGATCTTCCCCAGACCGGGAGCAGGCAAGCTCAGGGGAAAAGCCAGGAGCAAGGGCATCCCCAGAGGATGACATCAGGGGAAAGCAGCCAGAGCGGGGGAAGGGTCTGCGAGTACAGTAGTGCCCGGCCTCCCGAAGATCGGGGAGGAAGGTGACAGCCGCTTGGCAGCACATATGTAATGGGGAAGCGGTTTGCAGCCTGCCGCAACGCCCCAGAGGACTAAGAAGGACGGGGCCACGCCAACAGGAGAGACAGCACAGCGGGAGCCCCGGACGGGAGAGTAACCCCCAGGCCGAATATCACACACCATGCGCTCTACGAGACCTCAGCAGGGGACAGGCTACGGAACCGAGATCTCCCGGGCAGCGGTGCGGGAAGCCACAGGCAACTGTGGCTGCTACAATGCACCCTTCAGCTCCAACCCCAGCCCGTTCTCTCCCGCTGCACACGGCCGGGCAGACACTCACATGGCAGGACCTGAGCAGGACCGTCTGGACACACCGCGGTAACGGCAGACTCCTCTCCCGCCCACAACTCCACAGCAGCACAGGTACCGCGGGGCACTTGGCTCTAATAAGACTCGGCGTCCCGCCCCTAGAGCAAACCAGCTAATCAGAAGTGGACGCAGGAAGGACTTGCGGGGAGCAGCAAATCAGCACCGCCTCTGGATTCCTCCAACAGCCAATCAGCGCTCTAGGGCCCGGCCGGAGTGAGGCGCCTGTGCAGAGGGGCACAGCCCTCCGCTGCCCGGGCTGCGCCTCCTGCGCCCGCTCCGTGACAGGCCTGAGCGGCCGCCGGCACTCTGCTGCCACGCCAGCCGCGCTCCATTTGGGTCAGGCAGGGCCGGAGCGCCGTTACCCGACCTGTGTCCGGTTTTCCATCATGGAGCACAGGCCGTGCCGGTGCCGTTACATGTGGGGCCGTGGAGCCGCGGAGCTGCCTCCTGCCTCCCGTGCCTGTAGTGCGTTTGTTGGCGCTGTCCCCGCAATGAAGGTACGGCTCTGCTGGCCCGCTTCCATCATGCAGCATAGTGTCAAAGGGGACCTAACAGGTCCCTGAAGCAGCGGCGTTCAAGCTCCGGCTGGGGGGAAATCAGAGTCCAGCAGCAGCCCCTAAAACAGTTCCAGGTTTGGGGAATTCCCCTCTAAAGATGTTGACAGATCAGCTGGATCAGAAGGGAGGATTCTGCAGGACAAAACGAGTGCCAGGAGCACCCTGGAACAAGAAGTCTCTCCACATGGCAATTGGTGTGGTGAGTAGGGGGACAAGCAATTGGTTCACACCTTTTCTTTGATAAAAGTTTATCATGTCAGATCTTCAAGCTCATGAATCTCAACAAGGGCAAGTGTAGAGTCCTGCACTGGGGAGGAATAACCTCATGCACCAGCACAGGTTAGGGGTTGACCTTCTCTGAAGCAGCTCAGAGAAGGACCTTGGGAGTCCTGGTGGACAAGTTAATCATGAGCCAGCAGTGTGCCCTTACAGCCAAGATGGCCAACAGTGTCCTGGGGTGCATTAAGAAGAGTGTGACCAGCAGATCAAGGGAGATTCCCCTCTACTCTGCCCTGTGAGACCGTATCTGGAGTACTGTGTTCAGCTCCAGGATCCCCAGTTCAAGAGTGACAGGGAACTACTAGAGAGAGTCCAACAGAGGACCACAAAGATGATGAGAGTACAGGAGGATCTCTCTGACAAGGAGAGGCTGAGAGACCTGGGGCTCTTTAGCCTAGAGAGTTTTCCCCTGAGAATATCTTCCCAATGCTTATCAATGCATAAAGGGTGGGGTCATGAGGATGGAGCTGGGCTCTCTCCAGTGGAACCCAGCAACAGAACAAAGAGCAGTTGGCACAAATTAGAACACAGGAGGTTTCATTGGAACTGGCTGCCCAGAGAGGTTGTAGTCTCCTTCTCTGTTGACTTTCAAAACCCACCTGAACACATTCATGTGCAACCTCATCTAGCAGAGGGGTTGGACTAAATCTCCAGAGGTTCCTTCCAACCCCTACCATTCTGTGATCTGAGAAATTAGTAGATACACGAGACAGATACATTATAGATTACAGCCTGGGAGCCAAAAAGCTGTGGCTATAAGTAACGTGAAGACTTAATATGGGGTTGTGACTGCAGCCAGATGATTTGCAGACAGGGCTATCAAGGGTTAAGAAGGTACCTGGCACTAGACTCAGTGGAACTGAAGGGGTTTTAAGCTGTGCCTTCAATCAAGCTTTGAAGGGACAAGTCCTGGGAAGAAGCTTCTGTAGCTTGGCAACCTTCCCACCAGTCTGAAGGCCATTGCAATAACCATTGCAGTGAGCAGGAGATGGAGTTTGTGGAACTGCTGGCCCACAGACATGACAAAGGCTACAAGATACTTTTCTCTAGCACTTTTTCAGTTTCTGTCATACTTTGACCCAAGGGCTTGCTAGGCTTATCATTTACATACAACCCCCAGCCACTCTCTTCCAGCTGCTTGCTCAGTCTCCACTTGGATCTGTGCACATTCCCTGAATCCATACCACCTTTGGGCGAGTCCCACAGGTCTGCCACCCTGTTCCTGAGAACATGGACTTTAGCTGCTTAAACAAAGACTGCCTTCACCTTCCTAGACCTTAACCTAGACCTTGCTGCTTCCAACCAAGTGCTTTTGAAGACAGAGTAGCATTACTCTGTAACAAGATACATGGAGTCAGCAAGTAACTCCTAAGCTGCAGCATACTGAAATTGATGGCTGGGGAACTTGTTCTTCTCTGCTATGAAGACAGAGTGAGCGAGCTAGGGCTGTTTAGTCTGGAGAAGGCTGAGAGGGGACCTTATCAATGTCTATAAATACCTGAGGGGTGGGTGTCAAGCTGAAGGGGCCAGGCTCTTTTCAGTGGTGCCCCACGACAAGCAAGGAACAACAGGTACACAGGAGGTTCCACCTCAGCATGAGGAGACACTTTTGTATGGTGAGGGTGATGCAGCACTGGAACAGGCTGTCCAGACAGGTTGTGGAGTCTCCTTCTCTAGAGACTTTTAAAGCCTGCCTGGATGTGTTCCTGTGTGGCCTGCCCAACGTGATGCTGCTCTGCCAGGGGGCGTGGACTGGATGTCCTTGAAAGGTCCCTTCCAACCCCTAATATTCTCTGGTTCTGTGAAGCAGGATGTGAGAACCTGGGGCTCACAGAGACTGAAAGAACTTGAAGAGGAGACTAAGGGGTGACCTCATTAACGTTTATGCATACGTAAAGGGTGAGTGCAGAGCGGATGGAGCCAGGCTCTTTTCAGTGATGCCCAATGACAGGGCAAGGGGCAATGGTTGGAAGCCCAGGCATAGGAAGTTCCATGGAAACAGGAGGAAGGATTATTTCACTGTGAGGGTGACAGAACACTAGAACGGGTTGCCCAGGTGGTTGTGGAGTCTCCCTCTCTGGAGATATTCAAGACCCACCTGGATGTGTTCCTGCATGGCCTGGCATAGGTGATCCTGCTTTGGCAGGGGGGTTGGACTGGATGATCTCTCAAGGTCCCTTCCAGCCCCTAACATTCTGTGATTCTGTGAAAGGAGGCTAGAAGCCTGGACAAAACAAACCAACAAAAAGAGTACTCTTGTGTCATGTTCAGGAATGCAGGTTGTTAGCTGTGCACGTGTCAGAAATAATCGGGGGACAGAATGTATCACAGTATCAGTCAGGGTTGGAAGGGACCACAGGGATCAGCTAGTTCCAACCCCCCTGCCATGGGCAGGGACACCCCACACTAGATCAGGCTGGCCAGAGCCTCATCCAGCCCCGTGTTAAACACCTCCAGGGATGGGGCCTCAACCACCTCCCTGGACAACCCATTCCAGGGCTTCCTCCTCACATCCAGCCTGAATCTCCCCACCTCCAGCTTCATTCCATTCCCCCTAGTCCTATCACTACCTGATATCCCCAGCCTTCTTGTAGCGCCCCTTCAGATACTGGAAGGCCACACTTAGGTCACCTTGGGGCCTTCTCTTCTCCAGACTGAACAGCCCCAACTCTTTCAGTCTGTCCTCATAGGAGAGGTGCTCCAGCCCTCTGATCATGTACACAGAGCTCAAGTCTGGAGCAGCAGCAGGACTTCAGGGCTGGGTCAGAAACGCACAGCAAAGGTTGCAGGAAGCACTAGGAACCCAGCGGTGTGAAAGCTGGCTTTATTTTGAGCATGATGCCACGAACCCACATCCTACATGCCTAGCACAAAGTCCCTCCTTAGCGGTGCTTGCCGGTGCGGTTGAAGCGCTTGTACAGGTACCGGATCCTCTTGTTGAGGTTGTGGTAGTCGTCTGCAAACATCCGATCTCCTACCACCTGTTTCTTGCGGATGCACCTCTGCAGCTCATTGCCCCGCCAGCCTCGCAGCCACTTGGGACCCACAATCAGGTCCTTCGGGTGCATCTGGAAACCACCTAAGAACAGAGGAGCAAGGCAGAGAGGCTGAAGCCAGGCCACAGAGGAGGCTATTCCCCAAGCAGCTGGCCCATATCCTCCTCACCCTCCCGCTGCTGCAGGAGCTGCTTGCCCACAGATGGGTCCAGTCTCCCTCCCCTTCTTTCTGCCCCGGCCGCGGGGAGTAGGGGACTGTCTTACCCAGTATGCCCACATTATCGTAGACCCCGAACAAGGCCCGTTTTTTTGTCCACCGATCCACCTGCTTAGGCTTCGGGGGCTCCTTGATGCGGATGGCCCGAGTGAGCCCTGCCAGGGGCGAGGAAAGGGGCACGGGGAGACCAGGCCGTACAGGCCCCCAACGCGCACCGCCACCGCTAACGCTTCGCTCGGCCTGGAGCAGGGACGCTGCCGGGGCTAGCATGGCTCGCCCCGTCGCCCGCACCAACGCCGCCATTGGGCCGATCCCGTGGGGCGTCCCACTGCCGCCGGGGGAACAGAGAAGCGGCCCCGCTGGGCTGCCCGCCCCGTGACTGCGCCTTCCGCCACGCCCCTCCCGTTCACGTGGCCGCCGGGAAGCGGCGGGACGCGGAAGTGACGTCACGGCTAACGGTCGAGCGAGGAGTCGGTGATTGGGCGAGGCGCTGGCGCTGGCGCGTCGTAGCTCTGCTGGGCGCTGATAGGCCGGGGCGAGCGCGAGCGCTGCCTCGCGCGCAGGTTTGAGCGCCGAGGCCTTCCCTGGGGAGGCGGCGGCGGCTTTGTGGCGTTGCGCCGGAGGCGATGGCGGCGGCGGCGGCGGCGGCCTGGGAGTTCCACCTGCCCCTCGCTCCCGGTGATCTGCTGCGGGCCGGCGGCTATGGGCGCTATGTCGTGCAGGAGGTGCTGTCGGTCCGCGAACTGCCGTCTGCTATCACAGGTAAGCCTCTTCACCACCAACCACTATGCAAGCCCTCCTAGGCCCGGCCCGGCCCCGTCCGGTCCGGTCCTGCCCTGTCCTACTACTGGCTTATGTCCGTGATTGCTTCCTTCCTTCTCCTTGTTTCCCTATAGCCTTCTGGACCGCTTTTCGAGCACAAGGCGCGTTGGCAGTGCTGCAACACTTCGATTCCATCTACAGCTTGCTTCAGTGAGTATGGAGGCGACGAACGCGGAGCTGAGGGCACCGGGAATAGAGCAGAGCTGGGTGAAGGAGGGCTGTTGATAGACCGGTGTGCCTGGGCGCTCATGCAGCTCGCAGATTGTCTTTGCTCGCGGCCCTCACCTCGCTGTCTTTGCCCTGTAGCCACTTCCAAGCTGTAGAGCCTGCTATCAAGGAGGATGCTGTGGAGCTGCTGATGAAAGGTGGGTATCTGCTGAAGCAGAAATAATAGAAAGGTTACTCTCCTTTGGCAGCTCAATGATGATATAAAGGCTAATGTGACTCAACCAGCTGGGTTGCACCCTCAGCCCATTCCAGTCATACGGGTCTGTAATCTTGGTGGACAGTGCTGAGCTGTGCATGTTCACTGTAAGGGCAGGCCGACAGAAAATCCACTTCCTTGGAAAGCATCTTCAGGATGCATCAGCTCTGAGTGAGTGTTGCTTTGAGCTGACAAGAGGCTGTGGGAATAGGATGGCACAGCACATCCAAGGTTTGGGTTGCAGGGGGCATCCCATGTTACAGCTGGTGAGATGTGAGCACAAATCTTTGGTAATCTGATGGCTGCTCTGAGTCTCCAAAGGGGAGGCATGGTTCAGGGGCCTGGCAAGGAGTGCTGATGACTTTCTGCCTCTTTTCAGTGGTGTCCTATCATTGCAACAAGCTTCCCACCATCCTGGCTGATTCTGGGCTGAGCCGTGCAGACCGCACAGCTCACCTTAATGCTCTCAAGATGAACTGCTACTTGCTGACTGGTCTAGCAGATGCCTTTGAAATGGAATCTTCCAAGTCTGGATTGCTGGAAGTACATCCTGGTAGGAAGGTAAGTGAGAGTGCTGGGGGAAACCTAAGATGACTGAAGTAGGAAATGTGTAAGCTTTTTTGCTTACTTTGCTGAGCTTCATGATGTCTATCAGATGTTGCAGCTGGGTTTGTTTAAGCATGATGCCACCAAGAGCAGTGCTTGATGTGGAATACTGGTATTTTTATGAAATACCGTGAATCTACATGGAAATGATGTCCTGGTTTAACCCCAAGCACCAACTAAACACCACACAGCCACTCCTTTACTCCCCCTTTCCAGTGGAATGAGGAGGAGAATCTGGGGGGGAAAAATCCTACCTCCTGAGTTGAGATAAGAACAGGTTAGTAACTAAAATAAAATTTAGTAGCAATAACAGCATAATAATAAAGGAATATAATTAAAAGAGAGAGAAATGAAAACAGACAAGTGATGTATAATGTAGTTTCTCGCCACCTACTATCTACGGCCCATGCAGTGATCCACACTCCCCTCAAGGCCAAATCCTTCCCAGTTTATGTACTGAGCATGATGTTCTGGGAGCTGGAATGTCCCTTTGGCTAGTTTAGGTCAGCTGTCCTGGCTCTGTTCCTTCCCAGCTTCTTGTGCACTGCAGGGGAAATTGAGAAGATCTTGAAGCTGGACATGAGCCAGCAATGGGCACTTGCAGCCCAGAAGGCAAATGACATCCTAGGTTGCATCAAAAGCAGCATGGCCAGTAGATGGAGAGAGATTCTCCCATTCTGCTCTTCTGTGTCCACGTTCTCCAGCCCTCTGATCATTTTTATGGCCCTACTCTGGACCTGCTCCAGCAGCTCCATGTCTCTCTTGTGTTGGGACCTCCAGAGCTGGACAGCACTCCAGGCGAGGTCTCACCAGAGCAGAGAGGCAGAATCACCTCTCCATATCTGGCCACACTGCTTTTGATGCAGCTCAGGGTATGATTTGCCCTCTCTGCTGCAGATGCCCACTGTTGAGTCATGTTCAACTTCTCATCCACCAGCAACCCCAAGCCCTTTTCTGCAGGGCTGCTCTCAATCTCCTCATCCCTCAGCCTGGATTGAGATCTAGGGTTGCAGGACCTTGTACTTTACCTTACTGAACCTCATATGAGATTCTCCTCACCCTACATCTAGCTTGCTCAGGTCCTTCTGGATGCCATCCCTTCCTTCAGTCACATAAACCACACCATGCAGCTTGGTGTCATCAGCAAACCTACTGAGCATGCCTCAATCCCACTGTCTATCATTCATGAAGATACTGAACAACACTGGTTGCAATACAGGCCCCTGAGGGACACCACTTGTCACCCATCTCCATCTGGACATCAAGCCATTGACTACTACCCTTTGGATGTGATCATCCAACCAATTCCTTATCCACTGCATAGTCCACCCATCCAATCCATATCTCTTCAGCTTAGAGAGAAGGATGTTGTAGGGAACTGTGTCAAAGGCTTTACAGATGTCCAGCCAGGTGACATCTGTTGGGCTCCTCTTGTGCTGTAGAATTTAACAGTGATTTTATGTTTTGAAGGGAGCAAGGTGGTGATGATGTGCTTTATTTTACTAAGCTGCTGCTGTATCTTGTTGTGTAATCTCTCTAGAACAAGAAGACAAGTGCCAAGAACTCTGTATTCTTGTGGGAAGAGGAGAGGGAGCCTCTTTTACAGCTGCTCCTGCAGCTGCTGCAGCTGAATCTCCGTCAGCTTTGGGGTGGTTTGGTGGTAGAAGAAGAGTTTGTCAGGTATGGGATGGAGTGGATGGAGCAGTGTGAGTGACTGTTTTTTCTGGAGGGAATGGTTAAATATTAAATCTGCCAGTGAGGTACAGCCATGTGGGGTGCAGGTTGCTGGAAACCTGCCCATTTATAACAGCACCCTAAGGCAGAAAACATTGGAACTGCCTCCTTTCCCCATGCAGGCCTTGAGAATTCAGAGGGTGTTTGCTCAGCGGGTTTTAGGCTACTGGAAATCTCGAGAGAGAGAGTTTCCCTAGTGCAGCGTGCTAGAATCATGGTGGTCCAAGTTGTGATGGTGAGTTTCACTGAGTCTCCTGTGACTTTAGCTTGATAACAGGCAGCTGCTACCGTATCCTGGAGAATCCAAGTATCGGCCTTCAGAAGCACCGTGCCACGCGCGAGGCCATAACGCATCTGCTCGCTGCCGCTCTGGGTCGCTACGATCACATGTTCAGTGAGTTCCTGCTCTTCTGCCTTCTTTCTGGAGCCACTCAGTTACTTTCTCTGACCTCTTCCTTCTCCTGTGTGAAAGGTGCCACTCTGAAGATCATGCAGATGCTGCAGCACTTTGAACACGTAGCCCCGGTGTTTGCACAGGCTGTGAGCCTCTGGGCTACAGAGTATGGTCTGAAAAGCCTTGTGGGTGAATTGCTAAGGTGAGAAAAATACCCTGAAGCTTGTCCTTCTATTCCTAGCAACTTGAGGCCCCCTATTCCTTGTTTCATCTTTCTACACAGGGAAATTGGACAGAAATGTCCCCAGGAGCTGTCCCGCGATACTTCTGGAGTCAAGGGTTACGCTGCCTTTATAACTGAGCTGGCAGAACAGATTCCTGCTCTGGTGCTTTCCAACATGAGTGTTCTCCTGCCTCACTTGGATGGGGAGGTACATTCCCACAGTATTACCTGTCTGAAGGCTGGTGGGAGGTGGAGGTGCTGCTATCCAGTTTTTCCACCTGGAAACAAATCTTGGAACTTCCTTCACAGAGACCAAGCCAAACCCTGCCCTTTTCAACAGGTTCTGATGCAAAAGAAGCAGAAACCATATCCACTGTCTCTCACATGACAGAGTACAGGAGATTGCTCACTGGTCTGAGATCCCAGCTGTTGTCCCTTGTCCTTTGGTACTTAAGGAGTTTGTCATGTTCTCTTTTCTGGCTTTCAGGGCAGGTTAAGTAGTGTTTCTCATATCAGTTCTTGGGCTGTAGCTGGATAGCAGGGTTGGATTATTCGGTCTTGCAGGCACAGCCATGTTCACCCAAGGTTAACACAAAGTTCATAACAAGGAAAATCACTTCAGGCTGGAGCCTGGGACTCAGAAGGCCCAAATCCTGGGCCATCCTTTCCCTTGGCAGAGGGAGTCGGGTGTTCGCCTGTCCCTGGCTCAACAGCTCTTCTCTTTGCAGAGCTACATGATGCGCAACGCCGTGCTGGCGGCTATGGCCGAGGCGCTGGTGCAGGTGCTGAACGGTGACCAGCTGGAGGAGGCTGCCCGTGGCACCCGGGACCAGTTCCTGGGCACGCTGCAGACCCACATCTGCGATGTCAACAGCTTCGTGCGCAGCCGTGTGCTGCAGCTCCTCGCTCGCATCGTGCAGTGCAGGGTAAGCCTCAGCCGGGGAGCTGCCCTGCCTCAGTCACCCTTGCCTCTCTTTCTTGCCTGAGGGAATTTCTGGCACCATGCTCTGAGTGCTGGGTTCTACACATTGGCCACAGCAACCCCATGCAGCCCTGCAGGCTGGAGAGCAGCCAGGAAGAAAGGGATCTGGGGTTACTGGATGACATTAGGCTGAACATGAGCCAGCAGTGTGCTCAGGTGGTCAAGAAGGTAAACAGCATCTTGGCCTGGATCAGGAGCAGGGGAGTCATTCTGCCCCTCTACTTAGCACTGGTTAGGCCACACCTTGAGCACTGTGTCCAGTTCTGGGTCCCTCAATTCAAGAAAGCTGTTGAGTTGCTTGAATGTGTCCAGAGAAGGGCAGCAAGGCTGGTGAGGGGTCTGGAGCACAGCCCTCTGAGGAGATGCTGAGGGAGCTGGGAGTATTTGGTCTGGAGAAGAGGAGGCTCAGAGACCTTCTTGCTGTCTACAACTACCTGAAGGTGGGGGTTGGTCTCTTCTCCCAGGGAACCTGTGACAGAACAAGAGGACACAGTCTCAAGCTGTGCAGGGGGAAGTTTAGGCTTGATCTTAGAAAGAAGTTCTCCACAGAAAGAGAGATTGGCCATTGGAAAGGGCTGCCTAGGGAGGTGGTGGGGTCGACATCCCTGGGGGTGTTTAAGAGGAGACTGGATGAGGCACTTAGTGCCATGGTTTAGTTGATTAGATAGGGCTGGGGGATTGGCTCGACTTGATGATCTTGGAGGTCTCTTCCAACCTGGCTGATTCTGTGATTCTTTGTCTGCAGAGACTGAAATTTAATAGACAGATACTGTCTTTGTGTGTTGGGGTTCCCTCTTCCCAAGAGCTAGGATCCTAGGGGTGAGAGAATTTGTGAACAGAAATTAAATGCTGCTTTTCATTACTGGAACAGACTAGAAGGAAGGAACACAGTATGCAAGCTCTTTTTGAACACTGGTGTGGGAAAAGATCACCCTTGTTAGATACACTTGAGGCTCAACTTAGTAGGACACTGGATAACCTAACCTGAGCCCTTGCTTTTGCAGAGGTTGGACCAGAAGATAGCCAGAGGTCCCTTCAAGCCTAGACTTTTCTGAAACTCTGTAGCCTGTGCCTTTTAGTTCATTAATGTCTGCAGCAAAAGATCTTTTTCAGAGTCTCTAAATCTTGTTGCTGCCTTTGTCTGTGCTGTGGTTGTGTGCTAGGCCCTGCCTCTGACTCTGTTCCGCTCCCTGGTTCCGCTGGTTGTCGGCCGTCTCAAGGACAAAGCTGTGGTTGTGGTTAAAAACGCCATCCAGCTGCTGGCTGCCTTTCTGTCCAACAATCCATTCTCCAGCACGGTAATCCCAGTGGGTGTGGTGGATCTGCTAGGTGTCTGTCTGCAGGCTGAACAGCTGCTGTGGGATATAGCCAGGGCAGCAGCTTTCTGTGTCTTGGGGGAAGAACAATGTAGCCTTTGACTCTGCAGGTGGATGCTTTCTGGGTTGCCTAGGTTCACATCTTGCTTTCTCTGGCTCTTTACTCACTTAATGTAGTTGCTGCCAGGAGGGATGTGTTTGTGGGGGAAAAAACCCTGCAGCAGTCTGATTTTGATCCACTGTGGGGTTTCTTTCCTTAGAATCAGAATTAGTCTTTTAGAATATTCTGCACAGAGCTGCAGCTCTCTATATTTAGCTGCACCTTCTGAGCCCCAGACTGGCAATCTACAATGGTTCCCCTTTCAGGCTGAAGGCCAGACTACTATTCCAGTATCCAAAACCAGGGTTATCTGAGGGGATTGACAGCTATAGCAGGGAGTGGCAGAGGAAAGAGAATTCTAGATTTCAGAAAAAGGAGAATAAGTGACATACTACTTTTCTTCCTGGCATCTGCAGCTGAACTCTGCTGACTTGGCTGAGCCTCTGAAGAAAGAGATGCAGAAACTGCAAGAAATGAGGGACCGTAGCAGATCCACAGCAGGTAATTTCCCTTTTTCCTCTTTCCCCTTCCTAGGGCTTACCAGGGTTTCTTTTGTTCCCTCATCTTAAATTTGCTTCCAGGTTGTGCTAGCTTTTGTTTCAGTTCTTAACTCATGTGAGACAGTGAGGCTAAATAACTGGGATTAAACTCAGGACAGTTTCTCATCCAGTGGAGAGCCAGCAGTGTGCCCAGGTGGCCAAGAAGGCCAGTGGCATCCTGGCCTGCATTAGGAATAGTGTGGCCAGCAGGAGCAGGGAAGTCATTGTGCCCCTGTACTCTGCACTGGTTAGGCCACACCTTGAGTCCTGTGTCCAGTTCTGGGCCCCTCAGTTTAAGAAGGACATCGAGACACTTGAACGTGTCCAGAGAAGGGCAACGAGGCTGGGGAGAGGCTTTGAGCACAGCCCTGTGAGGAGAGGCTGAGGGAGCTGGGATTGTTTAGCCTGGAGAAGAGGAGGCTCAGGGGAAACTTTATTGCTGTCTACAACTACCTGAAGGGAGGTTGTAGCTAGGAGGCAGTTGGTCTCTTCTCTCAGGCAACCAGCACCAGAACAAGAGGACACAGTCTCAAGCTGTGCCAGCGGAGGTTTAGGCTGGAGGTGAGGAGAAAGTTCTTCACAGAGAGAGCTGTTAGCCATTGGCATGTGCTGCCCAGGGAGGTGGTGGAGTCACTGTGCCTGGAAGTGTTCAAGAGGGGACTGGATGTGGCACTTGGTGCCATGGTCTAGTCATGAGGTCTGTGGTGACAGGTTGGACTTGATGATCTTTGAGGTCTCTTCCAACCTTGGTGATTTTGTGATTCTATGTAGTGTTAGAAACACACCATCTCAGCATCCATAGCTAGCTCAACGGTCCATTCAGCTCAGTATCCTATTTTCAGGGTAAAAACTGCAAATACCAATGAACACCCTCCCACCTTCCCATGTTCAACCATTCTAGGACCATTTGAGCTGTGATTCTGCTTGGGTATTAATTTAAACTTGCTTAGCCTTGGACCTGGTCCTGTCTACAAAACACTAAATATTACATGATGGTTCTGTCTGACTTGGGTTTGTTGGGGTGTGTTTTTTTTCACCCTCAGCAGTTTTGGAGGTTTGTTTGGTTTGGGGTTTTTTTGTGGTGGATTTTGGTTGGTTGGTTTGCTTTGGGGTTTGGTTGGTTGGTTTTGGTGTTTTGTTTATTGGTTTAGGTGGGTTGTTTTGTTTATTGGTTTGGGTTTGTACCAGAGTTCTTTTCTCACTGCTGTCAGGGTGGGAGCAGCAATGGAAATAGTGCCTGCCTGTGGGGGAAAAAAAATCAAACAACTAGATTTTCAAGGTTCCAGATGAGTTTCTCTCCCCATTTAGGGTATCATTAGAGGCTCTGTGTTCTTCAGTCCCTCTTTTGTTTTTTTTTCCAAATAGATCTAGGGGTCACCCCAGAGGAAGAGTGGGAAGCAATGCTGCCAGAAGTTAGGGCTGTCACACAGCAGCTCTTTCAGCCACTGCAGGAAGAGGAAGAGGACATGGTGGAAATTGGAGAAACAGTGGAGAGTACATTGCAGCAAATCACTGAGCTGTTGAGGAAGCTGAATTACAGGTAAGAAGGTTCTGTCGTTTGTGAGAGTGTTTGTGCCAAGGGATGTCTCAGTCTCTTGTTCTCTGTTCGAGGAAGGTTTGAGCTCCAGGTTAGAGGGATGATTTACAGCAATATGTTACTGCAAGAAGAGATTGCCACAGCATTCAGCACAAGATACTGGCAGGAGACACTTTCCCAGTCATTTGGGGCAGGGTTGGATCATGTCCCTTGTACCCTGCCCTCGTGGGTTGCTGATGTTCTCTTGGGTGATGTTGTTGTCCAGGAAGGCAGCCCGCCTCACGCAGAAGGCCCTGAGCTGCTTCCAGGGGAAGGAGCCCTTCACCAGCCCCACAGAGGAAAATGAGGAGGCAACCATCCTGGGTGTCATGAAGAGACTTTACATAGGTAACTAATTCAGCTGCCTCTGTCTCTTCCCTAAGTCCAGGCTGATGCCAGAGCTAGACCAAAACTCTCTGAAATACCCTGTTCCCCTTCCGACGCGGGGGACTTGCTCTGTGTGTAGTTGACAGCTCATAGAGCTGCACCATCTCTGAATTGTTTGCTTGTCTGGTGGCCTGGCATTTTGGCTGGATCACCTTAGTCCTAGTTGTTTCTGGCTGGAACAGTTGCATGTTCTCAGCAGAAGTGCATTTCTGATGCCTTCACACAGGTAACTCAGAGCCTTCTGTCCTGCCTGAATTGATCAGGAATTCTTCCTGAACAGGTGGTGGAACATGTTTACCCTTAACAGCCTCAACCAAGTATCTGCTTCAGGCAATCTTACCTTTCAGCTTACCTGGGGTGCAAGCCTTTAGGCGTTTTTCAGGCTTCACATGCTTTGTCTTTGGTGTTTGCTTCAGAAGAAGGTTTCCTAGCCGGTCCCCTGAGCTCATTTCTATCGGAAGTATCTGCCTTCTAAAAATCTCCTGAACTTCTTCACACTTGTACAAGTCTGTAGTCTGAGTAGTAGTGTTTGCCTTCTCCTTACTCTGCCCTGATGTCCATTTAGGGCATCATCTGTCTTTGGGGAGCTGTCATGGTCAGATTAACCCCTCTAGCATTTTAATGGAGTTTAAACTCTTAACATGGGCCATGCTTATCTCCACCCCTTCTGCTGAGCTGGCATTTCTGTAGTGTGTCATATTGTAGTACTGAAACTTGCTCTACAGCATGCCAAGGCTTTTTCTTTGCAGCAAAGTCTGATGGCAGAAGTCAGGTCTTTGTCCCCTGGCTCTTGGAAAGTGTCACTATGAGGTGGAAAGAGAAGGGTTTAAATGCCCTGGACTGTGTCTGTTGTGCCTTCAATATTGCTCACAAACAAGTGTCTGTGCTGTACAGATTCATGCCCACGTGAGAACAGTGAGAATCCTCCAAATGGCAACAATCTTAACAGTGAAGAAGTTGTCCTGGAAGAGCAGGCTCAGTCAGAGCTGCTCAAACAGCAGATGGTGGTGCAATACCTGAAAGATGCTAACAGCTTCTCAGAGAAAATCACAGAAGCCATGGACCTGATCAGCAAGAGGATGTATGAGAACTCCATCTCAGGTGGGTGAGAGACAGGTGGGGATCCCTCTTCACTGTTTCCCTTTGCTAGAGAGGAGGTGTGGGAGTGCTGAAGATTGGAGGAGCTGCTTTTCACTAAGCAGATGTCCCAGGTGCTTCCAGGAGAACAGAAAAAGAAGCACCATCTAGATGGGTGTCATGAAGGGCTTGTGTTGGGTTCTGAATGAGCTTTCTGGGAATCTCATTTTAACTATCAAGGTTGAAAATGGATTTAAAATCTGGGTGAGCAAAGTGACTTCATTTCTGGAAGCTCTCCCATCTCCTGTGGAAGGGGATATATGTTCACCTCAGCTGAGCTTCTCCCAGGGTAAGCATGGCCACTGAAGCTGGTTTCTGTAACCTGCTTGGTGGCCTAATGCAGCTTCAGGTGTTCTTCTGGCTCTGAGCAGCTTTTCTCATCTACCTCACCTCTCCATAAACTATTCTTTAGCTAAAAGTGATTCATAGATTCATAGACTGGAAGGGACCTTAGAGATCATCCAGTTCCAACCCCCTGCCAGTGTCTAATGGATACCTTACGCTAGCCCAGGTTGCTCGAGGCCTAAGCCAGCCAGGTCTTGAACACCTCCAAGGAGGGGGGGCATCCATGACCTCCCTGGGAAACTTGTTCCAGTGTCTCACCACCCTCACTGTCAAGAATTTCTTCCTAATCTCCAGCTTCAATCCATTCCCCCTCATCCTATCACTACACAGGTCCTATGGCCTGGCCCTCCTCAGTGCTGTAGTGAAAGGTGGCGGTGAGCAGACGGAGTCAATTCAACTGTTCTTATTTAGCATCAGAGTTACTGTAACCAGTGAGACCTTTTTAAAATGCTTATTGTGCATCAGCACCCCTGGGAGGGCACAACTCCCTCCTCCCCATTGTCCCAGGCACATCCATTGGTGCTACTTGCACAGTTCTGGGCTACAGATGCACCTGGGCATTCCAGTGCCCTAGCTTCATGCAGGCATTTCTGAATCTTCTCTTGTACCAAGGACTCATCTGTTACCTGTGGTCAGTGTGTGCTGCTTTCCCAGCAAGGTTTGGATGTCAGCAGCTGTACACACAAACATGACCTCCTGAGTTCAGTGTCTTAACAGGTCCTTTGAAGTTCAAGGCTGCCTCTTGTCACACATAAACACCTGGGTTTCAGGGTTTAGGTTTGGAGGTTTTCTGGCTGGTTGGGGGTTTGTTGGTTTATTTTGGGGTTTTTTAGCTGTGCAGATTTTGTTTATTTTCCTGCTCTGTGCTCTAGCCTGGAGAAGAGAAGGCTGTGGGGAGACCTAACAGCAGCCTTCCAGTACCTGAAGGGGGCTACAAGAAAGCTGCAGAGGGACTGTCTGCAAAGGCCTGCAGTGATAGGATGAGAGGCAATGGTTTGAAATGAGAGAAGAGCAGATTTAGATTGGATGTTAGGAACAAGCTCTGTACCATGAGGCTGCTGGAACAGGGCAACAGGTTGCCCAGGGGGGTGGTTGAGGCCCCATCCCTGGAGATCTTCAAGGTGAGGCTGGGCAAGGCTGTGAGCAAGCTGCTCTAGTGGAGGCTGTCCCTGCTGACTCGGGTGCTTGCAGGCCTTGCTGTGAGGGCAGCACACCCACACTCGAGTTTCAGAGCCCTTTCTAACAGGGGTTAGGAACGAGCTGCCCTGACAACTGTTCTTGTCTCTGCAGTGGTGCAGGAAGCCATCGAGTTCTTCGTGACAGCCTCGCAGTTTGAGGTGCCGCAGGCGCTGCTGGGGGTGCGCAGGATGCTGCCCCTGGTCTGGTCGAAGGAGCCTGGCGTCAGGGAGGCGGTGCTGAGCGCCTACCGCCGGCTCTACCTGCCCGACGGCGCCCGCGCGCACAGGTGCGCCCCTCTCCTCCCGCCTCCCTGTCTCTTGGGGAAGCTTTGCCGTCCCCTTGGGTGGGCCCTGATGTCCTCGGAGCTGCTGTGCCGGTTGCTTTCTCTTCATCTTTGTTATGGTAACTTGTGGTTTATTGTTCCCTTTCCAAAGGGCCGGGGCCCAGAGTCTGGTGCAGTCCCTCTCTCTCATCACGGTGGATGCATCCCAAGCAACATTAGACTGCTTAGAAGAGATAGTGAGTACTTGGCTTTGGCTTGTGCTTGTGACCTTAGGTGTCTGTTCTGTAGTGGCAGCTGTTGCGCTCGCTGTCGTATTTGCTTTGAAGTCCATCCTCCCCTGCCCCTCTCTCCTGGTTTTATTGCTTTTCCTTTGCAGGTCTCAGAGTTTGTGCAGAAAAATGAAATCGGTCCAGCTGTGATCCAGCTGCTGTGGGGGCGATTCACGCACAAGTCGCAGTGCTCCCCACAAGAACGTCGTGCTGCTGTGATGCTGCTGGGGATGATGGCACGGTGAGCGCAGGGCCTGCTCCAGTGCTGTGGCTGGGAGGATCTACAGGGAGCTGTGGGGGTTTTTTGGAGGTTAAGAACTGCAGCTTCAAGAATAGTAACCAACCACCTCCTGGGGTAGTGAACCCTGGAATTAAATCTAGTGAGTATGATGATGTGACTTTTCTTTGTGTTCAGAATGTCCATCCCCTCTCAGAGCTTACTGTGTCCCAGCTCTGCAGCTCTCTGTGTGTGGGTAACTACAGTGAGAGGCTCTGCAGAGGGACCTTGACAGGCTGGACAAATGGGCAGAGTCCAAGGGCATGAGATCTAGCACTTCTAAGTGCCAGGTTCTACATACTGGCCACAGCAACCCCATGCAGTGCTACAGGCTGGGGACAGAGTGGCTGGAGAGCAGCCAGGCAGAAAGGGACCTGGGGTTACTGGGTGACATTAGGCTGAACACGAGCTAGCAGTGTGCTCAGGTGGTCAAGAAGGTAAATAGCATCTTGGCCTGGATCAGGAACAGTGTGGCCAGCAGGAGCAGGGAAATCATTCTGCCCCTGTACTCAGCACTGGTTAGGCCATACCTTGAGTACTGTGTCCAGTTCTGGGCCCCTCAATTCAAGAAAGCTGTTGAGTTGCTTGAATGTGTCCAGAGAAGGGCAGCAAGGCTGGTGAGGGGTTTGGAGCACAAGCCCTCTGAGGAGATGCTGAGGGAGCTGGGAGTGTTTGGTCTGGAGAAGAGGAGGCTCAGAGGAGACCACCTTGCTGTCTACAACTACCTGAAGGGAGGTTGCAGCCAGGTGGGGGTTGATCTCTTCTCCCAGGGAACCTGTACTTCAGTCCTTCATGGGTCAAAAATAGGCCTGGAGCAGAGCAGGTTCCACAGGAACAGAAGAATCTTTTTCACTGAGGGTGCCAGAGCCCTGGAACAGGCTGCCCAGAGAGGTTGTGGAGTCTCCTCTGGAGATATTCCAAACCTGACAGGATGCATTCCTGTGTGACCTGCCCTAGGTGATGCTGCTCTGGCAGGGGGGTTGGACTGGGTGATCATTGGAGGTCTTTTCCAACCCTTAACATTCTGTGGGTCTGTGATATAATACTCATCCTTTCCACTCCACAGAGGGAATCCAGAGATCATAGGCAGCAACTTGGATGTCCTGGTGACAGTAGGGCTGTCTGAAAAGGCACAGGAAGACTATTGCCTGGCTCAACAAGTGTGCCATGCCATCTCCAAATTTGGCAGGAACCCAAAGGTGAGATTTTTAGTCTGTTTGTGAGGACACCTGGAAACAAAGAAGTGGGAAGGAAATGGTTTGAATTGAGAAGAGGGAGTGATTAAATTCTTGCCAATTCTGAGATTTAATTGGGTTGAGACCATTCAGCAGCACTGCCTGGAAAGCTTAACACACATCAGTGAGCCTATAAGACAACTATAGGCAGCAGGCTGAGTTGAGTTAGTGAAGAGTTCAGTGCACAAGAAAATCTCTTCCTTTCGATGCTCTTCCTCAGACTCCCAGTGCTGAAGTGATTTGTGTTTCCTCAACCTTAAAGCCTTCACCTCTGCTGTGCTTTCTGGTGCTGTGATTCTTTTCCCTACTCTATTCATTGATATTTGGGAGTTGTCAGCTTATAGCTGAATCTGAACCATGAAAGGGTTTTACACCTGAAACAACTTGGTGCTTTGATGGCTTCGTTGTCTGGGGAGCCATTTATACTTTCTGTTGTCTCTTTGCCTTTTGTCTTCAGCATTTAAGGCATCTTGGTTCAAGAGTTCCAATGGGATAAGCAGTTGTTCTTTGCACAGAACACTTCTGTGTTTGTCCTTCTTCCTGCAGGACCTTAGTGAATTAGTGTTCACAACATTCTTAAATGGGATCATAAAATGGTTTGAGTTGGAAGGGACCTCCAAAGGTCATCCAGTCCAACCCCCCTGCAGTTCACAGGGACGTCCATTAATTCAAGCTGTCCAGCCTGACCCTGAATATCTCCAGGCATGGGGCCTCAACTTCCTCCCTGGGCAACCTGTTGCAGCGTTCCAGCACCCTCATGGTGCAGAACTTGTCCCTAGCATCCAACCTAAATCTGCTCTTTTCTCATTTCAAACCATTGCCCCTCATCCTATCATCAGGTCCCTGCCCTTCCTGTGTTGAGGGCTCCAGAGCTGCACACAGCACTGCAGGTGAGGTCTCACCAGAGCAGAGGGGCAGAATCACCTCTCTGGACCTGCTGGCCCTGCTGCTTTTGATACAGCCCAGGATGCCACTGGCCTTTTGGGCTGGAAGTGCATGCTGTGAAGATGTTTGTAATTCAGTTTTAGGTTGGCTTAACTCGGCAGCTCAATGTTATGCGAGGTGGGACTGAACTGTAGGTACCTGAATGACTGGTAGCCCGCCTTTCTTTTCTTCCCCCTGCCTTCCCCTACAACCAAAAAGTCAGCACAGACCATGGGATTGTAGTGAACTGAGAAACTTTGTTTCCAGTTACTGAAAGCTGCTAAATCCTCAAGCACTAGCTTGATTTGGTCAAGTCTATCTTGATCAGGCAGACACTGACCTATCTGGGAAGACCTCTGGAGCACTGCAAGCTCTGGCCTCCCCAGTGCTGAGTACAGAGGGACAATCCCTGCCCTAGCCCTGCTGGTCACACCATTACTGATCCAGGCCAGGATGCTGGTGGCCTTCTTGGCCATCTGGGCACACCCTGGCTTATCTTCAGCCAGCTGTTGACCAGCACCCCCAGGTCTTTCTCTGCTGGGCAGCTTTCCTGCCCCTCTGCCCCAAGCCTGGAGCATTCATGGGGTTTTTGTGACCCAAGTGCAAAACCCCACCCTTGGCCTTGTTAAATCCCATCCCACTGGTCCTGCCTAGCTTGTCCAGGTCCCTCTGCAGAGCTCTCCTAGCCTCCAGCAGATCAACACTGCCTCCCAGCTCAGTGTCAGCTGCAGACTTACTGAGGGTGCCTGGATCACCTTGTCCAGTTCACTGATACAGACATTAAAGAGAAGTGGCCCCAGCACTGTTTCTGCTGTGTGTTCAGCCCCAGAGCAGTGCTCCATGCCTGTGCTGGGGATGATGAGCACTGTGCACACAGCAAGGTTATACAGCAGAAAGGCCATGGGGGAACCTCTTCTATGACTAGAGTAACTCCTCTGTTCTCTCTCCAGCCAGCACAGGGCAAGGACACTGCTCCTTTTCGACTGCCACAGGACCACACGCTCTTTGGTTGCCTGAGTGAGACACTGAGTCGAGGTAAGCTCATGTCAGCAGCAGGATTAGAGGGGATGAAGCTGGCCTGAGACAGCCTGTCTTGTCACCAAGATGGGTGATAAGTTGCTCCTTTTTTCCATCAGGCTTTGCCCAGCCAAGCAGTGGCTGGAGCCCCTTCATGGAGGCAGCAGTTGCCCTGATCTACCAGCTGGCAGAAGGTCCAGAGGAGATCTGTGCTCACATCCTGCAGAAGTGCACGGAGCAAGCGCTCAAGAAGCTGCAGGAGGCTGATGGGCAGAAAGCTGGTGAGGAAAAAAAGCTGCTGAAGGAAATCTCTACCCTTGGTGTCTAGTGCTGCCATTGCATGGTCTAGAGTAACCATAGAGCTGAGGGGCTCCCGGGGATGTTGGCATGGAAGGGTGTGAGTGCTGTGAAAGGAGTCTGTGAAGCACAGAGTTGGGTTATACAGCAGCAGGGACTGATGAGGGAAGAGGCCAAATCAAGACTGAACTGTAGTCATTTTTCTTCACCAGATGCAGGGGGTTCTCCCAGCAGAGCCTCTGAAGGTGGCAGCAGTCTCCCCACATTCCTGCTGACTCACCTGGTGTCCCTGGTGGGACATGTGGCGCTGCAGCAGGTGGTGCATTTGGAAGTGGCAGTGAGCGCGGAGCTGCGCAGGCGCCGCACCCTCCAGGAGAAGACCAAGAAACGATCCCTCGGCAGCACCAAGAAGCAGAGACAGGTGAGAGCTGAGGTGTTTGGTGTTCTCCTGTGGGCAGCTCCTCCAGTGTCCCACCTACTGCTACAGCAAACTTCTGGAGAAGGCATTCCTGAGGAGACAAAAGGTCCAGGGTAATGCATGCTTTGAGAACAGAGACGGACCTGTGTTGGTCAGGGTGGACAGGCAGACCTGAGCTCCTTGAATGACTGTTTAATGAAACTCTCTCCCTGGCCTTGGATTTGGAAGGGGTAGAGAGAAGGGGGTGAACAGTGATGACCATGCTTAACTCCTGCTGCAGGCAACTATTTCCTGTCCACTCACCACCTCCTTTCTTACCAGTGCAGTTTTTTTGCAATTGCTGCCCGTGGTGCCATGAGTTTTAGAACCTTGGTCCTGTCAGAGTTTGAGGCTCCTGTCCTCTCTGAGGTGGTGGTGATGAAAGTTTTAACAGCAGCTTTCATACTGGGATCTATGTGGTAGAAATACCCTGGTCTGATAGGTCTGCCTCAGAACACTTTGGAGGGTGCAGTGAGGCTGCCTTTGGTGAGTGAGAGCAGAGAACACTGTTGTCCCTAGCTATCCAGTCTCTGTTGGATGCCTAAACTGCTATGCCCAGAGAAATCTGGAGCTTGTTTTGTCACCCACCCTGCTTATCAGTGTCACAGCAGGAGGAGGTTGCTCTCAGATTTTCCAGGCAGCAGCAGCTGGATGCAGATTGGGTCCCTGTGCAATGTCTTTGTCTTCTCTTGTGTTGCTTTGCTTGGCTGTAGGGTTTCCCCTAATCCTGCTCACCAGGCCAGCTATTCACAGCCTGCTTTGAGCTGCTTGCTTTGAGAATTGGCATGTCCCTTAAGTTGTGCCAGACTTGAGCACTGATGTGTCCTATGTCTGTCCTAGCTTAATAGCTTCAGTAGCTTAGACTGACTTGGCAAGCCCTGAGCCACCCTTCACGGCTCTGCGCAGCTCTCGGGGAAGAGTGGGTTCCCAAGCTCTGGATCTGTTCTCAGCTCTGCTCATGCTGCTGGTAACATGCAGCTCTGGCCTGAGAGGAGAGTGTTTTGTGAAGGAAGGGGTTGTTGCCTGCCATCTTTTTCACAGTCTTCCTTTCTGCACAGAGCTTAGGAAGTGAGACCACTGTGGAAGAGGAGCTCCTCGTGGGAGCCTCCGCCGATGACACAGAGGCTGAGCTCATCCGCAGTATTTGTGAGACAGAACTTCTAGAGAGTAAGTGTGGCTGCTGCCAAGCAGCTCCCTCAGCCCCTGGGAGAGAACATGGACAGGGGGTTGCTGACCCAGGAGGAAGAAGGCTCACGCCCCAGATACTGTGTTCAGTTTGGGGCCCCTCACTACAAGAAGGACAGCGAGATGCTGAGTGTGTCCGGGGAAGGCCAACGAAGCTGTTGAAGGGTCTGGAAAACAGGCCTGGTGAGGAGCAGCTGAGGGACCTGGGATTGCTTAGTGCAGAGAAAAAGGAGGCTGAGGGGAGACCTCATTGCTCTCTACAACTCCCTGAAAGGAGACTGGAGTGGGTGTTGAGCTCTTCTTCCCAGTCACTAGTGACAGGAGAAGAGGAAATGGCCTCAGGTTGCACCAGGGGAGGTTTAGGTTGGATATAGGGGAAAAAATCTTTACTGAAAGGGGTCAAGCATTGGAACAGGCTGTCCAGGAAGGTGGTTGAATCCCCATCCCTGGAGGTACTGAAAAGAGGCAGAGATGGGGTTCTGATGTCACTGAATCAGGACCCCAGCTCCTCCCTGCTGAGGCTGGCACTAAGGAGCAGCCATTGCTTTGTTAGAGAGCTGTGCAAGTTTGGGCGCTGGGGGCATTCCCACACACCCAGCACACACCAGGTGAAACTCCTGGCAGTTATTTGTACAGTGAGATGTAGTAGCTACACCTCATGGCAACACCTGCTAACCATCCATCGGGCAGTCTCTTGCTCGCTGCACACTGAAGGTCCAGCTTCTCTTGAATTCACTGGGCATGCTCAGAGGGTGAGGGGTTCATTTTTGGGTAGGAGTTTTCCTTCCAGCTAGGAGCTGTGGTCTCCAGGATTTCTGACAGTCTTCAGGAGAACCTTTCTTGAACTGTTTGAACCTTCTGAATTCCTTTTCCTCATATGGTCACAGGTTAGATCATTGTGGTGTTTGCCAGGTCCTGCACCATATTAATTGGCTTCCTTTAGTTTTGAAGGACACTTTGTTAGTTAAGGACAGATCTGTGTAGAGGCTTCAGTGGAAAAGATGCAAAGACTAACAAGGTTTAGTTCCAGGCAGTAAGACTGTGGTTAAGTTGCTGAGCTGACACAAGAGTCCCCAGCTAATTAACATTTGCAAGCCTTTTCCAACACCTCCGTGCCTGCAGGCGCTTAAAAGAGGCAGAGATGTGGTGCTGAGGGACATGGTTTAACACCAGCCTGGGTCAAGTTAGAGAATGGTTGAACTTGATGATCTTAGAGGTCTTTCCCAAGCTTGATGATTCTATGAAACAGCCTCATGAGGAACAGAATCATAGAATCATTTCAGTTGGAGAAGACCTTTAAGATCCTCCAGTCAAACCATTCTCTAACTGGACCCAGTCTGGTGCTAAACCACGTCCCTCAGCACTACATCTCTGCCTCTTTTAAACACCTGCAGGCATGGAGATTGAACCACCTCCTGGGGAGCCTGTTCCAGTGCTTGAGAACCCTTCCTGTGAAGAAGTTTCCTTCAGAATCTCTGGCTTTTTGCCCCTTTTTGCCTGCTGTCAGTTTCTCTGTAGTCTTTCTTTTCTCTGCATCTCTGGAAGTGGTTGTTCCAATGAGGAAACTGAGTCAACCGGTTCCTAAATTGCAGGAGTTCTGAGACAAGGATGCACCAAGAGTGCTCTCATCTCTGCTGTCTTTATCCCCACTCTAGAGAACCACCTCCTCTCTGCCTATGTTCCACTGGTGCTCAAGATCTGCAACAACCCTGGGCTCTACAGCGATGCGTTGCTCTCGGCCGCTGCAGCGCTAGCTCTTGGCAAGCTCTGCATGATCAGGTAATGCCCAGCCATGCCAGGCTTCTGTTCCTGGTGCTAAAGGACAAGCAAACCTTGCAAATCCTTGCAACCCAAAACAGCATTTGTAGCCAGCAGTGTACAGCCAACAGCATGGCCTGCGGCCCAGCCAGCCAGTGGCAGCCTAGGCTGCATCAAAAGCAGCATGGCCAGAGATGGAGAGAGGTGATTCATTCTCTCTGCTCTGGCACCTGCAGTGCTGTGTCCAGCTCTGGAGCCCTCAACACAGGAAGGACATGCACCTGATGGAGTCAGTCCAGAGGAGGGCCACAAAGATGATTAAGGGTCTGGAGCACCTCTGCTTTGAGAAGAGAAGGGTTCAGGCAGACCTAATAGCAGCCTTCCGGTGCCTGAAAGGGGCTACAAGCAGGCTGCAGAGGGACTGTTTGCAAAGGCCTGCAGTGACAGGATGAGAGGCAATGGTTTGAAATGAGAGAAGAGCAGATTTAGATTGGATGTTAGGAACAAGTTCTGCACCATGAGAGTGCTGGAACACTGCAACAGGTTGCCCAGGGAAGGAGTTGAGGCCCCATGCCTGGACATATTCAAGGTCAGGCTGGCCAAGGCTCTGAGCAAGCTGACCTAGTGGAAGATGTCCCTGCTGACTGCAGGAGGTTGGACTGGGTGACCTTTGCAGGTTACTTCCAACCCAAATCATTCTCTGGTTCTATGATTTGATTTCTTTATTGTCTGTCTCACTGCTTGAGATGAGATTTTGGCACCTGTGCCTTTTTTGTACCCTGTCTCATCAGCTCTGAGTTCTGTGACTCCCACTTGCGCCTGCTGTTCACTATGATGGAGAAGTCCACGGTGCCTGGGGTGAGATCCAACCTCATCATTGCAGCAGGAGATCTGGCCATCCGTTTCCCCAACCAGGTGGAGCCTTGGACAGCACACCTCTATGCCAGGTAATGCTGAGAGAGGACAGGTGAGGAGAGCTCTGTGGAAGTATGACACTGGGCCTCTGAAAGGTGAAAACAATGCAGGAAACCAAATTTGAAGGTGTCAGTGGCAGGGAGATGACACACCTGGGGTGTGGGATAGGCTGCCATGAGTATCAGTAACTTAGAGATACTCAGCTGGACACATTGAGGTCCTGGCAAAGGTCCAGAGAAAGGCAGTGAAGCTGCTGAGGGGTCTGGAGAACAGGTCTGGTGAGGAGCAGCTGAGGGGACTGACATTTAGTGTGGAGAAAAGGAGGCTATGGGGAGACCTTATTGCTCTCTACAGCTACCTTCAGATAGGTGTTGCCATGAGGTCTACCTGAAGGTAGCTGCAGAGAGCAATAAGGTCTCTGCTCCTTTCAAGAAGGTTGGAGTGAGGTGAGGCTCAGACTCTCTTCCTATCCATTGCTACTAGGGAGGAGAGGAAATGGTCTCAAGTTGCACTGGGGGAGTTTTAGTTTGGCCTGAAAGGGTTCTCAAACACTGGAAGAGGCTGTCCAGGCTGAATCCCCATTCCTAGAGATGTTTAAAGACAGAGCTGTGGTGCTACGGGACGTGGTTTAGCACCAGCCTTGGCTGAGTTGAAGAAGGGTTGGGCTCAATCATCTCAGAGACCTGTTCTAACAGAAGGGACTCCACGGTCGCCTGATGCTACCTGCTCTGTTGTGCCAGGTTACGGGACCCCTGCCCCAGCGTGAGGCAGACAGCCGGGATGGTGATGACTCACCTCATCCTCAAAGACATGGTCAAGGTGAAGGGCCAAGTGAGCGAGATGGCAGCTCTGCTTATAGACCCAGAGCAGGAGATCACGGGGCTGGCTCAGACCTTCTTCAGTGAACTCTCCAAAAAGGCAAGTGGGTGCTGGGGACCCTCGGGCTGCAGCAGCAGGGGAGGGCTGGCGGAGGCTTGGTCAAGGAGAAGGTGTTGGGAGTATGAGCAGCTCTGTCCCCCTCTGTTGTCTACGTGAGGGTAGACAAGGAGATTGAGCAACACAAGCTTTGTTTCAACCCCACTGCTGAACTTCACCTTTCAGAGTTGCTCTTGGCTGTGTGACATTGAGACACTTAACCTGTGAAGCAGTCACAGCCCCAGCAGTAAGAGCAGCAGAAGCACCACTCCTTGTTCACTGTTCATTCAACAGGAAGGCTGCTTTGGGCCCTGCAGGCTGAGATTTACTGAGAAGCTTCGGTGACACTGGGCCTTTGCTGCCTTGCTCTGTTCAGAGCAGAGCTGGCCACCTGCCTGCACCATCTCTGCAGTGTCCATGCCACAGCCAGCTAAAGCAGTGAGAAGGGAACCTGGGCCTGAGCCTTTTCAGGCAAGATGGGAGGCAGTTCCTTGAGCTGAACTGCAGTGCTCCTTTATCAGAAGCTGGAGGGGTTTTGTTGGGTTGTGATAAGGTTGGAAAGCAAGAAAAATCTGTTGAAGCCTGCCAAAGAGCAGAGCTGTTGCAAACCAAGGGCTGCAGTGGTTGTTGGTGTCCTGTGTTCCCCCTCCCTTTATCTTCAGATAGCTCTGAGCAGCTTGTTTCAAAGAGCTGATCTTGGTCAGTAGATGTGAAGAGGGGAGAAAGGGGTTGAAGTGAGCAGCTGATTTGGCTTGACTTGAGCCACATTGTGACTGTCTCTCATGTAGAACCTTGCATTCTACCCAGGGCAATGCCATCTACAACCTGCTCCCAGACATCATCAGTCGCCTCTCAGACCCCAGCTGTGGCACAGAGGAGAAAGCCTTCCACACCATCATGAGGTAGCTGGGGCTAAAGGCATCTTTTTGATCAGCACTGCTTAGCAAAGGGGATGCCAGGCCCAGGGAAGAGAAACTACTAAATGCTTTGTGAGCTGCTCTCTTCCATCTGACACTTCCAGTCCATCTGAAATGCAGTCATGCTGAGGGGAATAGTCTTAAAGCTGCATGGCTGGAGGTGAGGAGAGACTCCACAAGAGTTTCCACTGCCTCATTCAAATTACTTTCTCTCTGCAAAAGGAGAAAAGTTGGGTTTAATGTGTGGCAAGATTGAGAGAGGTCACTTTGCTCTGGTGAGGCCTCACCTGCAGTGCTGTCTCCAGCTCTGGTGCCATCAACACAGCAAGGGCATGGACCTGATGGAGCAGGTCCACAGAAGGCCATGAAAATGATCATGGGGCTAGAACACCTCTGCTATGGGGACAAGCTGAGGGAGCTGGGGTTGTTCAGCCTGGAGAAAGGAAGGCTCCAGGCAGACCTAATAGTAGCCTTCCAGTACCTGAAGGGGGCTACAAGAAGGCAGCAGAGGGACTGTTTGCAAAGGCCTGCAGTGATAGGATGAGATAAGAGCAGATTTAGATTGGATGTGAGGAACAAGTTCTGCACCATGAGGGTGCATTCATGGAGATATTGACAGTCAGGCTGGACAAGGCTCTGAGCAAGCTGATCTAGTGGAGGATGTCCCTGCTGCCTGCAGGGGAGTTGGACTGGATGACCTTTGGAGGTCCCTTCCAACCCAAACCATTCTGTGAGTCTATAAAAAGAGCAGGACACAATATTGGAATTTTCAGTCCCATTTTTAATAGACATCAAACTGGAGACCTAGAGAGTAAGTGTAGCACTTGCACTGAAGTGTGACCAGTGTGGGTAAGATAGCCATAAAGATGTGAAGGGCAGTGTTGGGAGGACAGTCAGGCTCTGCTCAGTGATGTTCAATGCTAGGACAAGGGGCAATGGGGACAAGCTGGAGCAGGGGAGGAACAGGAGGAGACACTTTCTTACTGTGAGGGTGTCAGAGCTCTGGAGCAGGCTGCCCAGAGATGTTGTGAGTCTCCAGAGGAGACTCCACACCCCACCTGGATGTGTTCCTGTGACCTGCCCTAGGTGATGCTGCTTTGGCAGGGAGATTGGATTGGATGAGGTCCCTTCCAACCCCTAACATTCTGGGATCCCAGGTGTGATATGAGTCTGCCAGAACAGCTTGGGAACTGAGGAGGTTTTCTGGAGCTCCTTCCATGCTCTTAAAATCAGAGGGAGTAGATCAGAAGACAAACATTCCATCTTTGTGAGCATCCCTCCTACCTGGAGCTGTTACCCTTTATCCCTGCAGACCATCGTGGGTCCCTGCTCTCGCTGGACTCCTTAGTTTGATCCTAGGCAGTGCTGTTATTGAAAGGTGCAGTTCTCATTCTCACAGCAGCTGTCCCCTCAGCAGGGACTGTGAGTGCTCTTTGAAACAGATGCTTACAGCTTCTCCTGAACCAAGCCTGAAGCATGCAGAGCAATCTTAGTTTTCTGGGGGCCCACCAACCTGACTGTTGGATAGGATAGCTGTGAGCACCCTGTGGTGTGGGCAGAAGGGGGGTTCCTTTCTGGGCTCTCAGCCTTCCATGTTTCTTTGCAGACATCTCTTCTCCTACATCACCAAAGATAAACAGACCGAGAGCCTGGTGGAGAAGCTGTGCCAGCGGTTCCGGATTGCCAGGTAGGGTTGAAGTCATCTTCCTGACAGGCAAAGAGAAGAGAGCAGCTGCTCTGTGGTGGTCCTAACAGGCTCCCATTGTATGCTTCATGTGACAAATGCTGACACAAGCTGGATTAGGTCCCTTCTTCTTTTCCCCAATATTCCTCCTAAAAATACACGAATAAACAGAAATGGAGGCTTCTGGCCTCGGGCAGCACCAGGGGAGGTGTAGGTGGGACATTAGAAGAAAATTCTTGACTGAAAAGGTTCTCAAACACTGGAACAGGTTGCCCCAGGAGGTGATTGAATCCCCATCCTTAAAGGTGTTTAAAAGACACAGAGATGTGGTGCTAAGGGACATGGTTTACCACTAGCTTTGGTGTAGAGGTAGAGAATGGTTGGACTTGATGACCTTGGAGGTCTTTCCCAACTGAAACAACTCTGATCCTGTGATGATTACAGGCTGGTCCCTCTCCCTTTCCTCCTGGCACCTTTTCCCTAAGAAAGGACAGCTAAGGTCTGCATTACAGCTGAGCAAGGAGACTAATTCCACGTGTGGGTTGTATGCACCTTTGTGCTGCTTCTCCACAGGCAATGGTTTGAAATGAGAGAAGAGCAGATTTAGACTGGATGTTAGGAACAAGTTCTGCACCATGAGAGTGCTGGAACACTGCAACAGATTGCCCAGGGAGGGAGTTGAGGCCCCACCCCTGGAGATACTCAGGGTCAGGCTGGACAAGGCTCTGGGCAAGCTGATCTAGTGGAGGATGTCCCTGCTGACTCAAGGGGGTTGGACTGGATGACTTTTGGGTGTCCCTTCTAACCCAAACCATTCTATGATTCTTGGTTTCTGGGGCTTGGGGGTTTTGTTGCTCTTTCTTCCTGCTCCTTGAGCTGAAACTTAACTGACCCAGCCATAGACTTGTTTTCCTTTCTTTTCTCCCCAACAAGACAGACAGCAGACATTTATCTCCCTCTGTGCTGTGGACTGAAAAGTGGTAACTTCATTTTACTTTCCACTGCCCTGGCTGCACCCTGCCTTCCTCCATGCCCTCTCCCTGGAGGTGCTCAAGGCCAGGTGGGATGAGGCCTTGAGCCACCTGGGCTAGTGGAAGGTGTCCCTGCCCATGGGGGGTTGGAACTGGATGATCTTCAAGGTTCCCTCCCACCCAAAGCATTCTGAGACTGCTGTGGTTTTCCTTCTCTGTCGTCGTGGCTCTGCCCTTGGGCTTAAAGCTGCTTATCTTGGCCCTTCCCACGCCATGCCTGGGCACGTGCCCAGCTCGGATGCCTCTGGGAGCTCTCTATTCCCCAGAAATATCTGGGGAGTATCTCTCCAAAACTGCCTCCCAGGGACACTGACGAGCCCTTTGCAGAGCAGTTACCAAGTGTCTGGTGTGAGCCATGTCCAGCCTTGGCTAAAGTCACAGAGTGGTAGGGGTTGGAAGGGACCTCGAAAGATCATCCAGGCCAATGTGCTCATCTTTTGTGCCACAAAGATGAGCAGTAGAACGCCAGCAGTAGTGCCAGAGCAAGACTTTCATGCCAGGCTGAACCAGGAGCTTATCAGAATAGATTCTGCAGCCACCATCACCCTCCTCAGCAGTTCTGGAGTTCCAAACATAGCAAAGTGCCAAATCTTGTTCAGAGTTTAGCTGTGGAAGCACCTATGCATGCTTCAGCTTTGTCTTCCCTCTGATCCAGCAGCTGTTTGTGCCTTCCTGAAAATGGCCTTTGTGCAAGTGGCCAGGAGATGGAAAACAAAAATCAGAGCTGCTGCCTGAGGCTGTTTCAAACGTGCAGAAATCAGCAGCCAGGGCTTTTTCTCTTCCTCCCTTGAAACAGGGCCCTTCAGGAGGATCCTTGCTCACTGAGTGTTTTGGTCCTTGTAGCCAGCAAGAACTTCTGATGCTTTTTAAACCAGTGGCTGTGTTCTTTAGCAGGGAAGCCTTCAGTTCCGTTTCAGACGGACACTAAGGCAGTGTCTTTGGCCAGTGAGTATTCCATGGCACTCTGCAACAGAACAGCCTGAGAAGGACCTGCAGCAGTGTTTTCTGCTCATGTTGCAGTTGTGGGTAGGATGTGCTCACCCTTGCACAGCCCTGTCCAGAGGAGCTGATGGCACTCTTTGTCTCTCCCAGAACTGACCGCCAGTACCAGGACCTGGCCTTCTGCCTTACTCTGCTTCCCCTCTCGGAACGGGGCCTTCACAAGCTGCAGGACAACTTTGACTGCTTTGCAGACAAGCTCCAAGACCCAACTGTCTACAGCTGCTTCCAGACTGTGCTGGGTCGATTCCTCAGAGGAGGCAGCAAACCTGAGACCAAAGTGAGGATGGGGGACAGGTGTCCAAGGCAGGACAATGAGTGCTCTTTACACACAGTGACAGCCCTGCTTCCCTTCAGCTCAAGCAGCCTCCTCCTCCTCACCCTGAACCACTTACCAATTGTCTGATGGCAATTGATAGCAATTCTGCTTGGGATGGAATACTGCTCTCTCCTCACCTTCTCTCTCTTCTTTTTTCCCTTCACTGTGTTAAATCTCCATCAGGCTTTGGCTGAAGAGCTGCAGCAGATGATGTCTGCCTCCCACAACCGAGGGTTGGATTCAGAAGAGCCATGCCAGGGCGGTAGCAAAACACCAATGCCACAGCCAGCCAAGCAGAAACCAGCAGCAAGTATGTTCCTCTTGGGAGCATGCAGCCTCCCTCCTGAGCCTGGGTTGGAATTAGAGGAGATTTAGATTGGATGTTAGGAGCAAGTTCTGCACCATGAGGGTGCTGGACCACTGCAACAGGTTGCACAGGGAGGGAGCTGAGTCAAGGTCAGGCTGGACAAAGCTCTGAGCAAGCTGATCTATTGGAGGATGTCCCTGCTGACTGCAGGGGCATTGGTCTTGATGACCTTTGGAGGTCCCTTCCAACCCAAAGCATTCTATGATCCTACAGCCCAGCTGAGACCCTTAGGGACTTTCCTCACCCTTGCAGGCAGCATGGCTGCAACCTTTCTCCCTCTGTTTTGTCAGGTTCACGCCGCCAGCCCCTGAGCCCTGCCAACAGTGATGAAGATTTTGTTACACCCCAGCCTCGCCGCCTCCGCAACCAGAAGAGCACCAAAAAGCCCCTGCCACGTAAAAAAACTCTTATGACCTTCTCCAGTGATGAGGAGAACAGCTCTGAGGATGGTAAGGCATTGCACAGGTATGCTCAGAAGTCAGAAAATAACTGAATGTTTGGAGTTGGAAGGGACCTTTCAAGGTCATTGAGTCCAACCCCCCTGCCAGAGCAGTACCACCTAGGGCAGGTCACACAGGAACACATCTGGGGGGGGTTGGAATGTCTCCAGAGAAGGAGACTCCACAACCTCTCTGGGCAGCTCTGGCACCCTCACAATTCTCTGTATGTTCCTGTGGAACTGTGTCTGCTCCAGCTTGCACCCATTGCCCCTTGTTCTGTCACTGGACATCCCTGAGCAGAGCCTGGCTCCATCCTCTCCAAACTGCCCTCCACATCTTGACAAACATGAATGAGGTCACCCCTCAGGCTGCTCTGCTCCAGGCTAAAGAGCCCCAGCTCCCTCAGCCTTTCCTCAGCAGGGAGCTGTTCCAGTGCCTTCAGCATCTTTGTGGCTCTATGTTGAACTCTCTCAAGCAGTTCCCTGAGGCCCTCCTTGAACTGAGGGGCCCAGAACTGGACACAGTGTTCCAGATGTGACCTCACCAGGGCAAAGTAGAGGGGCAGGAGAACTTCTCTGGACCTACTCACCACACCCCTTTAATTCACCCCAGGATGCCCTTGGCCACCAGGGCACATTGGCTCATGGGCCTCTTTCTGTCCATCAGGACCCCCCCAGGTCCCTTTCTCCTATGCTGCTTTCCAGCAGGTCAGTCCCCAGCCCATAGCGGAAAGAGAGCAGATTTGGTCCAGCCAGAACATGGTTTTGGCAGTGGGCGGCAGGTGTGCAGGGCTCAGAGCACTGCCTAGGCTGGCTGTGGCTGTTTCTGTTCCAGGCACTGCAGTGCTGGTTCTTAACCCACTTTTCTGTCTTTAGAGCTGTTGGCAGAACTCAGACCAGAGGAAACTCCCACCAAAACGACTCCCATCACCAGAGCCTCAGCCCGCCGGCAGCGCTGAGGGGACGGCTGCCACTCTCCTGCCCTGAAAATAAAGCTCTTGGAATGCAGCAGGCCCCTGCTCTTGTCTGAGCCCTGCCCTGATGTCTCACTGCTTTAAACAAGGACCAGATGGAAGCTACACACCAGAAGCAAGCAAATCACAGCCTCACAGAATGGTTTGGGGCAGAAGGGACCTCTCAATGTCATCCAGTCCCACCCCTCCTGCAGTCAGCAGGGACATCTACAGCTGGAATGGGTTCCTCAAAGCCCTGAACAACCTGACCTGCAATGGTTCCAGGGACAGGATCTCTACCACCTCTCTGGGCAACCTGGGCCATGCTCTTGCCCCACTCAGTGGAAAATTTCTTCCTCTCTCGAGTCTCAATCTCCCTCTTTTAGTTTCAGCCCAGCACCCCTTGTCCTGTCACCGCAGGCCATACTCAAAAGTCTGGCCCCAGCTTTCTAAAAGCCCAGAGCCTTCTCCTTTCTAGGCTGAACAATCTCAGCTTGGCCTCACAGAGGGGTTCCAGTCCTCCATTCGTGTTTGTGGTCTCCTCTGGACCTGCTCCACCAGCTTCATGTCCTTCTTGGATTCCAGAGCTGGAGACAGGAGGACAGAAATGATCACTTCCAAACTGTGTCTGAGTGTATGCAGCTTGACATTCCCATGGCCAAATCTCATCTCTGCTGGGGCACAGGCTGGAAAATAGAGATCACACTTCGGTGTCCCCGTGCTCTAGAAACTCTTGCACTAAAGACATTCCACCAGGAGAAGGCTCCCATGGGATCTTTTGGTGTCACCACCAGGCAAGGCAGTGAGGGGCAGTGCTTGGCTGGTTTTGCCCTGGCTCTGCAGATGAAAGCAAGCTCTCCTGGTTTCAAAAATAAAAGTCTCTGGAATAAAGTCACTCCAAGAAGAGCTGCACTCACTGCTGAGCAAAGCCTGCTTCTTCCCTTCCCTCCTGCACAGGGCTGTAAGGACACCTGCTGCTTTCTCTTAGGCTATGCCCTAAAGGAACTTGCTGGGTTGAGGCTCCTTTATCTTTGATCCTGTTGTGAAGGGTCAGGCCCTGCAAAGCCCAGCAGGGCTCTGAGGCTGAGTTACCTCAAAGAATAGGTGAGGGGCTGGGGGCTAGGAGAGACAGGAAGGCTGCCTGGGCTGGCACTTCAGCTCTTTCCCTCAGGAATGCCACATCCTGTGGGGCAGTCGTGGCACTCCTTGGGCAGCCCTCTGAACACAACGTGCCTTACATGTGACTTTGTGTTAAACAACCTTTAACCTCCTGTCCCAAAGGCAGGTTGGCCTTTGCCCCAGAGCTGTTACTGCAGAGTTCTTTGCTCTTACCTGGAAGCTGCCTGGAGAGCAGGCCAGTGACTAGCTGGCTGAGAATCAGAAAGGTCCTCCTGTCACAGAGGGGCCTAGGTTGGAAGGGACCTGAGAGATCACAGAATCATGGAATGTTAGGGGTTGGAAAGGACTTCCAATGAGCATCCAGCCCAACTCCCCTGCCAGAGCAGCATCACCTAGAGTATGTCACACAGGAACACAGCCAGGTGGGTTTGGAATGCCTCCAGAGAGGGAGACTACACACCCCCTGCACAGCCTTTTCCAGTGCTCTGTCTCCCTCACAGTGAGAAGTTTTCCTCATGTTTCCATGGAACCTTCCTCTGCCTCAGCTTCCACCCATTGTCCCTTGTCCTGTCATTGGGCATTGCTGGCTCATGAGCATCCTTCCATCCACTAGGCCCCCAGGTCCCTTTCCCTGCTCTCCAAGAGGTCAGTCCCCAGCCTATCCTGGTCCACAGGCTTGTTCTTTCCCCGGTGCAAGACTCCACACTTGGCCTTGTTGGATTTCATTAAATTTCTCCCTGCCCAAGCCTCCAGCCTGTCTGTCTCACACAGATCATCTACTCTGGCCTCCCCACCATGGGCAGGGACACCTTCCACTAGACCAGGCTGCTCAAGGCCTCAGCCAGCCTGGCCTTGAACACCTCCAGGGAGGGGACATCCACAACCTCCCTGGGCAACCTGTTCCACTGTCTCCCCACCCTCACTGCAAAGAATTTCTTCCTAATCTCCAGTCTAAATCTGTCTTCAAGTTTCAGTCCATTGCCTCTCATCCTGTCACTATAAGCCTTTGTCAAAAGTCCCTTCTTGGCTTTCTTGTAGGTCCCCTTCAGGTACTGGAAGGCCTTTCTTCTCCAGGCTGAACAGCCCTGACTCTCTCAGCCTGTTCCCAGGGGGGAGGTTCTCCAGCCCTCTGATCATCTTCATGGCTTCCTCTGGACCCACTCCAGCAGCTCCACATCCCTCTTAGGCTGGAGGCAGTGCTGCAGGTGGGGTCTCAGCAGAGCAGAGGGGCAGAATCCCCTCCCTGTGCTGCTACTCTCCCTGCTTTGGATGCAGCCCAGCACACAGCTGCCTTCTGGGCTGCCAGTGACCATTGCTGGCTCCTGGGGAGTTTGTCACCAACTGACAGCTCCAAGTCCTTTTCCTTAAGGCTGCTCTTGAGCCACTCCTCCTCCAGCCTGGACTTGTGCTTGGGATTGACCTGACCCAGGTGCAGGACCTTGCACTTGGCCTTGTTGAACTTGCTGAGGTTGGCTTGGCCCCACCTCTCCAGCCTGTCCCAGGCCCTCTGGATGGATCCCTTCCCTCCAGCGTGTCCAACCACACCACATAGCTTGGTGTCACCTATGTTGCACCCAGGCTCAAGGCTTTCCAAGTCCATGCAGTAAGGCTGTGTGTAGATGAGACAACATGGTGACAAAACAGCAGTCAGGGAGATAAGAGTGCATGGGTACAGGAAGGAAGTTTTATGGATGGCCATAAAACTCTAAGCATTGGCTTCCCTTCAGGACCTGCCCTTTCACTACAAGTGGTTCCCATTTTTGCCTTCAAGACAGCCTCACAGCTGCCTTTCTGGGATGGAAGGTGGGTTTGGCAGTCAATGACAGGACTCACAGTCATTCCTTCACCACTTTGCAGTGTCTGTTGCTCTCATCTGGTCAAGTTAGAGTAGAAGGTGAGCAGGAGCTCCAGTTCCCTTTCTGCAGGCTGTGCAGGTGGGGCCTCTCCTGGCTCTGAGGGAACATCATGGGTAAATAAAGCCTGCAGAAAGATGAAGCAAAAACTAAGCCAGGTTTGGAAGCTCTGCCATGGTTTCTCCCCTTCTGTTCCTCACAAGCAGCTATTTCAGTGGCTGCCATGGTGACCAGGAAGTGCTACAGATGGAGCAGTCCCACTCCCTCCTTTCTGAGGCAGGGGGATTATTCAGTGCCAAGGTGAGTGGTGCTTCCATTCTCTGAGGGACTCCTGACCACAGTGGGCTCCAAACATCTACAGGTGGTGCCACTGGAATGCTGTGAAGCTACACTTCTACAGGCTGCAGCAACTACAGACTCACAGAACAGCTGGAAGGGACCTCTAAAGATCTAATCCAACATCCCTGCCAGATCACCTACTGCAAATCACACAGAATCACATCCAGTGTATTTTGAAAGCCTTCAGAGGTGGAGCCTTCACAACTTCTCTGGGCAGCCTGGTCCAATGTTCTGCCACCCTCAAAGGGAAGGTATTTCCCCACATGTTTACGTGGAACCTCCTGGGTGCCAGTTTGTGCCCACTGCCCCTTGTCCTGTCCCTGGACACCACTGAGAAGAGCCTGGCTCCACCCTCCTGACACTTGCCCTTTAGATATTGATCAGCACCAATGAGATTCCCCATCAGTTTCCTCCAGTCTGAACAGCCCCAGCTCTCAGCCTTTCCTCTTGAGATGTTCCAGTCCCCTCACAGCACAGTAGTGGCTCTCCGCTGCACTCTCTCCAGTAGTTCCCTGGCCTTGAATTGGGAAGCCCAGCACTGGACACAATATTCCAGATGAGGCCTCACCAGGGCAGACTAGAGGGGGAGCAGAACCTTTCTTGACCATCATCCTTCTCCATCACCATGGGCAGAGCATGTTTCCCAAGGGGTCCTTCAAGTTCCTGGCCCTGCTGCTTTCCAGCTGTCCTGCTCCTTCCCTTAATAACCAACTTCTGTGAGACTGACTGCAGTTCAGCAGGAGATCACTTCTCTGGTGGGCTTACCAAGGCTGGAATCCATGCTGAGCATCAGAGGGGGAAGGGGATTTACAGAGGAAACTGATTAGTGCCAGAGAGGAGAGCACAACAGCCTATTGGAGTCTGGGGAAACTGGGACAGCCAGGAACTTGTTGTCTGCCAAAGCCTTTTCACTTCACAGTCACTGCCAGGACACGTTGGAGCAACTATTCAGTTGTGCTGCAGCCCCAGCAAGGATCTGGGACACAGAGCAGCTGTAACTCCATGGCACCTGAGACTGAACACCTGCAACCTATCCAGGCCTTGCTGGATTTGTGAATCTGCAAGGAAACTGGGAAATTTTCTATGGCCTCTGAAGTTTCTTGCTTGGGACAGTGATGACAACTCCCTCTCAGCCTTTGCTGGACCCACGGAGGGAGACCCAACAAGGGAGGAAGACCAAGGAGGGAAGGGACGTCCAAAGCTCATCCAGTCCAACCCCCCTGCCAGAGCAGGATCACCTAGGGCAGGTCACACAGGAACACATCCAGGTGGGTTTGCAATGCCTCCAGAGAAGGAGACTCAGAATAGAGGGGCAGGAGAACCTTCTAATCCACCCCAGGATGCCATCCTTTGGTGTTTGAGATCCTGTCCATCCCTGCAGGACTCAGGCTTCGTGCAAGTGTGCTGGAATTTGGAGCAATTGCAAATGCATTTCTGGCATTCTTGCAGTGTGGGAGCCACCACATCAAACCATCACTGCACTTCAAAACCAAAGCACTCTTTGCTTGTACGCTTATTTTTCTGCTCAGGAAAGAGCTGACTCCTGGAACCATTTAACCTGAGCTGCATCTGCCTGCAGCCACCTTGCCAGCGGCACGGATGCTCTAGCAGGCTGCCACGGCTGCTTCTGGTTGTTCAGGTGAGACTAGAAAGTGCAGAACAACATCCTGGGAGACATCCTGCAAGTGGGATGAACTTGTGCTAGCTCCTTCCTCTCCCTCACCCCTCTGAAGCTTTCATACCTCAGAGCTCCACATCCCACCACACTCAAAAGGCAGAGGCTGGCTCTGTGCACACCCCCACTGCAGATGCCCACACCAGCAGTCACCTGTGCTTTGTGGGTTAAAAGTCTGCTATGAAAAGAGTCCTGTTCCTCATCCAATGTTTCGGTAGTGCCCATTAGCTGGGGCCTGGGGAGCCACTCCACTTGCTGGCATGCCCTGAGAGAGCTGGCCCAGGCAAGGAGGTGACAGGAGGACTGCCAGACAGGATCACCAGAACATTGCTCTGCGACCAGTGCCACTGACATGTCACAGGTATCAGGTGGAGACAGCACACTTGGGTGTCCCTACCTGTGCAAAGCCTCTCCTGCTTTCCAGCACCTGCGTTCCAGACTTACCCTTCATGGACTGGGATGCAAACGATTCGCAAACCTTTCTAGCTCCTTGGGTAGGGAAGAGAGGGACCCACAAATCCACCTGCAAGTGCAAGATGCTGGGAAGGAAGGAAGGAGGGAAAGGGGGAGAGCAGAACCTGGGACTTCTGTTATCTCCGCAGAGTATTTTTTTCTAATTTTCTTCTTGAAAACAGAACCCAAAAGCAGGCAGCAGAACACTGCCTGGCAAGTTCTGACCTACTTGCTTTGTGCTACAGTGCTGGGGAAAGGGAAGCTTATGTGCTATCAAACTCACCCAGCACTCCCAGGACTGATCCTGCACAGTCTGCCCCAGTCTTCTCCCATGATAAACTCTTCTGATTAGTTTGTCTTCACACTAAGGCTGACTTCTGCACCCTGATCTCCAAACAGTGACCTCATTGCCTGTTTCAGCTGGTGAGAAACTACAGTAAAATGGGAGAGGTAAACAAAGGGGGGAGGGCGGGGGAAACAACGGCCAGAAGATTTAGGAGGCAGGAATCTGCTCCGTGCCGTCCCACTCCCATTGTGCTGGGGAAAGTGCAGGCTGAGGCTGGACAAGCTCTTTTCTGTGCCCGTTCCTCTGGAAACTCAGCCCAGCCCTCCAGATGGTGACTCAGGACAACCAGCCTGCAGGTTTCGTGCCCGCTGGTACTAGATTCATGCTCCTGCCATCGCCTGGTGAGCACCCTGGAGAGTTGGTGCTGGGATTCGCACACCTCCTGCAGCAAGAGCTCTTCATTCCCAGGCCGACAGGCTCACCCAGACAGAAACATTAAACCCCAAAGTCCGTGTTGTCACACAGCTGACACGCAGCCAGCTCCATGCAGCCAGCAGCATGCCTACCACAGGGTGAGCTGTAGAGCTCATGCCCACACTTGATTAGAGACAGAACATTAACAGCGCTCTATCTACAAGGAGTATGCTCAACAGCACTGTACAATGCAGCCTCCAATATCGTCCCTTCGGGATGTGTCTCAGTCTCACCCCATTCCTGACCCTGACAGATACCTCCGGGTCCTAGCCAGCAGCAGCTCGACTCACATTTGTCTTCCCAGACACTCAGTAAACACCTTTGTATCCTTTTTCTTTAGAGGAAGGGGTCTCGCTGAGCTCACCCTGAAATACATCACCCTGGATAAAAGGGCTGAAAGGTTAAGGAGCTCCAGGGGGTATTCAGCAGAGAGCTGGGGGCCAGGCGCCTGCCAGACCCAAAGCTATAAAGGCAAAGAGGAGCCGGGGGAGCCTGCAGGTGCTGCCTGGCCTCCCACGAGCCGGCGATAAGGCAATGCTGGGGCTGCAGCCGCAGCCTGGCTCGCTGCTCCTCCTGGTAGCTCTGCTCTCCACCAGCGTCCAGACTGGGGCTTTGCCAAGACAGAGGCTACAGGTAGGAAGGGCTGGGAGGGAGTTGAGGGAGGTTTCAGGAGTGGAGGGGCAATTTGCAGAGGTTGTGTTTGAACCTGGCACGAGTGCTGGTCCCAAACTCCAGCTAGCAGAGGCTGCTGACTGCGCCCTCCCCTGCAGACCAACAGCCTCAGCTACAGGGTGACTGCATCTTTGTAACCCAGCTCCTGAAGAGCACCAGCATGACAAGCCAGCAGGTGGACAGAGGCCTTTTAGTGCTCTCTGGGCAGGCTGCCTGTAGGACTGCCCACATTGCCTATGGAGGCTTTTAACAAACAGGATACTGATCCTGTCTTACTCTGCCCCATGCCAGCAGCCACCAGAAATTACAGTCATGTCCCTCATCATATTCAGTGCCTAGTTCTGCTGCTTCAGAAAGAACCTGCATCCTGTTAGGCCAGGCATTGTCACTCCTAAATGCAGCACTACCCTCCAGTAGCCTCTCTTTAAGGCCAAGAGCTCTGACCAGGATGCCAGCTAGGGACTTCTTCACTTGGGTAAATCTTTTATCTTCAGCAATGACAGCAACAATGATTTTGGCTTTCGCATCTACCCAGCTCCCAAACCCGAACCTGAGCCCAACACCTTTCCTTCATGCTGCCCTGAGACAGCTCCAGGGAAGCAGTTAGGATGTGAACTGAAATCACAAGACTGATGCTGCTATGACTCACCACTTTCTCTCCTCACTAGAGATGTCTGTGTCCGCTTCAGTTAACTCACTCCAAACATTGCTGCACAAAGTCATCTTCGGCCTTAGCTCAGCAGCCATGAGGGACAGATGTGGAACAGCTACTGCAGGGTGCTTGCCCAGGCAGCCATGCCCTGCCTCCAGTGCACCTAACAAAGCTCCCAGCCCTTGTCTCTCTACGGCCAGAGGCTGCTGGCAGTGCCGGGGGTGTATGATCAGCACATGCCTGTCTGCACAGACAACCCAGAGTGCTCCCAACAAATGTGGAGTCCCCCTTGCTCAGACCTGCTCTACTCCTGCCCCCCCCCCCATTCTTTAGCAGCAGATATTTGAGGCAGGTCCATCCTCCCCACCAGCCCTTTAGGCAAAAAAAATATTAAATGCCACACAGCAGCCTGGGCATATGAAGGTGATCAGGATCAGCAAAAGGAACAAGGGTAAAGCCCTTGCAAGTACAAGGGGGTGACAGCCTGACAAGAGCAGGGCAACCTGCAGCTAGGCAGAGGCTTGCAGCAGCAGCCTCCCTGCTCGTTGAACCGCAGAATCATTGCAGACGGCAGGAGCTGCTGGTCCAGCTGTTCCCTGTGTCTGGATGTAATGTCACAGACACAGCACAGGCACCATTTTATGTCCTGCCAGAGCCCCGAGGAAGGTGTGGGCAGTGGGGTACAAGGCCCAATCTCCAGGAGCACCTGCAGCTCTGCTCTCACCCTGCTCTCCTCTGTTTATCCCAGATGCTTCTTTCCCAGTTGCTGCCCCTGGAGCCTGAGTCGACACTGGCTGAAGAGGACATGAAGGAAGGGTCCAGCTTCGACCCTCAGTTGCTCTCCTCCACCCTCCCTTTCCTCCCGTCTGGGACTAGAGCTGCCCGTCCCTTTCTCTGGCGCAAGACCCTGGCCAGTCGCAAGTGGGCACTGCCTGGAGATTGGGCCTGGAAGGCCGTGCCCAGGGGCTGCTTTGGTCTGAAACTGGACCGAATCGGGACCTTCAGTGGTTTGGGTTGTTAGCCTTCGAGGGGCTCCGAGGTGAGAGGGCCAGCAGTGCGGGCTGGAACAAGTAGGCAGGGAGCAAGTATGGGGAGCCTTGAGAGCACGGATGGCAGGGAGGACCCGGAGTGAAAGGAGCAGGCATGCCATGGGGCCACCACCTGCCTGCCGCCGGGGCAAAGGCTGCGAGGCGGAGCCGGCCGTGCCGGGGGTTGTGCTGCGGGGCTGGGAGCCCGGGAGCAAGCAGGGACAGACCGCTGGGCTGCTCACCAGCCCTGCTTCTCCACAGCCAGAGACCCGGGCGCTCACAGCACCGGCTTGGGATTCGCCACTGGCCGAAACCCTTCTGAAGATTCTGCGCCGACGGAGAGCGGAGAAGCAGCAGCAGCGAAAGAGCAGCGAAGCGACTGGGTGTCGCGGCTGCCTCTCGGGCCCCTGCTCGGCCGGCAGCCCCTTCCCTCCTCTCCGTGCTCGAGGACTGGCTAATTAAACAGTTAATTTCCGCATCCCAGCTGGGCGGCTGCGCCTCCCGGGAGGCAGTGCGGGGCCGAGGGGCTGGTGGCGGGGGCAGGCCGGGAGATGGCGGCAGAGCCCGCCAAGGCCGCCGGCCGCCGCTCTGGGGCCATGTTAGGTGCCCGCCGCCATTCCGAGTGGGCCGGGCTGCACGCACGGCTGCAGCGCGGAGCGGCCGCGGCGGGAGGCGGGGAACGGCGAGCGAGGTGCTGACCGCGGGCTGCACACGGGGGCAGAGGGGCCGCGTTGGCGCAGCCCGGCCGTACGCTGCCCCTCCGGCCCTGCAGTGTTTGCCGAGCAAACAGGAGGGCTCCTGTTTGTGCAGAAGCTGGCCCCCGAGAGCGGCTCGTCTGCGGGCTGCAGCTGGGGCACCACGAACCGCGGGACAGGGGCTTGCTCTCCTGCAGCCCCACGGCTGTTACCACACGTGCCGTCACCCCCTGGCCTTTAAGAAAAGGTTGCAACCTCGGCCAGGTCTAAACTTAGCTGTGGAGCCCTTAGCGGTACTGGGAATAGCAACAGTATAAGGAGAGTTGGGTTACCTTGAAGCTCTGTGACCCCTTCTCTGCCCCTTCCCCCACCGCCTGAGTGTACCCCTCAGCCCACTCTTCCCTCCTCATCCTCAAGGCTCTGCTGAAGCCCTGCTTAGCTGAAGCAGCCAGAGGGACTGGCTGCTTCAACTTGATGCTCCCACCAGCCCGCATCTGCATCCCCACCATTCCCACACCTTCCTCTGGGACACCCTCCTCAAGGGATGGAGGCTTTTCAGCATGCTCTGTGCCTTGTGCCTAACGCAGGTTTGTCCCACTGCACCTGAGCCGAGCAAGCCCCGCACCGGGTCAAAGGGGTGCAACTCAGTGAGGGAGCCCAGTATGGAAGCGTAGGGAGCTGGGCAGCGGCGCACATGCAGGGAGCACTTCCTTCTCGAAGGCAGCCGGTGAAGGCGGGCCGAGGCGGCGGACGGGCAGGATTTCCGCCGTCACGTCCTATGGGTAGCAGCAGTGCCGCAGTGTTTCACTAAAATGGTGTTCACACTGCGGCGGGCTGCCTGCGGGGCAAGCTGCCGGCCCGATGGCTCCTGTCTAGAGCACGTCTGGTTTTAGCCCACTCACGGGAGAAGAAGACACACCGGGGTGGGTGGTCCAACCCTGACCAGCACCCACTGCCTCCCAGTGCTGTGAAGGAATGGGAGATGCTTGTAGCCCACTTCTCCTTTGGGGTATCTCCAGCATCTCTGCGGCCACTTTACCCTAGCTGCCGTGCCGAGGGAGCGAGCAGGCTGAGTGGCACAGGGTGGGCAGTGTGTCTCCTTTGTTACCAAATGAAAGCAGTACACGCCGTTCCCTGGGGCGCTGGCAGCAGCGAAACCGAAGAAGCCTCACTGCCCATCATCGGGGAGGGGGACTCTGCAGCCTTTCCCTGCCCTGGGGACACCTTCACGCGGTAAGACGAGGACTCGGCCTCCTTCAGGACCGGGGCATCTCGCTACCGCCACCATCACCAACGCACAGAGTGGCTTGGAGGGGAGGTGCAGCACGTAGCCCATGGGGACCGTTAGGGACACCCCATCGCTCTCGGCGCCGGGCCTTTGTTACGAAGGGCGGTAGAAGGGGAGGGGGGAACAAGGAGGCGGGGGGGGTGGGGTAGGGGGGTTGAACCGAGACAGAAGCAGCCGCAGCCGCACCCGCAGCACGGCCGCACGTAGGCCTGCCCGGCCCCTCCGCTCCCATTCGACGCCGGCCCGGCGAGGCGGGCCCCGACCCGCCCCTCCCTCCGCGGGTATAAGTAGCAGGGGAGCGCCGTTGCGCCACCTTCTCACTGCGCGCCGGGCGGGTCAGAGGTAGCAGGTAACGGGAGGGGGATGGTGGGGAGAAGATGCGCAGGGGAAAAGAAACGATGGCGGGGGCGGGGTGAGCGGGCAGGCACGTAAAAAATGCTGATCTGGAGCTCAGTTTAATGGCGGAGGGCTGGGCTGGGCTGGGCTGAGCTGAGAGCGAGCAGCAGCCTTCAGGCGGCGGGTATCGGGCGGAACGGGGCCGGCAGGCACAAAGGCAGCGTGGTGCGGAGCGCTGCAAGATGGAGGGGGATGGGGGGCGGTGAGGCGCTTGAGGGGATAGACGGGGAGGCGGGTGAGCAGCGGCAGCATCGCCTGCACCCCTTCTCCCCATCCCCCAGCGGTTAGGGAGACGTGCACGGGGGCGGGAGCGGTTTCACGCACACACACCACCCCCCCGCTCCGTTCCCGCGCCCCGGTGGCTCACCGGCCGTTTCTGCCTGCAGGAATATCCCGAAGAGACAAAGATGGTGAAAGTCGGAGTCAATGGGTGAGTGCCGAGGCCGGGGCTACGGCACTGGGAGGCGGGGGGGTTTGGTGTTGGGGGGGGCGGCAAGGTCGTCTCAAGGACGAGGGGGGATTTGGCGTTGGTGTACCCAGCCTGTCCCCCCTCCACAGTCACCCCTCATAGCAGGCTGAGGGGCCGGGCGAGCTGCTGAGTCACTTCCCTCTGCAGACTGGGGGTGATTCACCCCGGAAGCGCCACCGTTACCCTCCTGCTTCGGCCTTCTCGGGGGTCCCCGCGCCCCGCCGGTGGGCTTCAGCCCCCAACTGAAGGTCGCTGGGCAGATCGTGTGTCTGTGGTGGCCCGTGGGATGTGACCTTCTCCCGCCGGGCCGAGGAGTAACCGGATCCCCGGGGCCCTCAGTAAATTTAGCGCTTGACCTTTCCGGTGTGGGGGTCGCTCTTAATCTTTAACTGAAGCACCCTGGCCTTTGGACGTGCTTACCGGGCTCCCTCCCGCCCCGCCGGGCAGGGAGTGGCGGATGTTCCCGAGGGAAGGCAGCGAGCCGTGCCCAGCTTGGCAAGTTCCTTCTTGCTCCTCCTCACCTGCGCGTCTCTTTCCCCAGATTTGGCCGCATCGGCCGCCTGGTCACCCGGGCTGCCGTCCTCTCTGGCAAAGTGCAAGTGGTGGCCATCAACGATCCCTTCATTGATCTGAACTACATGGTGAGTTACGGCGCACTGCCCCCTGCAGGCGCTCCGCAGCACAGCGCCTCTGCCTCGCTTCTAGTAGCTTCCCAGGAGAACCAGGTGCGAGGTGGAAGACGGCAGGGAGCTGAGAGCTTTGGAGTAGCAGAGTACAGCGCAAGGTCGCTGAGGAGATGGGGAGCTGAGACTCGTGGTGTAGGCGGAGCAAGGGTTGTAGAGATGGTAGCTGGGGGGCACGATTTCCCCACCAACAGTCCCTCCCTCATCTCTCCTGTCTAGGTTTACATGTTCAAATATGACTCGACTCATGGTCACTTCAAAGGCACTGTCAAGGCTGAAAATGGGAAACTTGTCATTAACGGGAATGCCATCACCATCTTCCAGGAGTAAGTGTATTTCCCTCTTCTCCTTCTGGAGGATGGAAAGCAGGCATCTTGTGGAACAGCTCTTACAGTTGTGTCCCTCCTTAGGCGTGACCCCAGCAACATCAAGTGGGCAGATGCTGGTGCTGAGTACGTTGTGGAGTCCACTGGTGTCTTCACCACCATGGACAAGGCTGGGGTGAGTATGCTACAGTGGCACACAGGCAGGAGCAGCAGTATTTCTTTCCCTGTGGGGCATGAGGTTATCTGAAGAAGTGAGCTGTTGGAGGGATTCTGGAATACCCAATGTCCTCCTTTTTCCAGGCTCATCTGAAGGGTGGCGCTAAGCGTGTCATCATCTCTGCCCCCTCTGCTGATGCTCCCATGTTTGTGATGGGTGTCAACCATGAAAAGTATGATAAGTCTCTGAAAATTGTCAGGTAAGGATTAAGGAAGGTGCTGTCGGGCCTGGAGCTCTTGTCAGCTGCCTGGCCACTCAGGCCTGTAGATAATCAGCCTCTGTCTAATGACCCCTTCTCTCTTCCCCAGCAATGCTTCTTGCACCACTAACTGCTTGGCGCCCTTGGCCAAGGTCATCCATGATAATTTTGGCATCGTGGAGGGTCTTATGGTAGGTCTGGAGTTTGCTCTTAAGGATGCCCTATTCCCAGATCCTCTCATGAGAGGAGAAGCATCTGTACTCCCTGTGTTGGGGAAGAGCTGCCTGGGATGCTGCTTCTGGAAATTATTGGCTGTGGTTTTACTCTTGTGCTCTCTTTTCCCAGACTACTGTCCATGCCATCACAGCCACACAGAAGACAGTGGATGGGCCCTCTGGGAAGCTGTGGAGGGATGGCAGAGGTGCTGCTCAGAACATTATCCCAGCATCTACTGGGGCTGCTAAGGCTGTGGGAAAAGTCATCCCTGAGCTCAATGGGTTAGTAGTGGCCTTTCTTGGAAGCAGGAGTATTCCTAGTGGAGGGCTGGCAGTGGGTGTCCTGCTGGATGTCCTTACCTGGTGACTTGTTTCTTGCAGGAAACTCACTGGAATGGCTTTCCGTGTGCCAACCCCCAATGTCTCTGTTGTGGACCTGACCTGCCGCCTGGAGAAACCAGTAAGTTGTGGACAGAGCCCAAATGACCTGCCCCTGCTGCTTCTAAACGTACCTTCTGCCTGGAACCGCCCTTTCTGCACCCGTTTCTTCCCTAAAATGCCATCCTTGTGAACGTGGCACCTGCCGTGGTGCTTCCCCTTCTCCAGCAGACCTTTTGTGAGAGCTGTGCTCTGACCATCTGAAATCTCTCGCTATTCAGGCCAAGTACGATGACATCAAGAGGGTAGTGAAGGCTGCTGCTGACGGGCCCCTGAAGGGCATCCTGGCATACACAGAGGACCAGGTGAGTCATCCTGGTCTGTGGCTACCAGAGCTTGCCTCCTTTTTCTGCTGGTGGTAGCAGCCTTGCTGGGATCCTGGTTGGGAAGCTGTGAGTAATGGTGTGTTCCGATGCCCTCCGTTGCAGGTTGTCTCCTGTGACTTCAATGGTGACAGCCATTCCTCCACCTTCGATGCTGGTGCTGGCATTGCACTGAACGACCACTTTGTCAAGCTGGTTTCCTGGTAGGTGCAGCATGTGGTGTGTGTGGGGGGTGACACTACAGGGGTGTGTGAGGAGGTAAGTGCTGGCATGGCCAAGTGATAGACCCTGTGCTATTGGTCACTTCTGCCTGGCAGCACAGGGTAGTCTACAGACCCCTGCTGAGAGTAGGGTGGCTCCAACATCTCTCTGGAGTGAGATTGCCTTCTAGAAATGTCTGTAGTGCTCTTTCCTTACTTGAGGGTGGATGGGAAGGCTTCCCCTATTCTTGATGGAAGTGGGTGGGAAGCTGCCTGGTCCAGCCATGTGGGATGGGGCAGGGGAGTAGGAGCAATGGAGGGTGCTCAGGCCTGACAGCCCTGTCTGTTTCTGTCCTCAGGTATGATAATGAGTATGGATACAGCAACCGTGTGGTGGACTTGATGGTCCACATGGCATCCAAGGAGTAAGCCAAGCACACCAAGCGCCCCTGCTGCCTAGAGAAGCAGGACTCTCCTTTGGAGCCCCTGCCCTCCTTCACCACCGCTTAGCTCTGCATCCTGCAGTGAGAGGCCAGTTCTGTTCCCTTGTCTCCCCCACTCCTCCAACTTCTCCCTGAGCCTGGGGGAGGTGGAGAGGCTGATAGAAACTGATCTGTTTGTGTACCACCTTACATCAATAAAGTGATCACCATCTGAAGCGCCTTGCTTGTCTTGTCAGTGGGAGAGGGGACAAGGAGGGGAGTGGGATGGTACTGTGATGAGCCTGCTTTAGAAGCAGCCTTGGCTGCAGCTGCTGGGCCAGCTCTTCTCAGCAGTAGTACCTGGATGCAGCAGTGGGACTGGGAAAAGCCAGAGGAGTTTGGGCAGCTTGAGTCCTGGGATACCTAATTCACAAAGGTAAGGTGCCCGCTTCTAAATGTCCCTGCAGTGAGCAGAGTTGTTGGATGCAGACCAGTGAGCAGTTACCTGCGGCAGATGTGTGAGGCAAGGCTTCTGTCTGCCAGCCAAAATAAGGTGTGGTGCAGGGCTATGCTCACAGGACTTGCTGCATGATAGAACAGGAAGCAGCTCTGCTCCTTCCAGCCACCTCCTGGCTCTCGATTTCCTTGTCTGCTGGGTGGATGGCAGAATGAAGTGTTGAGCAGATTGCTGTTTTGCATTTGGTTTGGCAAAGGGGCACAAGAAACAGGAATTGTTTCTTCTGCCTGGGTAGAAATGTTGAAAAAGGAGGGGTATTTTTTGGTTTGCATTTCTCTCAGAAGGACTGGGGGAAAATGGCTGTGTAGGGACGTGTCAGAGGCCAGTGGCACGATGGTGGTGGCTAGTCTTAATTCTGGCTTAATTCTATAGAGGAGGGGCAGCTGCAGTTAAGCTCCTGAGCAGCCAATCTCCAAGGTGAGTGTCAGCCCTCTGCCAGGGACTATTACTTCCTGCTAGAAGGAGCAACACTGCTGGGCACCGACTGAACCTCCCAAGGAATGTGCTGCACAAAACGGGTTTCCCTTACAGCAGCTTAATTGACTGCCTCAGGGGTAATGAATGTGTCCTGCTCTCCCTGGCAGGCAGGGGTGGAGCTAGACCCTAGACTCTAGCTGCTTTAGATCCTGATCTGGAGCAAGGACTTTAAGCTGGATGATTTAAGCTCCCAGGATCAAGGTAGGTTGTACAGTTTCCTAGAGCTGCTTATCTGCAGGTTGGGTTGTGTCAAATGTTTACCAAGCTCGAGGGCGATGACTCAAAAGTTGAAAAGAGAAAAGAGGTTGAATAACCTGCAGCTGAACAGCACCTGGGACTCTGAGCAGCTTTTTAGGCCTGGGACAGCTGCACTATCTGGTTTACCTCAGTAACACGCCTGCTGGGAGCTTTAGGTAGCTCTGGAGTTAAGGGGGAGCTACCTGGAGGCAGCCCTGTCTGTGGAGCTGGGTTTCTGCTGGGGAGTGGTTTTGCCCTGCAGGCCCGTCAGGCTTGCAAATTAGCAGTCTTGGGTTGGTCCCATCCTCCTCGATTGCTTTGCTTGGGTGCTTTGAATGGCTGTCCTGTGCGTTACTGCCTGAAGACTTGTGCCTGGTCCAGCCAGGGCCTTGCTGGAAGTGAGGAGAAGCTGCTGAAGCCCCTGGAGGGTGAGGCCTGTTTTGCCATGTAAAGCAAAGATAGTTTGAGCTGGATTTCAAGCAGCAACACTTCAACGAGCCCCCTTTATGCTCTAAAAAAACCCCAACCTAAGCAAGATAAGGCTGCCTGAAAATTTACCTAGAGCAAAGAACTCTGAAATTTAATATGAGCCCTCTCCACAGGGAGAACAAATTGCTGTGGAATGAGCACAGCCATACAAGCCGGGGCAGGGGGGAGGGCAGAGTGTGTGCCCTCAGGCCACCAATTGCTGGGAACATCTCAGATGAAGGTTCCATTGTATTTTAAAGATACTATTTCAGCTAGTTTACAATCTTGCTTGAAATACTCGGGGTTAAAAAACGATGTGAAAGGTTCACTTCATGAAAGGGTGCCGAGGCAAGCCAGGACTCACAGAACTTAAAGCACTTGCATGTTGCTGTTGTATGGAAGGAGGGAAGAGCGACCGCAGCAAACAAGTCCCGCAGCCTTTAGCCCACCTGCAGAGCCTCCTCCCTGCTAACAGCACAGCTCCTCCCCTCCAGCCTCATTCCACATGCAGACACTGCGCCTGCAGATGGCACCCACAGCAAGGCTTCTCCAGACATGGAAAAACGCTAGCTCGGTGACCACGCAGGAACTGAAACCGTGTCCTAAAAATACTTATTTGTCGATTTGGGAGGGGACAAAAAAAAGGCCTGCAGATGGCACCCGGCTAAAGACAGATCTGCTGTGGCAGCTGCTGCTCTCTCTCGAGGAGCTTTTGCCCAAGTAGGGGAGCTCTGGGCTTGCTCTTGGAGCATTTCAAAGGAAAACAGGGAAGGCAGGCACTCAAACAGACATAAAGAAGCTCTTGTTTGGCAAAGGAGACGCAAATGCTCATGCCACGCTGCTGGGACAGGCTGCGTCTATGAGCAGCCACAATCCATCCTCCCTCTGCAAAGGGAGGGTACAGAAATATACCAGTCCTGGCTGAAGGCTTGGCTCTGCATTCCCTCACTGGCCAGGCACCAGGGCTTGCTGTGCTGGACTGTGGTAGGAGGGGGATGCACTTGAGATATGGGTTCCCTCCTTGGCAGAGCTATGCTGCTGCTACAAAGCCCTCAGGCCGACCCAAGGGGCAGGTTCTCTGATGGGCAGCCAAGCATCTCGATGGAGGATGAGCTGCACCTCTAATTTTAGCCAGAGGAAATTCAAATGCTGCTGCAGTATGACCATGAGCAGTGATGGCACAGTCAAATGCCCTTTTCTGGCACATCTAAATGTTTAGATAAATTATTTTGCCTTCCACAAAAATACAATGGGGGGGGGGGGGGGGGGGGGGGGGAATAAAAATCTTTGAAGGAGGACCACGCTCCCCAGAGAGGCTGTTGGGGGGGCTCTGTCTCTAAAGCCTTTCAAAACCCACCTGGGTTTCTTGTAGGATTGCCTGTAGATGATCCTGATCTAACAGGAGGCTTAGCCTAGATGACCTTCAGCAGTCCCTTCCAACCCCTACCATGCTGTGACTCGTGGGCACTTGCAGACATTACCATGTTTGTATTACTCCCCCAAGAAATGGCTAGCTGGCCTCAGACCACCACCTTCCCAAGCTGTCAGCACAGAGCTTCAGCATTAAGCAAAACATGTAGTGAAAAAAAATCAGCAGCTGTGGAAATTCATTAACTAATTACCTAAAAATAAATAATAATACAAAACCCATACTAAAACATAACAAATTGCACAACCCCAGTACAGAGAAATAAAAGTTGTGGCCATTTCAAACCTACCCTGTCCACTTCGGAAGTAAATGAGGCTTTGAGCGAAGCAAGCAACAAGGTTTGTGCAAGGAAGAAGTCTCTGATGAACAAAAGGCTCTGCTCTGGTGAGACCTCACCTGCAGTGCTGTTTCCAGCTCTGGAGCCCTCAGCACAGGAAGGACATGGACCTGATGGGGAGGGTCCAAAGGAGAGACACAAAGATAAGAGGTTTGGAGCACCTCTGCTATGAGGACAGGTTGAGGGAGCTGGGGTTGTTCAGCCTGGAGAAGAGAAGGCTCCAGGGAGACCTTAGGGCTGCATTTCAGCACCTGAAGGAGACCTGCAAGAAGGCTGCAGAAGGACTGTTTGGAAGGGCTTGGAGTGATAGGACAAGGAGTTATGGTTTGAAACTGGAGCAGGGCAGATACTGGTTGGACAGCAGGAAGAAGTTCTTTACAATGAGAGTGGTGAAATACTGGAACAGGCTGCCCAGGGATGTGGTTGAGGCCCTGTCCCTGGAGACATTCAAGATCAGACTCATTGTGGCCCTGGGCAGCCTGATCTGGTTGGAGGTTTCCCTGCTGAGTGCAGATGACCTTTGAGGGTCCCTTCCAACCCACTGCAATCTGTGAAGCTGTACAACACCAGAACCTATGGTTTGCCTGTTTAAAAACCAGATTTCACTGTCTCTTGGCCTTTTTATTACTGAGATATTTACTCTTTTGAGAGTCTGCACTAATTCTATGTATCAAAAATGGTACTGAGTTTGTCTGTCAGTTCCTCATCCCTCCAGAAATCCATGCAGATCCCCCCCCCCCCCTTCCTGCTGTCTGCCCTCCTCCCTCACTGGCTTCTCATTGGAGCTGCTTCATGGCCTGTCAGACTAATCCCTGACGTCACCTGGCCACCCAGGCTTTTTATAAATGTCCTCAACCTGCCATCAGCACACCCTGCATCTCTGCAGCCAGCCCTTCTGCATCCCCACCGAGGGCAGGGGGCACTGCACAACAGCCCTCGCAGGCAGGCAGCCACGGGGCTGCGCTCCTCTGCTCCCGCGCCTCCCCCTCCCCAGGCTTTGAGCAGTGCCTCGCTCCCCAGCAGGGCGCCCCAGCAGCCTGCTCCTCTGTGCCTGCAAATGCAGAAGTGTTTGTTCTGAGGAGGCTTCTCCATAATTGCTAATGGTCTGCAAAGTGCTTCATCGTTCTTTTGTGACCACATTCTGCTCTTTCAAACACAGAGCTGACATTTCCTCTTGTTTTGGCCTCATTTGGGCATTAGCTTTTTACCCATTTCAGCCAAGAAAAAAACCCCTTTACATTACTGTTAGGACTGTGTTTTCTTTAAGTAGAACAACTTGTCAGCGTCCTTAGACATTCAGCTACTGTTCTGTAGTTCTGGAGGTGACAGAAGCAGCTGAAGACTTTTTTCTACAGCTGATTTATTTTGCTGTCCCTCTATTCCTCCCCCTTCCCCCCCCGGCCAGCCCCAAGCTTTGCTTCTTTATTACTTAAGCTCAGGCTCTAACATTTTCTGTTAGCTATTCTTATTTCTAAGTCCTGCTGTCATATAATCACTTATTCAAGGAAGTGGTTTACTGAAAGCAATGGTGTGAAATAAGAGATTTAGATTGGATGTTAGGAACAAGTTCTGCACTATGAGTGTGCTGGAACACTGCAACAGGTTGCTCAGGGAAGTAGTTGAGGCCCCATGCCTGGAGATATTCAGGGTCAGGCTGGACAAGGCTCTGATCTAGTTGAGGATGTCCCTGCTGACTGCAGGGGGTAGGACTGGATGACCTTTGGAGGTCCCTTCCAACCCAAACCATTCTACGACTCATGCATAATAAATCAGAGCTTTTGGGGTAATTAGAAAGTCTCTCCTCTTCCTAAGGCTCTCCTCAATCACACTTCTTAAATACTTACCCTAAACAAATTCAGTGTAAGAAAAAGGCTGCAAACAGAGGGACAGATTGCAGTGGGTTGGGATGCACCCTCAGAAGTCACCTTGTCCAACCCCCTGCACTCAGCAGGGAAACCTCCAACTAGATCAGGCTGCCCAGGGCCACACTGAGTCTGATCTTGAAAGTTTCCAGGGACAGGGCCTCAACCACATCCCTGGGCAGCCTGTTCCAGTATTTCACCACTCTCATTGTAAAGAACTTCTTCCTGCTGTCCAACCAGTATCTGCCCTGCTCCAGTTTCAAACCATAACTCCTTGTCCTATCACTCCAAGCCCTTCCAAACAGTCCTTCTGCAGCCTTCTTGCAGGTGTCCTTCAGGCGCTGAAATGCAGCCCTAAGGTCTCCCTGGAGCCTTCTCTTCTCCAGACTGAACAACCCCAGCTCCCTCAACCTGTCCTCATAGCAGAGGTGCTCCAAACTGCTTATCTTTGTGGCCCCTCTCTGAACCTCCTCCATCAGGTCCATCTCTCTCTTGTGTTGAGGGCTGTAGAGCTGGACACAGCACTACACATGAGGTCTCACCAGAGCAGAGCAGAGAGGCTTCTCCATCTCAGGTCACACTGCTTTTGATGCAGCCCAGGTTGCCATTGGCCTTCTGGGCTGCAGGTGCCCATTGCTGGCTCCTGTCAGCTTCTCATCCAGCAGCACCCCCAGGTCATCCCCCAGCCTGTATGGATACCAACATGTTGTGGGGTATTTTTGTCCTATTTTATGTCTAGATTTCTTTCTCAGCTGCTCCCTTGTTTTTAAGGCAACCATCAATCCTAATCCAGCCTTCATCTGTCATAAAGGGCATCTAAAAATCTCTGCCTTACTACGAGGTGCCATCATTTGCAAGCATGAGAAATTCTCCACAGCACAGAATATTCTTCAGCATCCCCTGCCAAAGTCTCCCAGGACAATGTAGTTTTCATTTTCACTGAAAGCAGCACAAAATAGACCACCATGCTTTGTCTAGAGGCTCAGGAATGTCTAAAACACCCTTCCATGCCCTGACCAAGCTGTGTGTCAGAGCTCTGGAGTCAATGTGACTTTCAGCACAGCTTCCAACAGCACTTCACAACTGCTCTTGCTACAGCACCTTTACCAAAGGGGTCAGAATGCTGAACTCAGGTGGTCTACCCCATGTGGTTGTGCACATTAAAATATCAATTAACCACATTTCTTCCTCCTCTTGAGAATTTCTAGTTCCTCTTGAACCTTCTCCAGATGCAGTCTGCAGTCAAAGCTAAAATGCTGCCTCTTCCCATCTGTTGTGATATTGGCTCAGCCTTTGGGTGACATCATTGCCATAGAATCATTTCTGCTGGAAAACACCTCCAAGATCATCCAGTCCAACCATTTTCTAACTTGACCAACTCTGGTGGTAAACTGTGACCCTCAGCACCATGTCTCTGCCTCTTTAAACACCTCCAGGCACAGGCATTCAACCACCTCCATGGGGAGCCTGTGCCAGTGTTCTGTTAGTACCTTTCCAGCTTTTACAGCTGCTCTCCATGCTATGAAACCTATATCCTGCTCTGCCAGAGGGCCTACAGCATCTTCCCCTTGTTCCCATCCCAAGAAAAAATGGCCAAATCATTTAGAAGAAATGACACCTGAAGCACCTCTCACAGACTTGTAGATCCACTGGGAGGCTTCCAGTGGTGACTGGGTTTCCCTAAAGCTGCCTGCAGCCCATCCAGTTCTCCATAGTGTCTTAATATTGCTCCCAGCATTATCACCATGCCTAGAAGCTTGTCAGATGTTTTCAAGAGTCTGTCCAGGTGCATTTCCAAGGAGAGCACTCCAACACTTTCTGCATTACTTCTGACCTCTCCTCTTGACAGGTTTCTTACCTGTAACCAGAGTGTTTGATCATCACATGCAAGTTCTGGGACAGTGTGCCACAGGGACCTGAGACAGCAATAACCATATACATAAGAAGAGCATGGCCTCCTCATGAGCAAACACAGCTTTAGGAGCAGAGCCACAAGGCTTAGGAAAGTCCATCTCCCAACTCTAATCTATAAACCAGGATAACTTTCTCTGCAGCTTTGATCTCTCCTCCCTCTTGGCTGAGAGACAGAATAACAAGCAGCTTACAAAGAAATCAAAGTTGCTGCAGCCAAGCAGCTCAGGAATTGCCATTTCCTAATCCAGCAGCAGCACCCCAGCTGGAGGTTTCCTCTGCTGCTAACTTCTGCTGCCTCAGCTCCCCAGCAGCTCTGCCCAGCCAGCTCAGCCCACATGGAGGCAGCAGCACATGCTTTAACATGTCTTGCAGACACAGGCCCTCACCCTGCCCACACAGCCACCACCTGTGCTGCAGAGTGCAGATGTGCTGCAGCTCAAGCGTGCAGCAGCATTAGCTGCCTAAGCCAAACCCACAGAGACCAACTCCTGCATCCCTCACACCTTACCCAACCTTGGAGATGATTCAAAACCTCTCCTGCCATCTACTTTCTCTCCCTTCTGGACCTTTAGTGAGAAGCATTTTCCTCCAGAGATTCACTTGCCTTGGCTGTGCAACCTGAGTCCACTGCTTTGTGGGTGAGCCTCTCAGCAGGCTGCTCAACCTCTCCTGCCACGTTGGTGGGACCCAGCCTCCTGCCACTGCAGAACATGCAGCAGCCAGCTGGGGAAATGCTGCAAGAGAGGGTGGGGCAGGGGAACCCCTGCTGCAGTTATGCCAAGGCTGGATGTGGGACTGGGGGCAGGCAAGAAGGTGCTCTGGGATGAGCTGGTGTGGCAGAGGAGACCAGGTGCTGGGGGAGGAAGGTCCATAAGTGATGAGCCACATTCAGCCTCATTTCCGGTCTCTCAGTCTCAGCATCAGTGAGACCCCAGGTTAAGAACAAGGTAGCTCACGCAGCACTGATGCCACACATGGCCCATCATGGACCAGCGGCTCCCAAAACAGGGATCTCACTGCTGTCCCATCTGCCAGTCCCATCAGACATACTCAATGCACAGGAGTGCCCTGTGGGAGACCCCCACTGATGTAGGCTTTGGGTCCAGTAGAGGACACCCCACAGCCTGAAGCCAGGTGGTGGCTGCAGCAGCAGAGGGAGAGCCCACACCCAGCAAAGCTGTAGAAAAGGAAACTGTCCTGTTTAATGTCCCCTCGCCCCATGACACGGACCCGGGCATGCCGCTGGCGTGCGGGCAAAGCACAGTGCACAGTGAGGGGCACGGGAGGTGCCCAGCACAGCACAGGCACCAGTCAGGCCCCTGGACAGAAGCAAGGCAAAAGAGAGCACCAGGCTCAGTCCAGTTGGCACCAGTGTGAGGTCCAGTTTGCAGGGAGGTACATCTGTCGTGTGGCTCCGTGTGGCGCAGGGAGGGCAGCAGGCAAGTGCACCAGGATAGAGGCCAGAGGAGGTGGGTCTCGGAGGGCTGGGGACGGGTCCTGGAGAGCGCTGCCACAGCAGGTTTGGAGCCTCCCTGCCTGAACTATGGTTTAACCAAAGCAGGGGAAGGGCATAGAGAAAGGGCTGGAGTGCGAGCAGCCCAGGCAAGGGCGCCCAGGTCTGTCTAGCGTTTGCAAGGTATCCTGGCGGTGAGAGCCTGCCAGGTACCCCACAGCAGCAACCAGCCTGGGCAGCAGGTGTTTACCAGTGGCTCCACATCCCTCACAGTCTCTCCCAGGCATGGCTCAGGCACCCCTGTGCCAGGAAAGGGGTCGGAGGGAGTTGTGCCTTCCCTCATTATCTGATGGAAGCGTCGCTGGGGGGGTCGCGGTCGGACTCTTCGCTCTCCTCGTTCGGGGCTGAGTCACTGTTGGAGGCTGGGGTGAAGGCAGGAGACTTCCTGCAGAGGAAAGCAAAGGGCAGCAGTCACAGAACTGCCCAGGGAGAGGGACAGGACCCAGTTCAGTGTGGGCAGAGGACACCAGAGCAAGGAGGAGAGAAGATGCAGTGGCTGTCTCGCTCCTCTGGGGCATGCATGGGTCTGGGGGAACCCTTGGGTTCTGAGAAGGGTGTCCCAGAAGATACCAGGTGAGAGGCCCAAAGCATGAAGGAGGACTGGGGGATATGTGATAGGAGCCCGCTCGGAGCAAGACCCTACCAAGTGACAGCCCAAAGGTCCCCAGCCTGGAGGCACCCTGGCTCCACAAGCCTGTGGGGACCTATACAACATCCCTTCACAAGAGCAGCTCTTGTCTCCATTGGGAGTGCCTGGCTTTGCCTGTCGAAACTGACCCCTGTGTGCAGCCCACCTTCTTCAGAGGGGGTGGCACAACCTGTGTGGGGGTTTGTGGTAGTTTCAGGCTGTGCCTAGAAAATTTCCCCACACATCTGGAACAGAAAGTAGTGGAATGTACATAAATTGCAATTGGATGCAAAAGGGAAAACAATGGTAGGTTCTAAATAATCCTACTGCTCTGATCACAGAGTCAGCCAGGCTGGAAGAGACCTCCAAGATCAAGTCCAACCAATCACCCAACCCTATCTAATCAACCAGACCATGGCACTAAGTGCTTCATCCAACCTCTTCTTAAACACCCCCAGGGACCTCAACCCCACCACCTCCCTAGGCAGCCCACTCCAATGGGCAATCTCTCTTTCTGTGAAAAACTTCTTTCTAAGATCAAGCCTAAACTTCCCTCTGCACAGCTTGAGACTCTGTCCTCTTGCTCTGTTGCTGGTTGCCTGAAAAAAATAGATCAACACATTTGTACACTAACTCTTTTTCTGTTTAGTTTCTTTGCTCTAGCAGATACTAGCTTCTGGCTTTCTGATGGCTTGTTGACCTTGGCTGCACTGCTACCACATTGCTACTAAGCTCCCTGCTTTTCTCCTCTTCTGTCGTGTGCACAGGGTGGGAAGGGAGCAGGGAGGGGGAAGCTGTTGGTAGCTCCCTGGTTTTGTCCAGGGGGGGTTCTTGTGTTGTTTATCATTCTAAACACCTGTAAATATTGTGTATTTTGTACATATTCATTGCATTCCATATTTTAGATGGTAGTTTTGCTTGTAAATACAGCTCCATTGGCTTTCAACTGGCAATTGCATGCTGGGGGTAATTTCAACCCACCGCAAGGCTGGTCACCCAAGAGCCGCTGGGCACGGCACACCAGGGCAGGGCAGCAGTCCCTGTGCTTCAGCTCCCACTCCTCACCAGCTTGGCTCCAGTCCTTGCCCAGGGCAGGGGTGCCAGCCCTGCTGCCGCAGCTCACCTGTCCCCAGACTGGGTGATAAGGCGCCGGCAGGTCTCCATCTGCACGTCCAGGCCCCGCTTCATGCTGCACATCTCCATGTACTCGTGCAGGTGCCGGTTCATGTCGTTCTTGGCCGTGGCCAGCTCCAGCTGCACAAGGCACAGCAGAGATGAGCCCAGAGCGCTGCCTGGGGCAGGGCAGGGGTCACGGCCAGACCCACATAGGCAGCAGGTCAAGGGAGGCGATTCTCCCCCTCTATTCTGCTCTGGTGAGACCCAACCCGGAGTACTGTGTCCTGTTATGGAGCCCCTAGTACAGGAAGGACCTGGAGGTGCTGGAACGTGTCCAGAGAAGGCCTCAAGGATCAGCAGAGGGCTGAAGCTCCTCTCCTATGAGGACAGACTGAGGCATTTGGGGCTTTTCAGTCTGGAGAAGGGAAGGCTCCAAGGAGACCTTATTGTGGCCTTCTAGTATGTGAAGGGGGCCTACAAGAAAGCTGGGGAGGGACTTTTTAGGGTGTCAGGTAGTGATAGGACTAGGGGGAATGGAACAGAAATAGAAATGGGTCGATTCAGATTGGATGTTAGGAAGAAGTCCTTCACTATGAGGGTGGTGAGACACTGGAACAAGTTGCCCAAGGAGGTGGTAGAAGTCCCAGCCCTGGAGGTTTTTAAAGGCCAGGGTGGATGTGGCTCTGAGGTGCCCATGTCAGGGGGGCTGGAACTGGGTGATCCTTGAGGTCCCTTCCAACCCTAACAATTCTATGATTTCACCCCTTTTTGTGCCATGTCCTCCCCACTTTCTCCCCCTCTCACCTCTATTTGGTCGATGGTTTCCTGGTACTCCTTCTCACGGCTCTTGAACAGCGATTCCGTGTCCTTTATCACCTTCTCCAGGCTGTCATCCTGCTGTTGGGGAGAGCAGGCAGCATGTTTAGAGGCCAGGAGAAGGAACCAAAGGCAAGAGAGAGAGAAATCAGAGGAAGAGCTTGCAGCAATGGGGAAAGAGGAAGAAATGTCAGTGGTGTAGCATAAATAAGGCACGAGTCAGTCTGGTCAGCATGAGGCAGAGGCCCAGGGCTATTCACACTGGGCAGTGAGCACCCAGTCAGTCTTGCCAGCACAGGGCAGAGGCCCAGGGCTGTTCACACTGAGCAGTGAGCACATCAGCCTAGAGCAAGCCCAGCAATGCAGAGGAGTTTTGGAGGACACAGACCATTCCCTGTGTGACACATCTTCAGGGGACTGCTGAGCACTGAAGATGCAAGATAGTGAGGGCTTTGGCCAAACATTGAGGCCTCTGTTCAGGCAGTGCTGCTGGAGAGCCTGAGCAAGGGACCATCCCAGCCAGAGGACATCTTTTCTGGCAGGGCTGTGGCTCTCCCCACATGTGTGGGCCATGTCCTCAGCTATAGGTCTCCAGCCTGTCCAATAAGGAGACCTTTGCAAGGATGCGGTAACACATTCATGTAGTGAAGATGGGGTGTGGAGGGGAGGCATCTGTGCAGGCCTGCAAGGGATGAAGAGGCTGAAGTCTGGTCTTCAAGAGAGCACCTTCCCAGGCTCACGCAGGACCAAGTGTGCCAACCCAGGGCTGGATCCTGGAGGGGACCTGACACCACTGTTACCTCCCCCTGCACCTCTGCAGCTGCGATGGCGTATCCAGAGAAGTCCTCCCAGAGAAGCAGTGTTTCCTCTGTCTCCTCCCATGTGAGGCTGTCACAGTCATCCTCAAAGTCATATTCTCTCCTGGGGACAAGGAAACAGGACGTCAGCACCCAGCAGGAAAACCCCAGCAGGCAGGGGGCTGTGTTGTGAGCAAAAGCCTTGCCTCCACTCGCAGGCAGGACTGCAGTTCTTGGAGATCTGGCCAGGGTGAGCTCGAGTGTGCCCAAACCCAAGTTAATGAAGGAAGGACCTGGCTCTGTGCTCAAGAGCCCTGGAAAACGTAGGCAAGGATTCCCAAAAGGCAGAAAGGGGGGGCAAGAGTAGGGGAGCTGGAGCAGCTTCCACCCACAGCGCAGCTGGACTCAGGTCTCTTGAGGGCTCAGAATCACCACAGCACAGAGCACAGGGTGCAGATGCCCCCCAGCAGCAGCTGCCACCTCAGCCTCCCCAGGGAAGCGGAGCCCCCAGCTCGCCCCTCGCCCACCCCATCCCTGGCAGCAGCAGGGAGCTTAGCCTTGCGGAGCAGCGGCGCGGAGCAGCCACACTCACAGCTGGTTCAGCATCCTCTGCATTTCCTCATTGATACTCATGGCTGTGGTCTCGTCCTCCTCCTCCTCCTCGGGCCTGCGGGAGGCATCGCTCTCCGACAGGGAGGTGTCGTCGTCGCTGACCTGCTTGCGCTCCCGCTTCCGCCCCCCCGCCGCGGGCACCTTAACAGGAGACAAGTGCAGAGACTACAGAAAACGAGGCCGGGTCCAAGGTGGGGAGCAGGCAGTTGGGAGGAGATGGAGGGGAAAGGAATGGCAGAGGGACAGAAAGGCAGGGGAAAGAGAGAAAGAGAGAAAGAACAACAGAAAGGAAAGAAGGAAAGCGAGAGAGAGAAAGAGAGAGAGAGAAAGCTCGTTATGGTCAGGTTAAAGATGGTGCCATGGATAAAACATGGGGTTAGCATTCTCTGAAATAAAAACTAAGCAACTCAGGATGGAATCTATGAGTCTGATGAGAAAAACCAAAATCAAAACCAAGCCAAAAACCAATGAGGTTTTACTGCAGAAAATCTCAAAACACCCAACCACCCCAGTCCTGAGACGGGGAAACACAGTGACAGAAAGAGGAACAAAGGAGACAGAATCTGAGCAAGGTGAAATATGTCCATCTGTAAAGTCCCATTTATTAACTGAAAGTTCAAACTGTGCACACTCTCCAAACTGAATGGAACTAACCAGCTGCTTCTGCAGGGACAAAGAGAGTGAGACAGAAAGGCAGCAACATTCAGAAAGAGAAAAGAGACAGAGACAGAGAAGAGAGACAGAAAGAAGATGATGGAGAGGGGAAGGGGAAGGAGAGAGATGGAGTTAGAGACAGACACTCAAGCAACTCATCTCCCTCCTGTAGCTGCTCCCCTACCACTGCAGGGTCCCCGGGCCCAACACAACAGGTCAGTGAGAGGTTGAGGGGACTCTCAATGTTCAAAGCAACACATGGAGCTTTCCACCTCCTCTCCCTACCCTTTTGTCTGGTCCTTCTGAGAGACAGAGAGCGAGGGACCACAAAGAGAGAGGGTAAGGGTGACCAAGCGTCTCCCCTGGCAGGGGGATATGGTGTTGTCTCTTCTACCTCTTTTGGGACCTCTCCTCCCCAGAGCTGGTAGCTGAGCCTAGAGCAGCAGCAGGTGCTCCTCACCTGAAACATCTTGATCATGTCCTCACAGTTGCGCTGCTGCGCCACGTCGCAGAGCTTGGCAGTGATGTCGATGCGCCGGCAGATGTCCATGTCCACCTTCATGGCTTTCTCCTGGATCTTGGTGTCCAGCTCTGTGATGTTCTGAATCCGTGGCACCGCAGGAGGGGGATAAAGCAGGAAGGTTAGGCAAAGCAGGGGACGGTCAGAGCACCCATATCCTGCCCTGTGCCGCTGGACCGCATCTGCATCCGCACCTCGATTACTGCAGCCTGGGCCAAGCCTGCCAGGCCACCTCTGTGCTTGGATATGCCCCACCAAGGAACTGCTTTTCTATGTGGCCCCACCACTCAGGAAAGACAGTGCAGCCAGGTCAAAGAAGGGTTAGGGACTCACATTGCTCATCAGTCCCTTGAAGACAACAAGCTCTGCCTTGAGCTGCTCCACCTTCATGGCCAGCTCCTCCTGGCAGGCTTCGGCCTCCTGAGCTTCCTGGGCCGGGCAGAGGGAGATGTACAAATCAGCAGCAGTGAGAGGCAGCTGGGGTGCAGGGAACGGGGTGGACAGAGATGCTCACCTCCTGCAGCTCAGTCACGCGGTCCTGCAGCTGGACACGCACTGTGTACTCCTCTTCCCATCTAGGGAAACAAACCTGCTGGTCAGACCCCACCAGCCTCCCTTCCCAGCTGCCAAACAGAGAGGAAGGAGTGGCAGCTGCTCCCCCCAGAGCCATCTGAGAGGGAGTGATGACAGTGCTAGGGTGGGAGGGAGAACGTGTCCAGGAATGCATCACTGCTCGTTTCCTGACCACGGCAGCTGCCAAACGCCCATCAGCCCCTTGGGCACAAACCCTGCTGGACCCTGCTCTGCACTGTCCCTGACATGGGCTGGCAACAGCTGCCTGCTCCACAACAGGGGGAGCTGGGGACACCAGCCACAGGCTCCAGGCAGCAGCTGAGCTGTGTGCCCTGCCGTGCTGGGGCTGGCCCGTGGCTCAAAGCACCCCACTGGCCTCTCCATCTGCCCCACGCCCCCTGACCATGGGTCACATTAGTTCAGCTCCAGGCTTGCAGCTCTTGCAGAGCTGCCCCTATCACATCTGTGACCACAGAGGTGCATCTGCGGTGCTGCAGTTCAGGCTGTCCACAAGCACAAACCCCAACCCATTTTACAGCATGAGTGGCCATGAGGGGCTGCTCTTCTGCCTATCCTGAGGCAAAGGGCTGCCCTGCACTGGGCCACACCACCCAGGCAGGGACCCAGTCTGCTTGGCTCTACTGCCACGGAAGAGGTTGAAGTGAAGAACGTTCTCCTATCCTACAGGAAGCAGGATGGATTGTCTCAGCTGGTGCCAGGCTAGCCAGTGGGTACTGTACCAAGCTCCACAGCTCTGCAGAAGGCTGAGCTGCAAGGTGCCCAGCCTTGCTGTACAAACACCATTATTATTATATTTCACTGCATGAGATCATCATCTTGGGCCACACTGCAGTGTTGGCCCAGTCCACAGTCTGCTGGGAGGTCACCAGGCTGCTCTGTTCAATGACTATGCTATACAGCAAGCTGGCTGACACAGTGCTGTGGTGCAGCACCAGGCAGGGCTGCTTCAGTCTCACCTGGCTCCTGGCTCTTCTGGGAGTCATATTTCTCCCAGAAGTGGCATTTCTCTGGGAAAGCAACCAGAGCTGGGCCCTGCTTGGTGCATGATCTCCTTGCAAACACCAACACAGGCACTGCAGCCCTGCATGAGGGCATGAGAAACCTCGCATAGATTGCTGGATTCATAGAAGGGTTTAGGTTGGAAGGGACATTGAAGATCATAGAATCAATAAGGTTGGAAAAGACCTCAGAGATCATCAAGTCCAACTGCCACCCAACACCTCATGACTACCAGACCATGGCACCAAGTGCCACGTCCAATCCCTTTTTGAACAGCTCCAGGGACAGTGACTCCACCACCTCCCTGGGCAGCACATTCCAATGGCAAATCACTCTTTCTGTGAAGAACTTTCTCCTCACCTCCAGCCTAAACCTCCCCTGGTGCAGTATGAGACCATCCATTTCCATGCCATGGGCAGGGACATCTTCCACTAGCCCAGGTTGCTCAAGGCCAGCCTGGCCTTGAACACCTCCAGGGAGGGGGCATCCACAACCTCCCTGGGCAACCTGTTCCACTGTCTCCCCACCCTCACTGCAAAGAATTTCTTCCTCATCTCCAGTCTCAATTTCCCCTCCTCAAGCTTCAATCCATTTTTTTCTTGTCCTGTCACTACAAGCCCTTGTAAAAAGGCTGCTGGAAGGCTGCTCTGAGGCCTCTCTGGAGCATTCTCTTCTCCAGGCTGAACAGCCCCAACCCTCTCAGCCTGTCCTTATGGGGAGGTTGGTTCTCCAGCCCTCTTTGTGGCCTCCTCTGGACCTGCTGCAACAGCTTCATGTCCCTCTTATGCTAAGGGCACCAGAACTGGAGGCAGTGCTGCAAGTGGGGTCTCAGCAGAGCAGAGCTGAGGGGCAGAATCCCCTCCCTGTGCTGCTGCTCTCCCTGCTTTGGATGCAGCCCAGCACACAGCTGCCTTCTGGGCTGCCAGTGACCATTGATGGCTCCTGGGGAGTTTGTCACCAACTGACAGCTCCAAGTCCTTCTCCTCAAGGCTGCTCTCCAGCCACTCCTCATCCAGCCTGGATATGTGCTTGGGATTGTCCTGACTCAGGTGCAGGACCTTGCACTTGGCCTTGTTGAACTTGATGAGGTTGGATTGGGCCCACCTCTCCAGCCTGTCCCAGTCCCTCTGGATGGATCCCACCACACAGCTTGGTGTCAGCTTGGTGTCATGTGCAAACTTGCTGAGGCTGCCTCAACCCCACTGTCCCTGTCACTGACCAAGATATTAAACAGCATCATTTCTCTCACAAGTTTAGAAAATAAACCCTAAGTTCTAGGAGACCAGAAAGGGTATGAAAAGCCCTCACAGTTGTTATTTTGGGGTATCAGGACAAGCTGACAAGGTGGGAGAAATCCTGGCTGAATGAATTTCTGAGCTCTTTGGGCTGGCAATGCTGCTCCTTGCTCAAACAGGGCAAAGTCTGCAGTCCTTGTGTTGGTGGTGGCTCCACACTGCAACTCCAGAAGGGGAGTCAAAGGGGGCTCCCACCCCTTTGGGGCAAGAGGGAGATGACTGACAGGACAAGGGGCAATGGGAGCAAGCTGGAGCAGAGGAGGTTCCACAAGAACTTAAGGAGAAACTTTTTCACTGTGAGGGTGCCAGAGCCCTGGAGCAGGCTGCCCAGAGAGGTTGTGGAGTCTCCTTCTCTGGAGACATTCCAAACCCACCTGGATACATTCCTGTGTGACCTACTCTAGGTGTTCCTGCTCTGGCAGGAGGGTTGGACTGGATGGTCTTTGGAGGTCTCCTCCAACCCCTAACATTCTGTGATGAAGAGAGGGAAAGAGAAAGTGAAAGGATAGAATCACCCTTATATAGCAGCTGTTCAAACAAAGCCTCCCTCCCCAGGGAGAAAAACATCTTCCACCTTAAGAAAATACTGTCAGCATCTTTCCTGGTATGACATTTCCCCTCCTGCTGGGTCCCCACCTCCCTCCATGTCCCCATAGACTTACTGGGGAAGTGAAGCGAAGCTGCAGATCCCTGGAAGAATTCATTTCACACCAATGCTCTGGAGAACAGAGCTCAGTGCACAAAACCACCCATTTACAGGTGGGCTGCTGACAGCAATCCACCCTAGCAGTGAGGAATCTGCATGCCCCATCCATCCTGAACCTCTCTGCTCTCGCCTGGCTCCCTCTTCCCTGCTCCCTCTCCTGCAATGCACCACTCCTAATAATAACAACCTGCCTACAGCACGGCTCCCGCAGCCCGCCACGGCCGCTGCCAAGTCACTGCTGGCTGCAAGCAAGGATGGGACACAGCCCCACGGCCCCTAGCACATGCCAAGGGGGACATGCATCCCTCCCACACCATCACAAGGCAGCAATCTGCCAAAGGAGTAGGGAGCAAGCAAGGGCAAAAAGGTCCCAGCAGCACTCCCAGAGCTGGAGTGGTGACGAGATGCAGCGCTGTCCCCACAGCTCCACCCTGAGCCCCCAACCCAAGGTGAGTCCCCTCAAGAAGTTCATAGAATCATAGAAATGTTTTGCTTGGAAAAGACCTTGAAGGTCATTGAGTCCAACCATTCTCCATCTGACCAAAGCTGGTGCTAAACCATGGCCCTCAGCACCACAGCTCTGCCTCTTTTACCTTCAGGCATGGGGACTCAAACACCTCCCTGGGCAGCCTGTGCCAGGCTTTGAGAACCCTTTCAGTTGAGAAGTTTCTTCTAATACCCAACCTAAACCTCCCCTGCTGCAAGGTGAGGCCATTTCCTCTCATCCTATCCCTTGTTATCAGGGAGAAGAGATCAACCCCCACCTGGCTCCAACCTCCTTTCAGAGAGTTACGGAGAGCCAGAAGGTCTTCCTTCAGCCTCCTTTTCTCCCAACTGAATGATCCCAGTTCCCCTGGCCACTCCTCACCAGACCTGTTCTCCAGACCCTTCACCAGCTTCTGTGGACCACTCCAGCACCTCAATGTCCACCTTGTAGTGAGGGCTGTAAAACTCAAAGTACAGGGGCACAATCTCTGCCCTGCTCCTGCTGGTCACACCATGCTGACCCAGGCCAGGATGCTGGTGGCCTTCTTGGCCTCCTGGGCACACCTTGGCTCATCTTCAGCCAGCTGTTGACCAACACCCCCAGGTCATTCTCTGCTGGGCAGTTTCCAGCCACTCTGCCACAAGCCTGGAGCATTCACGGGGTTGCTGTGACCCAAGTGCAGAACCCAGCCCTTAGCCTTGCTGCATTTCATCCCATTGCCCTTGGCCTGTCAATGCAGCCTGGCCATGTCCTTCTGCAGAGCCTTCCTACCTTCAAGCAGTTCACTTAGCAAAACAACCCTCTGCCCCCCATCTTTAAAAGTCCTCCTCACTGCAAGAGGCACAAGCTGCCCTACTCTTTGCACATTGGTGCTGTGGGGCACCCTTTGGGCCACTCAGGCCTTGAAGCTGTTTGTTCCCTTCTCTTGCCATATTGAACCGTGTTTGAACTTCACCTTAATGGGGAACGCCTTGTAGCCTGGTGCACCTCCTTGAAGGGCAGTTGCAACACAAGACCTTCTTGCAGCCTTTCAATATAAAAAGGAGGCTTATAAGAAAGATGGAGAGAGACTTTTGTACCCCCTGCAGTGACAGGGCAAAGGAGCAAAGGTGTTTTAAGAGTTTTAAACTGAAGGTAGATTTAGATGGGATATAAGGAAGAAGCTTTCTATGATGAGGGTGGTGAAATACCGAAGCAGGTTGCCCAGAGAAATTGTAGGTGCCCCACCCCTGGAAGTCTTCAAGGTCAGGCCTTTGAGCAACGTGATCTAGCTAAATCCCACAGCAGAGGGTGTATTAGATGATCCTTAAAGGTCCCTTCCAACTCAAACCATTCTGTGCCTCTAAAATGCTGCGCCATAACTCTACTCACCCTATATCTCCAGCATGCCCTTGCAGCACCTAAAATAAAAACTACTTGGGAATACAGATGGAGCAGACAGCACCAGCCCTTCTCCTGCTGCTGCATCCCTTCTCATCTCTCCCTCCTGACCCCACATCCCTGCTAGCTCCCACACTTGAATTCCAGGCCTTGCATATCTGAAGAGCAGCTCCTCCTGCTGCATCATTTTGAGTGCACAGTGGCAACACTGCCTTGCACAAAGCGCAAGCTCAAGCACCCAAGACATGGGTCAGAGCGCCAGGAGGCCTACAGACCATTAAGACAATCTCTTCCCTCTGCCACCAGGCAGGTAGCAGAGGTATGACGCTGGTGACACTGCACTGTCACCATGGCAGATCAGAGCTCACCGTGGAAGAAAGGTCTCCACTCCCAGGGGATGACAGTGTCAGCCCACAGCACAGGGAAGGGCTTGGAAATGGGATCCCTCTATCCCATTCCCCTGCTTGGGACCTGGCTGCACCCATTAAAGCTCCCAGTGCTGGAAGAGGTCTGGGGGTGGGGTCAGCTCTCCCCCAGCTCCTGGTAACACAGTCCAAAAATAGATCCCACCACCAACATTGGCCTGCAGCAGCTCGTGGTGCCCTCCCGTCTGCCCGCAGCGTCCCAGCTCCCTCCGTCTCCCCCCTCGCAGCCTTCCCCGAAGCCAGAGTGGGGCAACCCCGAGAAGCTCTGGTTTCTCCCAAAGTTTCACCAGCCCTGACAAACACAGCTTGGTCCCCTCTGGCTTTGAACAGATGAGGTTTGATTCCTCTGGGTCAAAAAGGTCGTTCCAGCTCTGACCTGAAATCCAAGGCAAGGACAGCTGCCCACCCCTAGAGAAGGAGCCTGACCCCCAGCTTAATAAGGAAAGGCCTAAGGTACAGGCAACAGACAGTGGGAAAGAAGAGATGACAACTCTTCTCTTCTGTATGCCTTGCTTGGTGCCTTTGGAACATCCACCAGCTAATTCTGCTCAGCCAAAGCCTTATAAAGCCAAAACCATCAGGTGAAAGCTTAGCTTCCCAGCCTTGGTCTCAGCACTAAAAATCATGGCTTTAGAGCACAGGTCAGTGCATGGCTCTGGTAGGTAGAGCACACCACTTTGTTCCTGCAGGTACCTAGCAGTTACTTTCTAATTGCTTCTAAAGCATCATAAAGTAACCTTCCTTCAAAACAAACAAACAAAGTAAATCCTAGTGTCAGTCACCAGTGACAGCCTCACCCAGTCCCCACACCCTGACCCACAGCCTGATGTCATCCCACACGCGGATCTGGCAGCAGCCTTGGAAACTGGCTTGAAACAAAAGCACCACCAGCACGATGCAAGAGAGCAGCACCCAGCCTGTGAATAGGAAAGAAGAAGGGGCCAAGAGATCGGCTTGGCCTTCTGCTTCGCCCTACACCCAGACACGTGCCAAGCTGCGGCCGCTTTGGGTCTGGAGGAAAGCCTCAGAGCAGGGTGCTCCACGCATGGCTTGCCACCGATGAGGCACCGGCTGGGAGAGCACTGGGGAAGGGCCTGGAGGAGCCAGCTGCCCTATTGAGGGGCTTCTTGGCACCTTTCTTACGTGTCCTGAGCACTCTCCTCCTCCCAGCTGCCCCTTCCAAGCCTAACTCACTGTCTGCTGCACACCTTCCTTACCTACTTTCTGACCGCTCCTCCTTCCTGAACGTTTCTAGATCCCCTCCCCTTTAAAAAGCCAGTCCCTGGAGTCATGTTATTTCTTCCCTGCTTGGAAAACCTTTTCTGCCTCTTGCGCTGGGCTGATAAGACGGGAAAAGGCGCACGGAGCATGCCAAGAGGATTCAAACACCAAGAGGCCAAGCGAGGAGACCCAGGCATAGCGAATGCTCTCGGGGGTCCTCGGTTTTGCCGAACAGCCTCACCTCACGCTGCCTAGAGACCGCACGCTCAGGCAATCAGGCCAGGGCTGTCTCTTCCCCTCCCCTGCCCGCCGCTCCCACAACAGCATCCCCGGGTAGAGCCCCGCAGCCTCCCCGGTGCTGGTTGTGGTCTCCCGCGGCCCCCTTGCGCTCGCTGGCCCCTTCTCACCTGCGCTTGTACTCGTCGCGCTCCCTCTTCACCTTGGCCAAGACGTTGTACAGGGCACGGATCTCCGGGGTGATGGTGTCGATCTGCACACCCACCCCGTCCGGGTGGACCCAGGAGACCCCCGGCCCCTGCACCAGGGTGGTTTCCGGCCCCGGCCCCAACCGTCGGGCTTGTGAGAAGGACCAGATGGTGCCGGGCATGAAGCGGGAGCCGGCCGAGAAAGGAGGAAGCGTTTGGCCGGGGGCCCCGGGGCGGCAGCCGGGGGTACCCAGCGCCCGGCCCGGCCCCAGTCCCAGCCCCAGGGTGCGGATGGGGCCGACGAAGCCGGTCTGCACCGCCTGGTCCCGGCGCGGGGGTCCACGGCCCCGGCTCCCCTCCTCCAGTGCCTGCTGCAGCTGCTTCTCCAGCTGCCGGTTGCGCCGTTCCAACTCGTGGACCTTCGCCAGGAAGCAGCGGAACCGCAGGTTCAGCGTCTTCAGGACGCTGATGTTAGAGCCCAGGTCGTTGCGGAGGGCCATGGCGGGCGGTGGAGGGAAGGGGCTGGCGGGCGGCGGGGCGCCCAGCTCTCCCCCCAGGGTCTCGGCGGGACGCGGGGTGGGCGACGGCGGCAGCTCGGAGCCCGGCAGCCCCTGCTGCTCCTGCGGCAGGAGGAAGAGGTTGGGGCCGAAGAGCGGGTTCATGGCGGCGGCGGGACGGGGAGTGAGATGGAGGGGGGAGCCGAGGCCACCGGCGCCAATCAGGGGCCCAGCGGAGGCGGGATGCGCCTGAAGCGGGGCGGGGGGGGCGGCTAGGGGATGACTGCACCCGGCCGGCCCCGGAGGCGGGGGTGCGGCTTCCGCTGCGGCGGGGATGCGGCGCTGGCGGCGGCGAGGGGGCCGGCGAGCTGCTCCCCAGCCCGGCCCCGCTGGCCGGCTCCGGGCGGAGCGAGCAGAGGAGGGGACAAGGCGGAAGCCGCCCTTCCCTCACCCGGCCCCTCGGTCGGGGGGGCGTGGAAGAGCGGCTCCGTTTCGCCGTTCTCCGCTCCGGTGGGTTTCGGGGGTCCCCGGGGCAAAAGGCTGGGGAGGTGTGTGTCCCCCCGCACCGCAGACTTAAGTCCCACTGAGCACCGTTTCCCGTCACGAACCCGGCCCGCTCCCGCTGTGCCTGTGCTTGCGGTAGCTTTCAAGTCATTCGTGGGGTTGCATTGCCTTTAGTGTGTTCCCCAGTGCTGCTCCCCTGGAAAACGGCATCAAACCGTAGAATCATGACGGCTGAGAAAGACCTCCAAGTCCAACCATCAACCCAACACCACCCTGCTCACTAAACCATGTTCAGAAGTCCCACGTCTACAGGACTTTTGACCATCTCCAGGGACGGTGACTCCACCACTTTCCCCAGGCAGCCTGTTCCAGTGTTTGAGAACATTTTTCCTAATATCCAACCTAAACTGCCCCTGGTGCAGCTTCAGGCCACTTCCTCTCATCCTATCACTTGTTACTAGGAAGAAGAGATCAACCCACACCTGGCTCCAACATCTTCCAGGGAGTTACAGAGAGTGAGGAGGTCTCCACTCAGTCTCCTTTTCTCCAGACTAAATGACCCCATTTCCCTTAGCCACTCCTCACCAGCCCTGTTCTCCAGACCATTCAGCTTCATTGCCCTTCTCTGGACATGCTCCAGCAACTCACTGTCTTGTTTGTAGTGAGGGCCTCTAAACTGAACCCAGTCCTCAAGGGGTGGCCTCACCAGAGCTGAGTACAGGGGGGGACAATTATTGCCCTGGTCCTGCTGGTCACACTCTTGCGGATCCAGGCCAGGATTCTGGTAGCCTTCTTGGCCACCTGAGCACACTGCCAGGTCATCTTCAGTCAGCTGTTGACAAACACCCCCAGGTGTTGGGGCCCCTGCAGGGCCAGGTGGGAAGGTGATCTGATACTGTCTGAAGGCACTGGGGAGCACAGGTTAGAGCAATGCCACAAAACAGGGAGCAAGCACTTTGCTAAGCTTTGCTAGGCAGCTTTCCAGCCACTCTTCCCCAAGCCTGGAATATTCATGGGGTTGTGACCCAAGGGCAGGATCTGGCACTTAGCCTTGTTAAACCTCGTAAAGCTGACTTTGACCCCACTGTGGCATCATTCTCCTTGTACTCCCAAAGCCTCCCTTGTTGTCCTCACTCCAAAGGGAACCCTGCCCCTGCTCCATCAGCAGCCTGCCTACAGGGAGCTGCCGCCGGACAATGTCGAGCCAGAGGGCAGAGGAGGTTGTGTGGGGGCAGCCAGCCTCTCAAATATCATGCTTGGCTTGCAGCTGCATTTCTCCTTCAGCATTCACAAAGCAGCCTTGGGTCTTGGTTCCTTGTCTTTTGTTTTAGTCTTCTTTAGGCATTTTCCTACAGTCTTTCCCTTCCAGTCTGACCTCACAGAATGGAGGGGCTGGGAAGGGACCTCTGAAGGTCACCTAGTCCAACCATCAGCCCCAGGTCCACAGTGCACAAAGGGTGGGTGTGGTCTCCCACCCCATTCCTTAACTGTTGGACCCTGTGCACAATTTGTTGATACATAAAGAGGTGTGGAAGTGGGCACCTGTGTTACCTGCCTGGCTGTGTGCCCATGGCCCCTTCCCCTGGGATTTCCACTGCAGAGCTGAGTGTGGTCTCCAAGGCCTGAACTGTCAGTTAAAGGAGATGCCCAGCCCTGAGCTACATGGAACTCTGTCAGGAGGGCAGGCTCCAGTGGGATGATGTCTGAGGTATGGCTCAGTCTACACTTCCAGAAAGTTCCCAGACCCTCTGAGCTTTGCTAGCCTTGGCCAGGAGTCTGCCTACTGCATTTTCCCTGCTGCTTCTCCTCCAGGCCTGCAGGGCTCCTCCATCCTCCCAGTACCCTTCTAGCTCCACTCCCTGAGAGCACATCAGCAAGCAGATTATATCAGATTTGTTCCCCTCTCCTACCCTGCTGTGTCCAGCACCAGCTCTGCCCTCTAACTGGCCTGTCTCCCCTGGCTTGCCCACACCACCTCCTCTGCCACCAGTGACCTGGCTGCATCCTCCCTGGCACACAAATGGCCACTGGAAGCCATAACTGGATTTCATAGAATTATTTTGATTGGAAAGGGCTTTGAAGGTCATTGAGTCCAATCATTCTCTAACTTGACCAAGGCTGGTGATAAACCATATCCCTCAGCACACCTCTGCCTCTTTGAAACACCTCCAGGCATGGGGATTCAAACACCTCCCTGGGCAGCCTGTGCCATGCTTTGAGCCTTTCAGTCAAGGAATTTCTTCTAATATCCAACCTAAACCTCCCCTGATGCAACTTGATGCCTATCACTTGTTACTAGGGAGAAGAGACCCAACACCCACATGGCTCCATCCTCCTTTCAGAGTTATAGAGAGACAGAAAGTCTCCCTTCAGCCTCCTTGACTTCAGACTAAATGACTCCAGTTCCCTCAGTCACTTCTCACCAGCCCTGTTCTCCAGACCCTTCACCAGCTTCACTGCCCTTCTCTGGGCCTGCTCTAGCCCCTCAATGTCCTCCTTGTAGTGAGGGGCCCAAAACTGAACCCAGTCCTCAAGGTGTGGCCTCCCCAGTGCTGAGTACAGGAGCACAATCCCTGCCCTGCTCCTGCTGGCCACACCACTGCTGATCCAGGCCAGGATGCTGGTGGCCTTCTTGGCCACCTGGGCACACCCTGGCTCATCTTCAGCCAGCTGTTGACCAGCACCCCCAGGTCTTTCCCTGCTAGGCAGTCTGCAGCCACTCTGCCCCAAGCATGGAGTGTTCATGGTGGTTGTGACCCAGCTCTTGACCTTGCTGAATCTCATATAATTAGTCACAGCCCATCAATCCAGCCTGGCCAGGTCTCAGTCCCAGAAGGGCTTAGGTGAGTTTTTCTTTCTCCTTCTGTCACCTCCTTTTAAACATTTTTCATCCTCCTTAGCAGCTGTTCCCCTGCTCTGCCACTGACCAGAGAAGTTGAGCAGCAATGCTTTTGAGAGGCAAGCAGGGCCAGGCTTGAAGGTGATCTGCTGCTGTCTGAAGGCAGTGGGGAGCACAGGTGAGAGCAATGCCACAAACCATGGAGCAAGCACTTTGCTAAGCTTTGCTGGGCCAGCTGCTGGTCTGCTGGGGAATCCTGGCAAGAGGAGCTGATTAATGGAATGCCAGTGGAGGAAGACATTGCTATCCATCAGGAAAAGCTTTTGTTCTGGGAGGTCAGCACAACACTGGAGCAGGTGATGGCATCTCCATCCTTGGTGGTTCTCAGGGCTCTGTCTATGCAAACAATGTGACCCCGTGCCAGGACAGGCCTGCTTAAAGCAGAGGACCCAGCACCTCTCCCCACTAACACTGCTGCTGTCTCCTGGAGAGGAGAGGGCACTGTGGAGCCTCCTTCTTTTTGGCTTGGGATACCTGCTGTGTTGAAGAATTCCTCCTATGGGGACAGGCTGGGACAGCTGGGGCTGCTCAGCCTGGAGAAGGGTCTGGGAAGACCTTAGAGCAGCCTTCCAGTACCTGAAGGGAGCCTACAAGCAAGCTGGGAAGGGACTTTTGACAAGGGCTTGTAGTGACAGGATGAGAGGGAATGGATTGAAGCTTGAGGGCAGAGTGAGACTGGAGATTAGGAAGAAATTCTTTGCAGTGAGGGTGGTGAGACACTGGAACAGGCTGCCCAGGAAGGTTGTGGATGCCCCCTCCCTGGAGGTGTGCAAGGCCAGGCTGGCTGAGGCCTTGAGCAGCCTGGGTTAGTGCAAGGTGTCCCTGCCCATGGCAGGGGGGTTGGAACTGGATGATGTTTAGGTTCCCTTCCAACCCAAACCATTCTATGACTGTGAATTCTGTATCCTGCGTGGGCTGGGAACGTGAGGCTGTGGGCAGAGTACAAAACTTTTAATGGGTCAGAGCATCAGTCCTTGATGCAGAGGGAAAGGAGCAGACATGGCTACAGCTGTCCCAAGCATTCAGTGCTGCAGAGGTTACCTGCACAGAGCAGGAAGGATGAGGTGGTCCATGCACAGCTGCAGCAGCTTCTGGCCTTTGCTCTCCAAGGAGGGGAGCAGCACCTGCAAAAGCAGTTCCTCTCACTGTCCATTTGGTTTCACTCTGTGCTTCTTCCTAGCAGGGACTTGAGAATGCATCTTTTTGGGCGCGGGCCGGCCAGCCTTCACAGGTCTCCTCTGTGCCTGTGCTGAATGTCTCTTCTTCAAAGCAGGCTGTGGCAGCTTCTGCTCTTTCTCAACTTTTGATCCCTCAAGTTTCTTCTTCTTTGCCTGAGGCTCCGTGGTGGCATCAGGGACAGCGGACGGAGTTGCTGCTTCCACAGCAGGTTCTTCATCTGAAAAAAGGAGAGGAAAGTGCTGTCAGACCCCACATGGCTTCCAGAGGGGAAGCAGCCTGCGAGAGCAGCTGAGCTGAGCTCCAGCACCAAGTTACCTTTTGGTGCCTGGGGGATGGCATTAGAGAATTTCTTGAGCTTGGCGATGAAGAAGCCGTCCATGTTGTGTGTGTGGGGGTAGAAACGCCGTGTCAGCTTGAGGGAGGGGTGGAAGTGACGGCCCTTGAACCTGAGGAGGAGATGGGGTGAGAAGTGGTAGAGTGCCTCAGCTCACACCTGGCCACCAAGGGAGCATCCCCTGTGCACACACCTGGTGAAGCCTTCCTTGCCGAAGTCCAGGCCCGTGGCCACCAAGCGAACGTTGCGTTTCTTCAGGGCATAGTCCACAACCCACTCATTCTCCTCAACCTGCCAGACACCAAACATTAGGATCCAAACCTCACCAGCACCCTGAGTAGGAGATGACCACAGAAGATCATGGAAGGGACTTACTGTGATGGAGCAAGTGCAGTAGACAATGTAGCCTCCTGTCTCTGAGGCAGCATTGACTGAATCTATAGCACTAAGAATCAGCTCCTTCTGCAGGTGAGCGCAGTGCAGGATGTCCTTCTCATCCTGAAAGGAAAAGGATGTGATGCCAGAGGCACAGGGAAGCATCCCAGATCTCTGCTGTTAGTGGGGGGGTGGCAGGAGAGTAAAGCATGTGTGACATTGCAGGTTCTGGAGTCTTCTGCACAACTAACCCCAGAGAACCTATTTCTGGTACAACACGCAGAGCAGGAAAGAAGAAAAACATCAGCATGCCTCTTGCAGGCATCTCTGAAGAACAGAGCTGCCCTCAAGTCCTTCCTCTCAGAATTCACACTTGAGTCCCCACTGGTCACTCACCTTGTTGGTTTTGACAGCAGGATCCTTGGAAATGACACCAGTCCCGCTGCAAGGAGCATCAAGCAAGACACGGTCGAACCCTCCAAGCACCTGCAGGCAGAGGTACAGCCGGGATTACACTCACAGGTGAAGACTGGGAGCAAGACCAAGACCAGGAGGGAAACCAAAAGACTGGGAAGGCAGGAAAGATCCTTCACTCCTCCCTGCCCACCTTCCTGCCTCCGTATCAGACAACAAACACACACCACAGCAGCTCTGCTCATCTTGTGACAAGCAGCTACTGAGAAGGAAAGCCTTGCTGAAAGGCCAGCAGCTGGAGGCAAGCAGGGTGTGGGCAGCCCACGGCAGGTGCAGGAGTTTTAGACTATGCCTTTAAAACTTTTCACAGATCTTGCACAGAAAGGGGCAAAATGTAAATGAATCACTATTGGGTGTAAAAAGGAAAATAATGATAGTTCCATACAATCCCTTTGGAGAGACAAGGGACTTAAACTAGTTGTACAAAATCTGTTTCTCTCCTCAGGCTGGGAGATACTAACTAGCTTCTGCCTGACTTCGGCTGCAGTGCTTTTGTTGTGACTGGTATTCACTTCTCTGCTTCTGTCTCTTGTCCCTTTTGTGTACAGGGGAGTAAGGAGGAGGTAGGGAGGAGGCAGGAAGGGAGAAGCTATTAGCTTCCCCTGATCTCTGGCCAGGGGGGTCCTTGTGTGCTGTTCATCACTTGTAAATACCAGTAAATATTGTAAATCCTGTGGGTGTTGTACTTGCTCGTTGCATTTCATCATAGATTGTAGCTTTGCTTGTAAATACAGATTTCATTTGCTTCTAGCTGAGCTGGTCTGGCAAATTTGGTTTTGGGGGTGGGGGAGGAATTCCCAACCCACCAGAGCAGGGCAGGAGCATACCTTGGGGAAGTGGCGTCCATCGCAGTTGCTCACTACGGTGTTGGTGACCCCCAGCCGGTGCAGGTTCCCCACCACGCTGCGCAGCCGCTCGGCGTTGCTGTCGTTGGCCAAAATCATCCCTGTGTTCTTCATCAGCTGAGCTGCCAGAGGGCAACACACATCAGCAAGGGGCTGAACCCTCCCCACCATGCATTTGCCTGCAAGGACAGCCACCCCCACCCAGCCTTTCCGGGCAGTCCAGTCCTCCTCCGTTGCCCCTTTCCGTAGAGACCAGTGGAACCCCACCACAGAGCATCCCCCCACAAGGCTGCATCTGGTACCTATGTAACTGGTCTTGCCCCCTGGGGCACAGCACATGTCTAGGATGCGTTCGTTCTCCTGTGGAGCCAAAGCCATGACAGGCAGGAGGCTGGAGGCTCCTTGCAGCATGTAGTGCCCAGCCAGATACTCGGGGGTGGCACCTGGGCAGGGAAAGCAGAACAGAAGTGTTTACTGTGCTCCTGTGAGACCCCACCTCGAATACAGCATCACAGTTCTGGTGTCCCCATCTTGAGAAGGACACAGAGCTGTTGGAGCAGGTCCAGAGGAGGGCCACAACGAGGACTGAAGTGTTGGAGCACCTTTGCTTTGAGGACAGGCTGAGGGAGCTGAGGTGGTTCTGCCTGGAGAAGAGAAGACTCCAGGGGGACCTTATAGATATCTTATTGGTACTTATAGTACCTGAAGGGATCCTACAGGAAGGCTAGAGAGAGACTTTGCATAAGGGGGGGGGAATAGTTTTAAGGTGAAGGAGAATAGATTTAGATTGGATCTTAGAAAGAATTTCTCCAGTATGAGGGTGATAAGACCCTGCAAATAGGCTGCCCAGGGAGGCTGTGGATGCCTCCTCCCTAGGGGTGTTCAAGGCCAGGCTGGATCAGGCCTTGAGCAGCTGAGTCTAGTTAAGAGGCATCCCTGCCCATAGTGGGGAGGTTGCAGTAGATGATCTCTAAGGTCCCTTCCAACCTAAAGCATTCTATGATTGTATGAAAAGAAGGTGGCACAGGAAGGAAAGGGAGCCAGCAGCTGAGCCCTCTGACAGCAGCGGGGATCTCACCGATGGGCACGGAGGAGTCATAAATAACAAGCCCTGTTTTCGACCACTTCCCCAGGGGATCGAGGTTCACACCACGGTTGATCAGGGCCTGCAAGAGGAGGAGGAGACAGGACTGAGACACTGCCCCGTGTGACAGGCAAGCACAGGGGACAGCCACGGGCTCCTGCTCACCTGCGCCAGGTCCCGGCGCCGGGTCTTGAGCGTGTTGGTGCGAACGGTCACGGGGCGAGGAACTTCGTTGGCTTCCAGGAAGTTTACCAGCTGGGTGAAAGGAGGCACAGAGAACAGGGAGGAAAATGAAGACCTGGGGAGGCAGCCAAGCACTCATCAGCCAGCAGAGCTGTGGGCAGCACGGTAGCCTACCTCTGGGAGTGGGAAGATATCCATGAGCTTCGTCAAGAGGAAGTCGCTGTAGGAATAGTAGGCAGCCATGTCCCGGCGCAGCACGGAGAGGTACTCCTGCCGCGAGCGGCCCTCCTCCCGCTTCGCCAGGAAGTCCTGCAGCACCTCCAGGTTGCCCTTGATGCGCTGGTGAACGGTGTGCAGGTCAGGAGGCTCAGCAGGTAGAAAGACCATTAAGGAATCGTAACCAGCCCAGAAACTGCCTGTGGTAGCTTCAGGCTGCGCCTGGAACATTTTCCACCGATCTCGGACAGAAAAGCAGTAGAATGTAAGTAAATTACCACTGGATGGACAAGGGAAAATAATGATAAGGTTTAAACCATCCCAGCGGCCTGGAATCCAACATCAAGTCAGTTGTGTACAGGAACTCGCCTTTTTTTTGGCTTCCTTGCCCTAGCTGGTGCTTCTGCTGGCTTGCTGACCTTGGCTGGGTTTCTTTGCTGTGGCTAAGTACTACCAAGCTACTCTCTGCTCTTCTCTCTTCTACCATGTACAAGTGGGGGAAGGGAGCAGGGAGGGGGAAGCTGTTGGTTCTTGTGTTGTTTATAAATTGCAAACACCTGCAAATATTGCATATTTTGTACATATTCATCAGCCTTCACATTTTAAAGTGTAGTTTTTTGCTTGTAAATGGAGCTTTGTTTGCTTTCAGCTGAGCTGGTCTAGCAATTTCATGTTGGGGGGAATTTCAACCCACCACACTGGCACGTAGGCTCTCTACAAGCCTGACCAGGCATGCAGGGCTTCCTGCATCACAGCAGCCAAAAGGCCTCAGAGCTACAAGGCATTAAAAAAAATTCTTTTAGATAAACAGAATAAAAATAGGAAAAAGACAAGAAGAAGTCTTTTTATACTAGAAACGTTCCCCACGGCAGGAAGGAGACGACAAGTCCTCTAAGGGTAACTAAGGAGTACTGAGTAGAATCATCAAGGTTGTAAAAAACCCTCCAAGTCCAACTACCAAATGAAAATGGGAAGAGGCAAGATTAAGTTGTACTGGGGGGGAAGCAGGAAATTCAAATCCCCAAAGCCCAAGAGCAAGAGCTTTGGATGCTGGAACTGCTATCGTTAGACACACCATCAGGAAAATCAGGTAAGAGGAACACACTACATGCTGCATCAAGAGAAGCATAGCTGGCAGGTCGAGGGAGGTTGATTCTCCCCCTCTACTCTGCTCTGGTGAGACCCTACCTGGAGTAGTTAGTCCAGTTCTGGAACCCCTAGTACAGGAAGGATCTAAAGGTGCTGGAACGTGTCCAGAGAAGGGCCTCGAGGATGTTTAAAGGGCTGGAGCACCTCTGCTTTGAGGACTGAGGGAGTTGGGGTTATTCAGTCTGGAGAAGAGAAGGCTCTGAGGAGACCTTATTGTGGCCTTCCAGTATCTGAAGGGGGCCTACAAGAACACTGGGGAGGGACTTTTTAGGGTGTCAGGTAGGACTAGGGGGAATGGGGAAAAAATAGAAACGAGTAGATTCAGATTGGATGTTAGGAAGATATTCTTCACCATGAGGGTAGTGAGACACTGGAACAGGTTGCCCAGGGAGGTGGTGGAATCCTCATCCCTGGAGGTTCTTAAGGTCAGGCTGGATGTGGCTCTGAGCAACCTGATCTAGTGTGAGGGGTCCCTGCCCATGGCAATGGGGTTGGAACTAGTTGATCCTTGAGGTCCCTTCCAACCCTGACAATTCTATGATTCTATGAAAATAGAACCAGCAAGGAAACTGGGGCAAACTCCAAGCTCCATACAGGGTACAACATCTTTCCTGTGTTGTATGCTGTCTATTAGGGCAGCTCATCTAAAAATACCTTGTGCACAAAACACTTGCTAAGTCATGCTTGTGGGAAGGTCCAGATGAAGCTCTTTGGCTGTACCCAGGCCCCATGCTCCTGCACACACAGGCTCACAGATGTCACAGACAAAAAGGATATCCTCCTTCTCCATCTGTTCATCACTTGGTAGCTTAAATTGTTCATCTTCATCCAGGTTGAGCTGCAGATCCAGGTTCTCTTCCTCCTTCTGTGCTGGTTTCTGCTTTCTCTCCTCCTCTGCCATCTCCTCTTCCTCTTCCTCCTCCTCCTCTTCACTGTCTTCCTCACTGAGGTCTCCCCTAAGGACAAACAGCAGGACGGATGTTTTAGACAAGAACAGGCACCTCACAACTACCATTTCTTAGGCAGCAGAGAGCACACAAGAACAAACACAGCCTCCTCCTCAAACAAGGAAGGACTCTGTGGACTGGTGATGTACTCAGATCCTCACCTGTCAGACTTCTGCTTCAGGGCAGCTTTTTCAATAGGCAGCAACTAAACAGAGACAAAAGGTTAATAAAACAGCTCAGTACCCCTTACTCCCTGCATTCTATGAAATTTACTTGCTCTGATTAAAAAGGACTACAGACAAAAGCACCTAATGTCATGCTGGGATCATTTGCTTGACTTCCTGTGAAGGGAGAAGCCCTATGCCACTCCCATCCAACCCCCTCTAAAGTCATCCTTTTCCCTCAGATCTGATGGGTCCCTTCAGCCAGCAAAATCAAGCAAAAAGCTCTTACCTCTTCCTCGTCTGATGATGAAGCACCATAATCATCCACCATCTCCTCACTGCTCCCATTTTCATCCTCCTCCATCTCCCAGCTGCACTCTTCCACCTCACCATCACTGGATAACTCCACGTTGTTTCCTTTAGACAGGCTTTTCTTGGCTTTGGCTGGAGCCAACCACTTTGAGTTGCCATCAGTAAAGCCAGACCGGCCACGAGGGGTTTGTCCTGCTGCCTTTATGGCACCTTTCTCCTTCCGAGAAGATACCTGTTTCTCAGCTACAAGCAGAAGAAATAGTCCAAAGTTAGGCTTTGTTCTCAAAAGCAGCAGTTGTTCTACAGAAGAGGTACCTGGTCCTGAGCTACCTGTCCAAGAAAAGTGACTGCTTGTTCTCCATGTCAATTTAGAGCACCACAAACAGAGATATTCTCACCTCTCCCATGATGAAACTTGAAAGAGAGTTAACTACAACTGATAAAGAAAAACCAAAGCTACAAAATCCTTATGGCATTTATTCCCAGGCATTACAATGCCCTCTTTTCCTACATCTTTATCTGATCTTCCTTCTTCCTACAGCTTCCCAGGCTGCACAGCTCATAACACAGTGAGCTTTAAATCTGCCTGCTAGGAACAGAAGGGGGTTTAATGTATAGCAAAAAGATCTTTTGCTGGTTTGTTCTTCAGGGAGCACTGCCACCCGGCACAGCAGGGCCCAGAAATCAAGAAGAATTCGTTTGAAATAATGAAATTTTACCTGTCAGCTATTATACATTACCCAGCACCCTTCCGCCCCCGCCCCCCCCCCCCCCCCCCCCCCCCCCCCCCCCCCCAAAAAAAACCACCACAAACCCCCCCCAAAAAAGCGGAGGCGGACGGAATCCCCGGGAGACTGCAGGACAAGGGAGACCACACTAGCCCCAGCACTCACCCGCTGGCTCCCGGTTTCCTCCAAGCGGCCTCCTTCCCGCCGAGGTACTGCGCGCTCCCAGTCGCCTCTTCGCAGCCCTGGATGGATGGGGAGAGGAAGCGGCGGTGAGCCCCTGCATGGCCACCCTGGCACCCCCTCCTTCCCCACCGCCGGCTCGCCACCCTCACCTTTTCCGCCCGTGACTGGAGAGCTTCTTCTTGCCGGTCTCTGGCTCTAAGGAAAGACAGGCGGTGGTCAGGCAGCCTGCACCAGTGGCACCGGCCGCGGCGAGGCGGCACCGAGCCAGACCAGGCCGGACTTACCTGGTGGCAGGAAACGGGCCAGTTCCACCTCGGCCCCCCGCTGCTTTCGGGCCTTGCGCCCAGGGCCGCGCTTCTCCTTGGTGGGGTCCAACTTCCGCCCCATGGCTCCGCGGTACTCTCCGGCCGCAAGAGGCTGACGACCACACGTGGAGACCTCAGCGCCGCGCCGCGCCGGTCCCAGCTCCCGACTCCGCCCCCTCGCCCCGACTCCACCCTCCGCGCGCGCCCACTGGCTAGCGCCGCCGCGGCTGCCGCCTGAGTGGCCGCGCCGGCAACGTCAGACGCCCGGCGTGCTGCGTCATGGCGCTGCGTCAGCGGGCGGCGCAGGACTGAGCCGGCCGTGGGGTAGCCGCCGAGAGCAGCTTGCCGGGGGCCAAACAGGGGGTCCCGCCCGAAAGGAGGTCCCAGCTCCTGACTTGGCCCGAGGGGAGGCTGCAGCCCAGACTCTGCCCCTGTGCCTATGCAAGGAGAAAGCTGCTACGCCCCAGGCAAGAGGCAGGCACAGGATTCCATAAGGAATAAGACAGGAAGAGGCAAAAGGTCACACTCCCCCCCCTAGCAGAAACCACCCCTGCAACAAAATAAAATACAAGGAAACTTTATTTTTTCAGTTTTACCAAGGTTTTTCTCAGGTGTGTGTTTGTTTTTATTATATTTTTTCTTTTTTTTTTTTTTGTGTTTGTCGTTTTTTTTTTTTTGTCTTCAGGCTGCTTATTAGTGGACACATCGAGTCAGTTTTTGTATTAAAAAGGATCTTGATGGAGGTAGCTTTGTCTCAAGTCCTGGCTGTTACTTGGTCTTGCCTGCACACTCATCTCAGTAAACAAACTCAGACATAATAAAAATAATTAAAAAAAAAAAACACACGAAGCAACAGAATAAAATCAAATCCAAACAGCACAAATTAAAAAAAAAAAAGAAAAAACAAACACCAAACATAACCTAAAAACCAAAACAAAACCTGGAATTCCAGGTGGAGGCAGCAAGCAACCACAGCCAGGTTCTCCGTGTAACAGACAGGGCGCTGGGGCCTCCAGTCACTATGTACAGAGTCCATCATCCATCCCCCTCTCTCCTAAACACACTCCTCGCTCTAACAGGCTGGCTGCAGAGGGAGGAGTTTCTTCTCCTCCCAGAGACTTGTGTAGCAGCTTCCAGGAGGGAAACAGCACCCAGTCAGGAATGTCAGGCAGAGGGGTAGAGTGTGAAAGGGATAGGGTGAGAGGGGGACAGGGGTCACTTCAGCTTGGCCAAAAGGTCAACAGCACTGGGCCAGGGACTCACTGCTGCTGGGCCACCTGTAAGGTGAGAACAGATGATCTGAGAGTCAAGGGCTGGTCAAGGGAGCCTGGCTTTCCCCAGAGAGCCTCCAGTCCTCCCCTAACAGCTCTCACTGAGCAGAGAGGGTACGTACTTGCTGGGGAGGTGGGGGTGGGGGCTCGCTGCTGCGGTTGGCCAGCCGGCTGAGGATGTTGCGCTCTGACATCTGCAGGCGCACTGCCACGGGAGGGATACGGGCAATGGTGGCAGGCAAACGGGTGACATCTGCCTTCATGTCACTCAGAAGCTCCTCCAGCTGCTTCAGAACTGGAAGAGACACAAGACGTCTGTTAGGATGGGAAAGGGGGCAACCCCAGAGGGAAAAGTCTAGAGTGGGCAGAGATGCTAAGCACCTATCCCACACCCTGCATCACCTTTGTGCAGCACAGCATTGGCTGGTTTATTCCCGGCCATTGACTCCTTGGATAGGTGCTGATGGCTCTCAGCCAGGCATTCCACCTCTGCAAAACGTGTGTTCAGAGCCATAGATGGGTGAGATGGGTCTTCTGACATGTTCAGGTAGGCAGCTCGACGCAGCTGCTCCTCAATCACCAGTGCTTGCTCCAGGAGCTGAAAGATGAGGCAGTAATAAGGATCCAGTTTCTCCTGATTAGTTCCTCCTGATTAGTGAGATTGTGCAGCTGAACCTTTCAGCAGCTTCTGTTTATACTGAGTAAAGCCTAAATTGCCCAAACCAGTTAAGAGCTCCATGAGCTAGGCCAGGTACACAAAACCAGGCTGCATTCCAATTTAACAGAAGACTCTGAAGATTCTCATATCTCCTCAGACCAACTTGTTTGATAGTTTACTCTCTTTGAACTCAAGTGAGAAACATCCCATGCTACTTATAGGAAGAGTCTAAAAGCTGTTGGGCATGTCAAGGACATTTGGACAAATCCATCAGGTCGTGCAGAACTGATCAGCCAGACTAAAATGACCATTTTGCCCCAAGAGTGAGAACCACATGGCCCTTGTTCATGTTAGTCTTAAAATCACTCCCAAAACTAAGTCTGGAATTGACCACAATAGGCCAAGGCAGAGACTGAGGGCAACCCTTTTATCAATCCATACTGTGTTCCCCAGTTCTTAGGCACACTAAGCTGTAATGAGAACAAATTGAAGCTTTCTGCACACCAGTGGTTCAACAACCATTAGGAAAGCACACACTGACCAAAGGTCCCCATTTCTAGAGTAAAGGAAGAGCCTCTCCTGGAGCTACTGCATCATCCTAGGATTTTTACTCTTTCCCCCTCTGAAAATGAAAGGTACTGCAGAAACATTCATCATTCAACCCATCAAGCTCTTCTTAAGCAGTCCATCTAGCTGGAGAGACATATCCTTACCTTAAATCTCCTTGCCAAGAACTTATTCTTTATTTCCAGGAAGTTACCCCTGTTCATCTCGCCCTTGAAGGGTTCGTTGAGGATGGCGTAACGTGGGTCATTCTGAATATCCTGCCAACGGGCATAGCCATGACTGAGATGGGATGAGCTCAGGCAAACAAAGGCAGTGAGAACAAGGGAGGACACAGCCCAGGCAGATAGAGTTCTCAAGGGAGTGGGGAAAAGGGGGTGCAGTGAGGAGAGGAAGAGGAGCCAAGGGAAAGGAATGAGAGCTATGTCCTCCTCCCACCACAGCTTTCACTCTTGTGAAAAGACAACAAAGCATTTTCTCTTAATGTAGACCAGAGCCAGGAGAGTCACCTTCACTCTGATAGTTTATGCATAAGGAGAGAGAACTGGTTCATCAGGGTAAGGATACTTGATGATCCCAGCAAGAAGCCAGTAGTCATGACGTCGGTGCCAGATCTCATAGGTCTTCTTTGTAACAGTTGCAGCCCGCTCTTCATTCTGCCAGAGTGAATGCAGCTCTGGAAAGGCAAGAGACACCAAAAGCCTTGGAGGTTATTTCATGAGCACAAACCAAAGCAAACCAAGGAGTTCAAGTCCATAAAGATTTCTCATACCAGTGAAGCCACCATCTGCTATGTTGAACATGAAGCGCTGCTTCACTGCCTTCTTGTGCCTTTCGTCTGCTGACTCTTTCAGCATCTCTCCGTTCTGCAGCATCACCACATCTCTCTTGTCATCCTCCTTCTTCTCATCTGTACACACAGCAAATTATTAGAATGTGGCAGATACCAGAGCAAGTCAGACCCACGAGGAATCCTTGCAAGAGCAGGCTGAGGAGAATGGAATTATCCTGACTTGCCTTTCTCATCCAGGGCAATTATAGCAGGTTCAGAGGGATTCTCAGTTGGTGGCCTGTCTTCCACTTTCTCCAAGTCAGCTGCAGGGGAGAAGGGGAACACAAAGTCCAAAGTTTTGTTCTGCAGCCTGTGAAAGCTAATACTGTTCCCTAACCCCCTGTTTACAGTAGTGGAGCACTGATTGTCTGCAGTTATGCTCATTTAAGATGAAGCGCTGAAGCAGAGAAGATGCAACAGCAGGGGAAGAATACTTGAAGGGGAAGGGGGTTCATTGCTCCTCAAGGTATTAAACAACTTCCCTAGAAATACCTTTGCTTTCCACTTCCATTGGCTCATCTGGTCTTTCCTTCACCTCTGGTTCCTCTTTCTTTTCATCTGTTTCTGTGGAGTTGACTGGGGATTTTGCTTCTTGCGGTGGTGTCTCCGCAGGCTGGGCACACTGCTGAGGACAGAAATCAATGAGAGGTAAGGTAAAGCACTGCAGTGAACAGAAGAGACTCACAGCAGTCTGGAGAGCAAACCCACACAGAACTGCCAGACCAGTTCTGAGGACCCAAGAAGAATCTTTAAATATCTTTCCAAGAACTCAGCTCTGTCTCAGCTGCTGAACAGAAAAGGGCAGAAGTAGAGACATCTGCAGGAAGTAAACAAGCAACCCAACACTCACCTCCATAGGCACCTCTGTTTCAGCAGCAGAGGCACTAAGCTCTTTCTCTGATTCAGATGACTCTCCTGCCTCCTTGGCACCAGCTCCTTCTTCTGTTTTTACTCCTTCCTCTGTATATTGCCCACCCCGGAGACACACAGCAGACAAAAGGAAGAGAGAAACCATCAGAAAGGTCTTCCCCTCACCATTACCAAGCATATATCTCCTTTACTCCCAGAGATTCAGCCCATCAAAGTGGGATGAACACCACTCAGCTGATCTGCTGGAGAGCAGCTCTGGAGAAGAGGATCTTTGAGTACTGGTACACCACACAAGTGCACCCTCCTCACAGCTAAGACCAGTGGCACCTTGGGGTGCATTAAGAAAAGTGCAGCCAGCAGGTAAAGGGAGGTTCTCCTGCTCTACCCTGCTCTGGTAAGGCCACATCTGGGAGTATTGTGTCCAGTCCTGGGCCCCCTCAGTTCAAGAGAGACTGGGATCTACTGGAGGGAGACCAACAAAGGGTTACAAAGATTCCAAGGAGACTGGAACATCCATCTGATGAGGAAAGGCTGAGAGAGCTGAGGCTGTTTAGCCTGGAGAAGACTGAGGGGGATCTCATTCCTGCTCATCATATCTAAATGGTGAATAGCAGGAGCATGGAGCCAGACTCTTCTCAGTGGTGTCCAGTGACAGGACAAGGGGCAATGGACACAAACCAGAACTTACGAAGTTCCATGAACATGGTGGGGGGGAAATCTTCCCTTTGAGGGCTGCAAAGCACTGGAGCAGGATGCTCAGAGAGGTTGTGGAGTCTCTCTGGAGGCATTCCAAAGTCACCTGACCATGTTCATATGTGATTCACTGTAGGCGACCCTGCTCTATCTGGGAAGTTGGACTGGATGACCTTCAGAGATCACTTCCAACCCCTATCATTCTGTAACACAGGGAAGATGCCCTGCCCCTTTACTGGTCACTACACATGCTAGGCTCTTCTCACTGGTGTCAGCTCAAGGAAAGCTGGTGTCCTCTCCTGCCTTTAAGGGCTTGCACACATCTTTGGTAGCCCTCCTAACACGAGAGGTAAGTTGATCTGTGTCCACCCCCAGGCCCCACCACCACAGTTCCGGTGAGGGGAAGCACAAAGATGAGGTCAGGACACAGGGCTGTGCAAGAGAAACTCTCACCAGGTGGAGGGACAGGGGCAGGTGTGTTTGGCTGCGTGTCCCCTGGTGTTGAAGGAGTTGGAGTTTTAGGAGAGGGTGAGCTTGGCTGTGAAAGTTTCTTGTTCTCCTCTATCTCTGCCAGTTCTGGCATGCTCCAACGGCCATTCACATGCTCAAATTCCTGCACCTGCACAAGAGGAAGGGAAAGGCATCTCTTTGGAGGAGTGTTACTGTGGTAGTCTCAGGCTGTGTCTGGAAAATTTTCCACAGATCTTGAACAGAAAGTGGTAGAATGTAAGTAAATCACCATTGGATGTGAGAAGGAAAATAATTGTAAGTTCTAAACAATCCCATTGGACAGACTACTAACAAATGTGGTCTGTATACCTTAACTTTCTTTTCAGCTTCCTCATTCTAGCAGACACTAACTTGTGCTTCTGCTGGCCTTTACTGACCTTGGCTCTGTTCTTGTGGCTAACAAATAACTCTGCTCCTTCTCTTGTCCCCTGTGTACAGGGAAGGGGAAAGCAATTAGCTCCCCTGGTTTGTCCAGTGGGGCTCTTGTGCTGTGTATCAATTGTAAATAGATGTCAATTTTGTATGTATTCATTGCATTTCATTCCAGACTGTTGTTCTGCTTGTAAATACAGCTTCATTTGCCTCCAGCTGGGTGGTCTGGCAATTTTGTGTTGGGGGGAATTTTCAACCCACCACAGTTACAAAGATCATCCTCAAACCAGGAGACACACCACTCAACACACGGAAAACGTGTGGAAGGAGAGGACCCAGCCGAGGAGCACAGTGACCAGAAGCTGCATGGAAAGCAAAGGCTGCCCCGCTGCTGGGCACCCACCTTTTTGCGTATGAGCGACATGACCCCGATGCGCGTGAGAACGTGCTGGCGCGAGAGGCCTTCCCGGGGGACTCCGTCCGCAAAGGTCTCTGCGCCGTCGGCTCCAGGCTCACACAAGTGGCGCATGAACAGCGAGACGTAGGCCCTGCAGCAGTCAAGGGACAAATAATTAGACTGTAAAACGGGTTAGCTGCAGACATAGAATGGGTTGGGTTGGAAGAGACCTCCAAAGGTCAGCTAGTCCAACCCCCTCTGCAATCAGCCCAGACATCCTCCACTAGGTCAGGTTGCTCAGAGCCTTGTCAAGCCTGACCTTTAGTATCTCCAGGGATGGGGCCTCAGCCACCTCACTGGGCAACCTGAATTATCAGAGCCCTTCCACCATGTAAGGAAAATCACTCCAAGACTCCTAACCCACAGGAACAAGGGTTCCAGGCTCCATCAAGGGGAAGTTTCTGGACACAATTCCTACATACATAAAGGACATAGGGCTTTCTCAGTCTGGAGCCAGAAACAACCATAAGCCCACAAAGGACTTGGGAAGAGTATTCTTTACATACTTTCACAGTCATGCCACTCCTCTACAGGCATTTGCTTCTGGTGACTAATGAGTCAAGTCCCAAGAAGAGAATTAGGAACAACCCTTCAGTCTCTTCCAGCTTATGCTTCACTTCCCCGCAAAGAATCAGCTCACACATTAAGGAAATGCAGTCTCCAAGGAAAGGTCAGAAAAGGACCAACTCTCATTTGTCCCCAGAGGGACTAGATGTTGCCAGTCCTCCATCCCTGCCTAATGCAGACTCACTTGAACTCTTTCTCTGACTTGCCACGGAGGTCCCGGACAAGCCACTGAGTGGTGAAGGCATCCTGAGGTGGCATTCCATAGCGCATGATAGCGTTGAGGAAGGCTTTGCGCTGCCGGGCATTGAAACCCAGCACCTAGAATGGAGAAGTCAGACAGGTATGGCAAGATCCACACAGACACAGCCAGGATGCCAACATCTACCCTGGTGCTACTTACTTCAATGTTTCCTCCTACACGGGCAAGTAAGGGAGGCAGAGGCTTATCCTTATCATTCCTCAGGCCTTTGCGGCTAGGCCGACGAGCTGCTGAAGAGAAAAATGCAACTAAGGAGCAGAGAAAGCACACAGCACCACGTTGTGTGACTACCTCCCTTGCAGAACAGCATCACAAAGAGGATCAATCACCTAAACCAAATCCCAGCTGCCTCACACCCAGGATCTCTGGCTTCACTAGCACTTACCTTCAGACCTCTCGTCGAAGTCCTCGTCTCCTTCTTCAGAAGCGACCGAGTAGTCTGACTGGTTATCTGACTGATCATCCTGCCAGTCTGAAAGAACAGCAGCACGTGAGCCTGAGAGGCTACTCCGTTACCTGCCAGCAGCCTGCACTCACACCAAGCTCTCCCTCAGGTTGCTGGGGCCCATACCTCTGTCCTCCTGCGAGCCGTCGTTGTAGTTCACCTGCTTGCGAATGCGCTTTCCCTTGCCCAGGTTCCTGGCCAGGTCCTCCTGCTGCTGCTCGTAATGGTGCCGCAGCAGCTTCTCCCAGTAATCAGGATCCACTGACTCCTCCTGCTTAATGATCTCCCGTTCCACCTCCTCTTCCTCCTGCCACAGAGGTAACAAACTTAGAGCCCTACACTCTGGATCCCAACCTCAGGAGGTACATGCCTGCTCGCCCTTGAAAGCATCAGAGCTCAGTTTACTTAACTGATCCTACATCAGTCAGCAGAAGATACCAGCTGACATCCACCTCATACTCACCCCCATCTCCTCTTCACGGACCACATACTGGGCCACCTTGAAGGAACTGAGATACTCATTCATGCCCTGAAGTTCTGTATCTTCTGTTTCATCCTGGTTCCGATCCAGGAGACGCTCAATTGCTTTGTCATCATAGTGGATGACACTGCTGTCCTCACCTTCTTTGTTATCTCCTGAGGGAAGAGCACAGGCATAGCTGCTGTGTGGATCTCAAGGGACTAGGAAAGGGAATGCCACCCTAGATCTCTTTGTAGAGCTACAATCAGCTCTGTGCCTTGCTAAATAAGGACCCAGGCCTCCCCATCTTCCTCAGTTCTACTCCCAGGAACTCACCCCCCTCAGTAGCCTCATCCTTGAAGAGCTCTTCAGTGCCAAATTTGAGAATGTCATCAAGTTCCTGCTTGGACATGGAGCCTGTCTTGGAGCCCAACCCTGGCCTCACTACCAGATGAGTTAGCATCATTTTCTTCTTGGCCACCTGAGTGATACGCTCCTCCACCGAGGCCCTCGTCACAAAGCGGTAAATCATCACTTTCTTGTTCTGTCCAATTCTGTGGGCACGACTGAAGGCCTAGAAAACAGAGGTGCTCAGAACAGTCTGGAGCTACACAAGTAGCAGCCTGATACACCCCACCTACCTCCACAAGCTTCCCAGCTGCCTTCATGATGGCTCTTAACATTAGCAAAGGCTAGGCCCTGGAAGAACCCTCCACTACTTCACTTCCCATCTCTACCCAGCTTCACTGCTCTAATTGTGCACATTTCTAGAGGGGAAGTCTCACATTCCTTCACTCCTCCTGATGATTTCACTTCCCCTCATCCTCAGGATTACTCTACAGCAAGTGGTCTCCTTCAGACTCACCTGGATATCATTGTGGGGGTTCCAGTCCGAATCATAGATAATCACAGTATCTGCTGTAGCCAAGTTAATACCAAGACCCCCAGCTCGGGTTGAAAGCAGAAAGCAGAACTGCTGAGCACCAGGAGCTAAGGAGAAAAAGGAGAGAACAACAAATAATCAAGGGAGAGTGCATTACTCAGACGAGGATTTTTGCATCTGATCCACATCAGCTGAGGGGAAAATCACTATTAAAGCTTCCAGGAGAGTAGTGAGGGCCTTGGGCCACACCCATGGCACACAGTGCTAAGCACACCCAAGGCCACAGCTTCCCCGTGCAGGCGGATCCCATACCATTGAAGCGATCGATCGCCTCCTGCCGCATGTTCCCCGTGATTCCTCCGTCGATGCGCTCGTATTTGTACCCTTCATGTTCCAAAAAGTCTTCCAGAAGGTCCAACATTTTAGTCATCTGCAGATCAGAAAAACATCATCACAGAAGGGTGAGGAGGCACAGGGGAAGATCAGATCAGCAGGCTCTGCTCTGCAGAAGTTCCCAGCCTCAAGATCTTTCCCACATACCTGAGAGAATATGAGCACCCTGTGACCTCCCTCCTTAAGGTTCTTCAACATCTTCTGGAGCAGCAACAGCTTCCCAGAGGCTCGAATCAGAGCACTCCCATCATACATACCATTTGGCATTTTTGGAGCTTCCTGAGGAGAAAAACAGAGAAAGGGAATAAGGGGTGAGGCATGGAGATGAAAACAACTTGAAGAGACATAGCTCTGCCTACAGACCCTAGCTGTGCTCATCAGACACTGACTCACACCTGGCCATCTAGCTTGGCACAGCCATAACACGTAGCACTGTTCACACAATCATCAGAGCTAGCTTGTGCCTCTTCTCTTGCAGTTTCACTTCTAGATGCCCATCTTTCTTATTGACTTGGTCCCTAATTCTTACTGTCTTCACCTTCTTGCACAAGTCACAAGATGCTCCTACCTGTCATGTAAAGACACTGGAAAAGGAAAGGGTCTATAAAACAGGATGAGAAACCATGGAAGCAGAAAGATGAAGGGGACTCTCTCCAGGCTTTGCTAGAAAGCTAACTATCCTCCTGATAAGAGCCAGCAGGGAATCTGCTTATACAGAGTAAATGACTGCACATACCATAGCAGCTACAGGAAAGAGGTAGGGGTGGTTACAACACTTCTTCAGATCCATAACAACATTGAGCAAGGAGACTTGGTTACCACCACCCCGTGCGTTCAGTGCCTCAAAGTTTCTCGTCAAAATGTATTTGTAGTATTTCCTGGAAAGGGGAAAAATAAAAGACAAGACTCAAACACCCTTCATGAGAGTCTCTAACATACTCTCCTGCTGAACTCTGCACAGCTCCTGGCATTACCTGCCAGCTACCTAGGCTTTGCCAGCAGCATTCACTATATCTTTATCCCTTACATCAGAGCACAGGATTAGTCTTCCCTCTGCTACAGAGGCAGCAGGAAATCTTCCTCCCATGCACTGGGTAGAAAGGCCTATAGTGAGGATAAGGCTGTTTCAGCATCCTCTTTGGAACAGTAAAACAGGGCAACAGTAGCTCAACAGCAGGTGCTCTCTTCATCCTCCCACTCACTTCTGCATGGGGCTCAACTCCACTCTGACAATGAGTTCAGTCTTAGATGGCATATTCTTGAAAACATCAGCTTTGAGACGCCTCAGCATGTGTGGGCCAAGCATGTCATGCAGCTTCTTGATCTGATCTTCCTTGGCAATATCTGCAAACTCTTCTAGGAAGCCCTCCAAGTTACTGCAGAGAAACAGACAGTCAGCAAAAGCCACCAAGAAAAAAAGATTTTAAAGTAACATGGGGGGGTGTTAAATAAATAAATACAATCAATGAAGGGGATCAGAGTGACAAGACAAGCAAAGCTGACTTGCACTGCAAGACATACTGGAATCTCTCTGGTGTCAAAAAGTTCAGCAGGTGAAACAGTTCTTCCAGGTTGTTCTGTAGGGGAGTTCCTGTAAGCAGCAGCTTGTGCTGGAGTGAGTAACCATTGAGCACACGGAAGAACTGGAAAGAGAACAGGGAAGAAATGGTGGGGAAAAAAAAAAACACACAACACTCCCCACCCCCAAATATGTCAGAGGCTCAGCCATAGAATGGTTTGGGTTGGAAGGGACCTCCAAAGGTCATCCAGTCCAAACCCTCCTGCAGTCAGCAGGGACATCTTCCACCAGAGCAGCTGGCTCAGAGCCTTGTCCAGCCTGACCTTGAAGATTTCCAGGCATGGGGCCTAAACCACTTCCCTGGGCAACCTGCTACAGTGTTCCACCACCCTCACAGGGTACAACTTGTTCATAACATCCAATCTAAATCTCCTCTCATTTCAAACCATTGTCCCATCACTGCAGGTCCTTGCAAACAGTCCCTCTGCAGCCTTTTTGTAGCTCACTTGAGGCACTGGAAGGCTGCTACTGCATCTGCCTGGAGCCTTCTCCTCTCCAGGCTGAACAGCACCAGCCCCCAGCCCTGGCCTCCTCTGGACCCTTGGGCTTATATCTAAAGAGGAAAAAAAAAAAATCCTAGAAATGGGTTGACACCAAGCTAGTGTTCAGTGTAGATCACACCAGCTGTTTGGGTAACAGCTCCACGTAGTTCACACTTCTCTCAGGGTCACCTAGACTGATCCCATTTGGTCATGGCTCTGCACAGCTAAACCAGAACTACTGCAAATCCTACAAGCCATCAGGTGCTGGTAGGTGTCCTGTGCTCTAAGGCATGGGCTCTGTCACATCACCAGTCATGTCCACGCTGCTACACCACCCTTTTTTTTGCTAAATCAGTGTTCCACATTCTCACAATTACCCTGCCCTGAGAATTCTAGAAATAGCCAAGTCACTCTTCCTATTCCTATCAACTCTGGCAGCGTTCCAGAGCTCTGAACAAGCAGAGGAGAAAGAGCTCAGGATTTGCCAGTGTATCTTTAAGGTAATTTGTGCTGGTTTTCCCAACAATGAAGCCATTTCAAGTCAGAGGCAGCAAGCAGCTGAAGAACTGAACTGTAAAGGACAAGTGTCAGTTTGTGCTGGTGACCATGGTACAATACAGCAGCAATTTATTTATCAGCCTGGCCACTTCTTTCCTTGTTTTACACTTGGCACAACACAAAGTCAAACTCAATGAGAGTAGCTCATACTAGACTGCAAACAAACCCAAACCAAACCACAGAACAAAGAAAACCACCACCACCACCTCTTGTGTTTCAGTTACCAAACCAGAAGGAGCCTTCTAGTTGCCTCCAGAGGGATTAGTTTTTTTACATAGTCCAAAACCTGTATTCCTCTCAGAATCAAAGATGGAATTTACTGATTCTAGATGCAGACCTTTGGTAGAGAACCACAATCTGTCAAGAAGCATCTGACCTGTCTACAGATTCACAGATTGCATCAGATTGCAAGGGACCCTCAAACGTCATCTTGTCCAACCCCCCCTGCTGTCAGCAGGGACTCCTCCAAGTAGAGCAGGCTGACCAGGACAGCCAAACAGTCCTTACAGGACAGGAAACTGCTCTAGATAAAGGCAGATTTCACAGCTTTGGTGAATAACCAACTATAGCTATCAGTCACAGTGCAACCTTGAGCCTTTACATACTCTTTCAGTTAATGAATATTAATAGTAAGCATTCATTAGTACTTCAAATAATTTCCACTCTAAGCACAGGATGGCATCCAGGCTTAGTGCTGCCAAGAAAAGATCTGGAAACTGGACTGTAAGTACAGCTGTGATGCCTCAGGCCAAGATCCAAAAAGCTAAAACCATTTTAAAAAGAAAAAATAGAGAGGAAATTGAGATAATTTTGTCTCCAAGAAGCTATAAAACCAGATTTCCAGTAATAATTGTTTTCAGCCTACTTCACAATCACAGAATGGTTTGGGTTGGAAGGGACCTCCACAGGTCCAACCCCCCTGCAGTCTGCAGCAACATCCCCCACTAGATCAGCTTGCTCACAGCCTTGTCCAGCCTGACCTTGAACATCTCCAGGGATGGGACCTTAACTACTTTCCTGGACAACCTGTTGCAGTGCTCCAGCACCCTCATGGTAAAAACTTGTTCCTAGCTGAACAGACAAATGAAGACCAGAATTAAGAGACAAGGGAGGGGCTCAGTCAAATCTATTGAGCTCAGTCAAGCAATGTCAGTTAAGGTGCAAACTCAGACAAAAGCAGCTCTATGGCTTGCACCATCTACCCAGGCAGTTTTGAACAACTTTTCCCACATCTTCACCTTTGTGTACCTTCTGATCAGTTCTGTCACAAAGCTAGATGAACACAGAGATCCTACTCCAAAAACAGGAGACTTGGGCTCACAGAATCATTGAGCAGTAGGGGTAGGAAGGGACCTCTGAAAATCATCTTGTCCAATCGCCCCGCTAAAGCAGAGTCACCTAGAACAGGCTGCCCAGCATTGCAATGTCCAGGCAGGTTCTGAAAGTCTCCAGAGAGGGAGACCCCACAACCTCTTTGGGCTCCATTGCTCCAGCCCCCTCAAAGCAAAGAAGCTTCTCCTCAGAGCAGAAGAACCTCCCTCAACCTGCTGGTCACACTCTTAATGCACCTCAAAATACCACTGATCTTCTTGACCACCAGGGCACATTGCTGGCTCATGGTGAACTTGTCCAACAGCACTTCCAGGTCCTTCTTTGCATGGCTGCTCTCCAGCAGGTCAAATCCTCACCTGTCCTGGTCCATGGGGTTGTTCCTCCCCAGGTGCAGGACCTTACACTTGCCCTTGTTGAACTCCATGAGGTTCCCGTCTGCCCAGCTCCCAGCCTGTCCAGGTCTGAATGGCAGCACAGCCTGACAGGCTGGCAGCCTCTCCTCCCAGTTTGGTACCATCACAAACTGGCTGAGGCTCCACTCTGCCTTCAGCCACAGTATCACAGTATCACAGTAACTAAGGTTGGAAGAGACCCCAAGGATCATCAAGTCCAACCTGTTCCAACAGACCTCACAACTAGATCATAGCACCAAGCGCCACGTCCAATCTCCCCTTGAACACCTCCAGGGACGGCGACTCCACCACCTCCCTGGGCAGCCCATTCCAATGACGAATGACTCGCTCAGTGAAGAACTTTTTCCTCACCTCGAGTCTAAACCTCCCCTGACACAACTTGAGACTGTGTCCCCTTGTTCTGGTGCTGGTTGCCTGGGAGAAGAGACCAACCCCCACCTGGCTACAACCACCCTTCAGGTAGTTGTAGAGGGCAATGAGGTCGCCTCTGATCCTTCTCTTCTCCAGGCTAAACAATCCCAGCTCCCTCAGCCTCTCCTCATAGGGCTTGTGCTCAAGGCCTCTCACCAGCCTTGTTGCCCTTCTCTGGACACGTTCAAGTGTCTCGATGTCCTTCCTAAACTGAGGGGCCCAGAACTGGACACAGTACTCAAGGTGTGGCCTAACCAATGCAGAGTACAGGGGCACAATGACCTCCCTGCTCCTGCTGGCCACACTATTCCTAATACAGGCCAGGATGCCATTGGCCTTCTTGGCCACCTGGGCACACTGCTGGCTCATGTTTAGGCGGGTGTCAATCAGCACCCCCAGGTCCCTCTCCGTTTGGCAGCTCTCCAGCCACTCTGACCCCAGCCTGTAGCTCTGCATGGGGTTGCCGTGGCCAAAGTGCAGCACCCGGCACTTAGACTTATTAAATGCCATCCCATTGGACTCTGCCCATCTGTCCAGTCGGTCAAGGTCCCTCTGCAGAGCCTTTCTACCCTCTAACTGACTAACATCTGTTCCCAACTTGGTGTCATCTGCAAACTTGCTGATGACTGACTCAACCCCCTCATCCAGATCATCAATGAAGATGTTAAAGAGGATGGGGCCCAGCACTGATCCCTGGGGGACGCCACTGGTGACTGGCCGCCAGCCGGATGTGGCACCATTCACCACCACTCTCTGGGCTCGGCCCTCCAGCCAGTTCCTAACCCAGCACAGAGTGTTGTGGTCCAAACCACGAGCTGACAGCTTAGCCAGCAGTTTACTGTGGGGGACGGTGTCAAAGGCCTTGCTGAAGTCCAGATAGACTACATCCACAGGCCTCCCCACATCCACCAGACGGGTCACCTGATCATAGAAGGAGATCAGGTTGGAGAGGCAGGACCTGCCCTTCCTAAATCCATGTTGGCTGGACCTGAGCCCTTGGCCCTCCTTCAGGTGCGCAGTTATTGCCGCCAGGATAATCTGCTCCATCACTTTCCCTGGCACTGAGGTCAGGCTGACTGGTCTGTAGTTTCCAGGTTCCTCCATCCGTCCCTTCTTGTGGATGGGGACCACATTGGCCAGTTTCCAGTCACCTGGGACCTCTCCAGTGAGCCAGGACTGGAGGAAAATGATGGAGCCAGGTCACTGATGAATAGGTCAGACAAGGCTGGATCCAGTACTGACCTCTGGGGAATACCACTGACCACAGGCCTCCAACTAGACCCTTCACCATTGACCACAACCCTCTGAGCTCTGTCTTTCAGCCAGCTCTTGATCCACCTCACCTCCACTCATCTAACTCCCAGTTCTCAAGCCTCCCTATGAGGATGTTAGAGGAAACACCGTCAAATGCCTTGCCAAATGCAAGGCAGGCAACATCCACTGCTCTGGCCTCATCTACCCAGCTGGTCACACTATCACAGAAGGCTATCAGATGGGTCAAGCATGATTCCCCTTCATGAATCTGTGACAAATATTCCTGATAATCCTTCTTTTCCTCTGCATGGTTAGAGATGACCTCCAGAATGAATTGTTCCATCACCTTTCCAGGGATGGAGCTGAGGCTGACTGGGCTATGGTTTCCTGGGTCTCTGCAGCTTTTTATGCTCAGCATGCTAAACTTTTTCAGAAGAGAGGCAGTGCACATCTATAATCTGCTTTCAGAGAAGTCAGCTTGTGTCTGAGAGCAACAATGACAGCTAGGTTTTGCTCTGTTCCAGCATACAGCAATTGCCTATTCAACCACAGAGGAACTGATGCAACCAGTCATGTATAAAAGTGAAATTGTTGCCAATGATGACCTTCAAATGAAGGATGTTAAGGTGGTTTGGTTTGTTTCTTGGTTTTGTTTGGTTTGGTTTTTTGAATCATAGAATCCTTTCAGTTGGAAAAGACCTTTAAGATCAAGTCCAACAACCATCTAACTCTGCTAACTCTAGTGCTAAACCACACTTCTGCACCCTTAGCACCACTGCACCCTATACCCTCAGCACCAGTTCTCTGCATCTTTCAAACACCCCCAGGGATAGGGATTGGGATTCAACCACCTCTTTGGGCAGCCTGTTCCAATGTTTGAGAACCCTTTCAGTTAAGAAGTTTCCTCTAGTAGCCAGCCCAAAGCTTCCCTGGGGAAACTTGAAGTTGTTTCCTCTTGTCCCATCATTTGTTACTAGAGAGAAGAGACCAACACCCACCTGGCTCCAACCTCCTTTTCAGGGAGTTGTGGAAAGCAAGAAGGTTCTCCCTCAGACTCCTTTGCTCTAGCCTAAACAACCCCAGATCCCTCAGCTGCTCCTCAGAGGACTTGTTCTCCAGACCCTTTGCTGCTGTTCTCTGGGGCCACACCAGAACCAAGTAACACAGATTTACTGCTAAACAAATGGCTACGTGTGGCCAATTCATGTCATCACAAGCAGCTACCTCATCTTCTGACTGCTCTCTGCCCACACATGCCATGCCTATAACACCACCCACGGGTCTATGTACCTTTGACTGGTTGTTTTTCAGTCTGTGAGCTTCATCCACAATGAGACAGGCCCAGTCAATAGAGCCTAGTATGGCCATATCAATGGTGATCAGCTCATAGGAGGTGAGAAGCACGTGGAACTTGACAGCAGCCTCCTTCTACAAAGAGAAAAGAGAAGCATGGTAATGGAACAGGACAATGCCCCAAAACAGAGCAGATGCAGTGTTTCTCCATCAAATGATGTTGATGATCCCTGGTCAAACAGCACATCAAACACTTTTCACACCCACAGCTTCTTGTCACAAATTCAAAATGCTGCCCACACCATTCCAGCCTTTAGAATCCACCATTACTCTTCACACATGCAAGTCTCCCAACCCTGTTAGCACCTCCTGCTTCTGGACAGGTCACAAGTGTTCTGGTTGGAGAAGACCTTGGAGTCCAACCATTATCTAACTCTACCAAGTCTGGTGCTAAGCCACATGCCTCAGCACCACACCTCTGCCTCTCTCCAACACCCCAGTTACCAAATAGTGTTGTAATAGAAAAGTTTATCAAATAGATATTCAGCAATTGAGACATGGAAAGGAGCAGCTCAGCTTTAAGTCTTAGCTTTTCGAGAGGTTTATTGTGGAACTTTAAATTACTCTCAGTACTTAATGCAGTTCCATTTCAAGGGAAACAAAGTCCCCAATTAAAGCTTTAACTCCCATCTTGCTTTTACTATGAAGACCAAATTCTACAAAACCCAGCCACCCAAGTCAGGCTCTTCTTGTCTGGGCAGATTAAGCAGAAGAGACAGAGGGACTTGCCTACAGTCTATACCATCTTAGTCAACTCTTTCCACTACCGAGTTACTTCTAGGAGTGTTCATCCTCCACTAAAGCAGCTTGCTCAGAGCCTTGTCCAGCCTGACCTTGAGTATCTCCAGGGATGGAGCATCAACTACCTCCCTGGGCAACTTGTTGCAGTGTTCTACCACCCTCACAGTGCAGAACTTGTTCCTAACATCCAATCTGTATCTCCTCATTTCAAACCACTGCCCCTCGCCCTGTCACTGAAGCCTTTGTGAACAGTTCCTTCGCAGCCCTCTTGTAGCCCCCTCGAGCTCCCCGAGTATCTGAATCTCAGCTGTTGAAAGCCAGTCTCTGTCAGTTCAGGCTTCCATTGCAGCAGAGTTCTGTACCTTCATTCTGGATGCCTTCTTGCCTCCACGGATAGCATTATCCTCAAAGGTGAACTCGTTCTCACGGATGATAGCCCTGCTGTCTTTGTCCCCAACATAGGTCACCACATACATATCCGGGGCCCACATTTCAAATTCTCTTTCCCAGTTGATGATTGTGGACAGTGGAGCACTCACCAAGAAGGGACCCTTTGAGTGGCCCTATGAAGAGTTAAGCAAGAGCATTAGATGAAGGCAACCACAGGCAGAATCTCCCTGGGTAGTGCTCTCTGAGCTCTCACCTCCTTGTACAAGGAATAGAGGAACACAGCTGTCTGCACAGTCTTTCCCAGACCCATCTCATCAGCCAGGATTGTATCTGTGCCCTGGGCCCAGGAGAAGCGGAGCCAGTTCAGTCCTTCCAGTTGGTAGGGATGCAGGGTCCCCCCTGTCACATCCAGGTACTCTGGTTGCCGGTCATATTTCACCGTTGGCTGCAGTGGAAAGGAGGAAGAGTTGAGATACTTTAGCTTTGCTAGGCAGCTACCAAATCTACTTTTCCAGTCACCCAATTATACCCCAGCACAGATGAGACTTCACAGATGAAGACCAGACTAGCAGCAGAAAAAAGTCCCAAGTGGCCAAAAGGTGTCTGCCAAAAAAGTTCTGGGGTTTGGGTTTGCTTGTTTTTAACCAAAGCCTTTCACCGAGTGCCTGCCAGTGTCCCATCCAACAGACAAGGGAGGCCTTTGTCTGAAGGTTTTAAAACCTATTCAATTTTAAACCACATGCTCTTCACTCCTGTTTCCTATTTTCCTGCCTGTGTCCCCAGAATAAACAGCTACATCAGAAGGCTCTTAAAGCCATGAGAAGTGACTTACATCCACAGTGGGAGTTTCAGGAGGCCTTTCCAGTTTCCGCATCTTCACTTTCTTTAGCTTCTTTCCAGGCCTGCCCTCTTCACCTCTCATCAGCTCCCTGTGTAGAGACAGAATGTGCACATTTAAAGGCTTCTCTAACAGATGGAGGAGAAATTCTTGCAAAGAATAGGAGGGCAATCACCCAACTCAGTCTCAAGGACAGGGTTGGATCCCTCAACAACTGGTAAAGAAACACAAAGGTCCCATATGAAAGAATAACGCACCAGCAGCAACGATGCTTCTTGGCTACCTCCATACAGGAGTCCAGCCAGTGCTAGAGGCTGACATACTCCCCATGTTTTCTCGTGATGGAAGGGAAAGGAACACAACCTTCTAGATACTTCTCTGACCTGTGATTCCAGTAGGCTTGCTTGTAGAGGTCATAATCTTGGATATCAACATCTTCGCTTTCCCAGGACGCCTGGTCATAGGGTAGGTCTCTCCATTTGATCAAATAGTGAACATTGCCCTTCTTATCCACACTGCAGAAGAAAGTCTGCAGTAAGTCCTCAGGCACAGTAAAATGACTGTACTCCCCCAGTCACATCAGTGAGGGGAGAAGGAAAGGAGCCCTTCAATGAAGCACCAGAACAACAACATTGGTCATGCAAACAACAGAAGCCCCGCTGTTTGTCCCAGCCACGCTGCTCTTTAGCTCATCTGCTCTCCTTCAGCCCCGCTTAAGGTCTTAGCTGAAAATCCTCCTTGCCACCTCCCCTACCTGTGATTAAGGATCCTGTGGATCATCATCCACTCCGGCTTGATCCCGTATCGATAGAAGCGCTCCTCCATCTCCGCGTACTTGGGGTCCTTGTTCTTCCTCTTGCGGCTCTTCTCCTCCTCCCCTCCGAAGTCCCCCGAGGGCGGCTCGTCCATGTCGTTCTTGCGCTGGTAGTTACGGAACATCACCTGGCAGTGCAGCTCCAGCTGCGGTTGTGACAGAAGCGGTTAAGAGGTGTTCTCCCCTTAAATACCCAAGGTATCTTCCACCAGCTGCCCACCCTCGTGATGCTCAGAGCCCTCCACTCACCTGCAGCTCTGACACCCAGGAGCAGTGCCAGTAGGACATGCCCTGCCACTTGACAAAGAACTGCCTTTCAGGTCGACCCTCCAGGGGTTTAGGGGGAGGAGCATTGGGGTCTGCATCAGGTGGACGAGGTGGTGGTGGGCCAACTGGGGGCTGGCCCCATTTCCAGATCAGGATCTTCTGCACCTTGCCTTTCAAAGCTGGGCACTGAAAAGTTAACAGAGCCCATTACATCAGAGCATACATTAATTAGCATGTGTGTGCTGAGGAGCAGAAACAGAGCCAGTGTTCTCCTCCTTATAGTTTCACTATGCCTGTGGAATTTGCTGGTTTGAACTCAGATGACTTCATCTTCTTACCTACAGCATTGCTTTGAGCTTTCTGCAGTTTGTCTTTTTCTTTTCCCTCAGGGCTGAAAAAACCCCAAACTGAAGTCAGTATCCCAATGTAGCTGAGAAAGGGGCCACACCAATTCTGAAGTTCTACATGAACTGCAAAAACTGGTAGGCTTGACAAGGCCAGCAGCCTATCCAACCACACCTCCAGTGGAAGTTCACACAGAAAACATTTTGCTGTACAACTATCAACTGGCACAGCCTTTCTTGTTCATCATCTTAGGAGTCCTTAGCATCTAGTCAAAGCACCTAATATAATTTATAATCCCTTACTTCAGGGAATTCCTGGAAAAGTGTGACATTTCTCCCAGAAAAGCATGAGAGGGGATGGAATCTCCTGAGACCCAAGCATCTCTGGGAAAATGTGATACTCCAAAGGGATTAGATCCATCTCTTGTATCAATAGAATGGTACTGGTAGAAACTCACAGTGCAGCGAGGACACAGCCACTCTCCGTTGGGAATCTCTGGCAAAGGGGGATTCAAACAGTGGATGTGATAGGATGAAGGACAGGCATCGCAGCACAGCAGCTCTCCCCCGTCCTTGCAGACTCTACAGAACTCCATATGGTGGTCATCCTCTTCCTCAGCATCTCCAACAACATCCTCCAGGATTTCTTCACCTTCAGAGTTATCCTCCTTTGCTTCCCACTGAATGCCCTCTTTTTCCTACATGAAAGGGAAAACCATAAACCCAAAATCAAGCATTTGTGATTTTATTACCATGGAAGAGCAGCCTTGAGTCACCTGATGTCCCCCTCCATGATCTCTTGCAGAGTTGTTGAGGACAACACAGTGTAAACTCACACAGTGTGGGCAGCTCCATTTGCCTTCTGGGGCTTTCTCCATGTCTGGGTCTAGGCAGACCATGTGGTAGGCACGAGGGCAGGTATCACACAGTATAATTTCTCCTCCCTGCTGGCACACCTCACAGTAGTCCTGGTGATCGGTCTCATAGCCATCCACAGCCACTGTGGAGTCCTCTTCACCTGCAGAGGGTGGTGAGGAGTTACAGCAGTCCAAGCCACAGGTACAGGCTTCCTACAGCAAGGAAAGGTCCTCTCGAAAGTCTATGCAGTAATACAGAGATCCAGAATGCCAAACTCTCGCTCTGTGTAAGTAAAAGAGCAGGGAGCAAGATCTGGCACAGGAGTAAAACCAGCCCCTTTGTGCATCCTTTCACCAATTAAAGGTGTAGCTGAGGCCAGAAAAGCTCAGCACTAGCTAGACCAGGAAGAGTTCCTGAAAATATTTTCCTTATTAAGTACATTATCAGGCTGTTCCTTCTCAAACAACTCTTCTCCCACAAGTATGCTGTTAAATGGCCAGAGTGATCCTCCTACACCCTTAGCTGTGCCTCTGCCTCCCACTGGCAGCAAGCACGGGTACCTTTCTTTTTCTTTTTCCCAGCTTTGAGTTTTTTGCGGCTGCGGCTGCTGCGGCTCGTGGACCCGTCTGACACCGAGTAGCTGTTGATGCTGGCATCATCAAAGTCTGACTCCACATCCAGATCATCATCTTCACTCTGAGGCAGGCAAGGGAAAGCAGCTGCTCAGGCACACACGCTGGGGGCAGCACGCAGACCTGCACCCCAGCATTTCTAGCACAGCACCACCTCCTCTTCAAGCCCAGGAGTCAGTGTCACCTACCGATGATCTTTTGCGCTTGGAACCAAAGCCTCCCAGCTTGATTTTCAAAGGTGCCACCTTCTTTGTTTTAGGTTTCTTGATATCGGGAATACGAGGACTGGCCTTCGGCTTCCGCCGGGCGTTGGGTCCTGGGAACAGAGGAGCCTGCAAGTCAGAAGGACTACAACCCTGACACCGCTCGCCCTGCACCATGCTGCCAGGTTCTTCACCTCACCTTTGCCCTCCTTCGTCTTGGCTTTCCTGAGTGGCACTTCCACAGGAGGCTGCGGCAGGACAGCATCCACGTTCGTCACCATGCTCTCCACTACTGCAACAGCTGCAGCCGCAGCAGCTGCCACTGATGCACCTGAGCTTCCCTTGAAGGGGTTGTTCGTGCTGAACTCCCTCCATTTGGCTCCCAGAACCATCATCATCTTCGACACTGCTATCTTAGGGTTCTTGGCTGCAATAAGTGGCCTGCAGACAATTAAGGAAGAGTTACCAAACCACCCTAAACAAGAACTCATTATTGCTCCCCACTGCCACCCTCGTCAGCACCTCCATCTCAAACTGCATTCCTTGCTAATCTCTGATCAAAACGGCCAATGAATGTCTCCACTCCCATCCTGCTCTCTTCCTGGAGAATGCAAATATTCATGGGCTTGGAAAGTCAAATGGAGTTTAGTGCAGGAAGGAAGGAAGAGCGAGGACTTGCATTATCTCCATCACACACAACATAAGAGATGTGACTCAACTATTTTGCTTCAGTTTTTGCTAGTGTCTCTAAAGTGCCTTGAGGTTCCCAAAAAACAGAACCTGGTCCCCATCCCATCTTTTTTGTTTGTTTTTTTGCTTCAGAGACCTTCCAAGTGCAGGCTTGTAGTTCACCTGACAAACTGGCTGAAAGCTTTGTAGTTGGTGAGCGTGCGGTAATCCTCCTCCGTGAAGATATGATCAATATCCTCCATGCCCCAGTCTTCCAGGAGCTGAGCAGATGATTTTGGCTCCTGTGCAAAAGAGAATGGCAGCAACTCTGAGAAAAAGCTCTAGCTCTGCTCTCGGAAAGAGAACCTCCACACATCTACAGATCCAATGGGTCAGGACTGGGAGATTTTTTGTGAGGAATCAATTGCTGCCTCAGCAGAACATCAGTGGAGCAGGGAAAAGTCTTTGGATTCAATGGACATTCTGTGTGTTTAAAGGCAGAAGAGGGGAAGGAATGAAAAGTGGGGAAAATGGCCAAGTCAAGCAGGTCTAATGGAGAAAGAAAGGACAAACAGCTCCAATTTCACGTGCCATCAAAAATGAAGACCACAGTGATCCCCAATATCAGGTAAATGGAAATGAGAAGTGAGCAGTTAGTCAGCAGGGTAGCTTCTCACCTTTGAGTCATCATCTTCTTCCTCTTCTTCTTCCTCCTCCTTGCGCTTGGCTTTGTTTTTCTTTTCTTTCTTGGGCCCTAATTTCTTCTTCTTCTTTTTCCCTGGAGTGTAGTCACTGCCCTCACTGTCAGAGCGCAGAACCTCCTCCTCTTCCTCCACAAACTCATTCCCCTCACCAGAGCTGTCCCCCAGCTGGGGAGGAAGGGAGAGAGAAGATCAGGCATTATGTGAGGAAAATACCCTGGATAAGCACTAACCACCACTCTTCCCAAGATTGGATGAATCCAAGAGGGTTCACACAAAGGACTGCTGCCAGAGGCCAACAAATGTAAGCACCCTCACCCCATGTGTGCACATTTTAGAGCATGACCTTAGGCATCCTTTCCCTTACCTCCTTCTTCTGACGCTTGCTGAGCTTGGGCACTTTGGGTTCCTTTAGCTTCTTGGGCTTCTTCTTCTTCTTGATTTTGGGTGTCTCAGCCTCTGATAGAAGCTCTTCTTCTGGCTCTTCTTCAGGCTCTGGAGAAGAAGAGCCAACATGTCTCATTCAAGCTCTACCTGTGTGTCATAGCACAGCCCACTTCTCACAGCCACCACTCAACTTGCAAGCACTTCTACATTTGTAAGTATGTAGCAAGAAGCACACAGCTGCTTACTCTGTTAGGGATCACAGGAGACATAGGAAGTCACTGATGTTACCCTCCCCAGTTTTCTCTCTGCCTCCTCCCCCCACCATTTCCATAACATTCTTCTGAAAGCAGGAGTTCACCGTAACCCAACAGGTAGAGGCAAGAACACAGAATAAATGGCCAAGTACATTTGGGAACCTGGCTAGCATACTGTTTCAGTCCATGGGCCTCCAGAAAACAAACCCCACAACTATCCAGCCTCTTCAGCAGTACAGAGCATCCTCCACCCACACGCAAAAATACAGCCCAGTAACTTGTCTTCCTTCACGGCAAGGATGTTACTCAGTAACTCTTTCCACCTGAATTTGACACAACCTTCTCTCAAGCCCTTCCTTTTGCACCAATCGCTAGCGAGCTGACTGCCCACCCAGAGGAACACATGCCAGCTCCTCACCACCGCCTGCTCCCATCTGTGCACCCCCTCCCTTCGCCCGGGGGGCAGGGGCAGCCAGCCAGCCCTTCCTTCCCTTTGTGGCAGGCTGCAGGAGCAGCACTGCCAGCCGCCCTCCTTCGCCGCCCCGCCCACCGCACACACTCCTTCTGCCTCCAAGGGAAAATGGCCTCCTGACCACAGGAGCTGGGCAGGACGGAGGAAACCACAGGTCACAGCAGCGACGGCAGCCGGGGGTGAAATAGCAGAAGCTGAGCTCTCAGAGCCTAGGGTCCCGCACCTGGTCCCTGCCATATTCCCAAGGAAGGAATGTCTCTTTGCTCCCACCAGGTCCTTCAGGGACCCCACCTCCTCTTCTCCCCCAAGTTCTGATTTAAAGCCTCTAGTGTCCCATCCCTTCCAACATATTACCTACAGCTCTGGTTTGCAGTGATTTTAACAGTTTTTCTTCACCAAGAATTTTCCTTGCAAGGCTGACAGTCCCCTTCTGTCTAAGATTTCAGAGGTGCCAGAAAACCCTAGAGTCAACAGTTAAGAAAAAAGGCCAAACAAAACCAAAAAGCCCACAACGTTTCTCTCATCTGACGCTACAACTCTACAGCACGAGTTAGCAGGAAAGCTCAAACTCATCTTACTATCCAGCATATTATTTCCTCTCACAAGGAAACACAGAATCCAGAGGTAGGTCCACAGAGCATCAACAGCAGCAACAAAAAACCACAAACCAAGAGAGTACTCAGAGCTCTAACTCAAGTCTCATGTTGCTAACGAGGATGCAAGCAGCAGGGAAAAGGCAAGGTACAAAGACTACAAAAAAAGCAAAGGTGAGCAGGCAGCACGGAGCAAGAACCATAAGAAACCTCAATAATTGGGTGTGGTGATGAATGAAAGTGGGTCACGCAACAGCCCAGGGCAGTTTGCTCTGGACGTCAGCCGGTCTGAGTTCCCAGGCACCCTGCCTTTCACATACAGCCCCCTCCTTGCCACCTCCCCATTCACAAAGCACGGAACTCGCAGGCATTTTGGTACCCCGTCAGAGCTGGATACTTTGCCTCCACCCCTTGCACCTTCTCAAAGCATGGGCACTGACAAGCTGGTATGCCTCGGGACCAAGTCAGCTCCATCGGACAAAGCCGCGAGCCTCGCACTCTGCAGTCACACTAGGAGCCGAGTATCAAAACCAAACCCATACATGTGACTAGCAGTAAGGAAAAAACCCAACAACACAACAAAACCCATTCCATCACGAACTACATATTCAGCTTGAGACCAGCATCACCCCCGTTTCACATGCATGCCCTGCAAGGTCTCCATACCAGGATGCTGGGGCAGAGCGTTGTTCAACAGGATCTCCATCTCATCATCATCGCTGCCCCCTGAGCATGGTGACGGAGATCCAATGCCCGATGCCATGTCCTCCAAGCAGGGGGAGGCCTGGGCTTTTACAAGGTGTTATCTTCTCACCAGCCAAGCCAGTACTTCATCGAAAAGAAAAAGAGAAAGTTATAGCCGACTCAAACTCCGTTTTCCCAAGCAATAGTGCTACCAAGAGGATCCTCGAGAAAGCTTAGACAGCAGCTCTACTGGCTTTGGAGCCTACGGATAATAGCAACATCGGCAGCAAGTATCAGCACGAGAGTTGTGATGAAGCAGGTTTTGAAGACACTAAATAAACTGAGCGAGCAACTAATCTCTGGCAAGTTAGCCAAACCAGCTGTCCTACAGCAAAATTCTCCGGTCCTCTGCCGCCAGCTGCCCTCGGTTATTTCTACCTTGGGCCGGGAGAAGGTTGGCGAAACAGGGAAGGCAGCTGGGCTTTCCACAGCATATCTCGGGCCAGCCTGAAGGCTGTCAGCGAGCCGAGGAAGGTAACGGACAGCCTGAGAAGGGCCCGGTACGGCGGACAGCAGCGGAACTAGCGCTGCCGGCAGTCTCCAAACTTAACGCACCGGCCCCTGAACGGCACTGCCGCGGCCGGAGAGCCAGGCCAGCTTCGCCCTCCTGCTCCACCGCCGCCGGCGCCACACAAAAGGCAGGGCAGGCTCGGCGGCGCCGGCAGCCCCGCTCCGCTTGCCCACTGCACCCGCGCCCCCGCCCGGAGCGGGGCCGCACGCCGCAGGGCGGGGGCAGCGCGCGGGGGGCGGGGAGGGGGCAGCGTCTCGCCGGGGCACGGTCCCCGGGCGGGGGCGCAGGGTGGGGCTAGGGAAGTCCGGCTGCCATGCGGGGACGGGCGGTCTCTGCTCGGGGACAGGCGCCCAGGCGAGCGGCAGGCAGCGGCGAGGGGCCGCGGGGACCGTTGGTGTGGCGGATCCCCGGCGCGGTGTCGGGCAGGCAAAGGGGAAAAAACGTCCTGCGGCAGCGGGACGGCGCGGCCCCGGGGCAGGCAGCCGCGGCCGGGGCGCAAGAGGCGCCCGCCAGCAGCGACGCCCCGAGAAGCGGCGGAAGGCCCCACGCACCCTCGTCCCCTCCCGGCTCCTCACCCAGCTCCTCTCTCGCCGCCGCCGCTGCTGCTGCTGCTAAAGGGAAAATGGCTCCGACCCCGGCACCGCCTCTTAAAGGGGAAAAAACCCCGGTGAAGCCCCGCCCCGCTCCCGCCTCCATCCCATAATATGCCCCGGGACCCCGGCAACGAGCCCCGCCCCCGGCTCCCTGACAACACCCCCTGCCCGAGACATCCCATAATACTCGCCCTCCCCTCAGAACTTCCCACTCACTGCTGGGGCCCGGCATCCCATAATAATCACCCCTCCCGCCAGGAACATCCCATAATACTAACACCCCACACACCCCCCTCCGCGAGAAACATCCCATAATACTCGCACCCCTTCGCCCTGGCATCCCATAATACTCGCCCCCCACCTGGGACCTCGCGTTGGGGCAAGGGCGCCCCCCGCGGCGTGTCCCCTCCTCGCCTGCCCGCCGCCCCTTAACGGGCACGTCCCTCTTGCGGGCAGCGGGGTGGGGGGGAGGGGGACGCACTGTAGTAACCCCCGGAACATCCCATAATAGTCACACCCCGGGCGAGCATCCCATAATAGTCACTCCCCTCCCCCGCCCAGGCAAGACATCCCATAATAGTCGCCGGGAGCCACGGTCCAGCCAGGCATCCCATAATACTCACGGCAGCCGGGCTCCACCACCCGGCTGCCGAATCCCCCCCACCCCCCAGCTTGCCCGGGTGCCCACCACACCACACCCCACCTGCCCGCCCCCCTGGGGCGCTGCCCGCAGTCTGCACCCCCACCCCCAGCCCTCGGAACTGTCGTCAAGGTCCTGGGGCACGGGGCCAGCCATGCAGCCTGCATTGCGCTGGCATCACTCGGTCTGTGCGTGCCATCCACCCACCCACTGACATAGGCCCCAGGCCGCCTGCAGCAGGCACCACCCAGCTCTGCTGATGGCCCCCCGATCTTGGGGTTGGATGCCCCACTCGCTCCCCTTCCCTATCCCACACCTCAACTGCCTCTGGCATGGTTTTGCCTTCATGCACTGCACTGTGGGGCCCGCGATGCCCTGTTCCACACACTGCCTCAAGAGCTGCAGGAGGGCTCCAAGGCTGTCCATCCCCAGCCCCTGACACCCTGCCACCATGCAAGTGGAGAGCCGCAGTGACTTCTGTTTCATCACATGCACACAGAGGCCTGCAACAAAAGGCCCCTTGTTCTCTCGGATCCTGATACCTACAGAGCTACCTGCACCCCAGGAATAACACAGGAGGTTCAATGTAAGCATAACAAAAAAATCCTTCCCTTTGAGGGTGGCAGAGCACTGGAGCAGGCTGTGTAGAGAGGCTCTAGAGTCTCCATCTCTGGAAGCATTCCAAACCTGCCTGGCTGTGTTCCTGTGTGACTGACTGTAGGTGACCCTCCTCTAGCAGGGGATTGGACTAGGTGATCTGAAGAGATGTCTTCTGACCCCTACCATTCTGTGATTCTGTCAATAATGGCATCTGGTACCCGATTTGTCCCTCTCGCTCTATGACTAGCACCGCATGCTGCTCCCTGCTGCAGCCCTCCACCAGGACACTCACCGGCACTTTACATGGCTGAGAAGGATCTGTAGGTATAACAACACTCTAGTTGCGCACATGCAACGGTATCATGAATTTCCTGTTAAACAAAATCACATCCCACAATGTCTCCTGTCCCGTCTAGCACCCTCATAATGCCATTCATCTCAACAAAGAGGCACAGCCCTGTCCATCTCCCCCAGGAAGCACGTGGGGGTGGGTGACTACGCTTGCTCCTTCTGCTGTCCTGCGCCTGGGGATGCATGTGTCCGTTTCATCCTGCCATGGTGAAACAGCTTGGCACACGAGTGGAGGATTTACTGCTACAGACTGCAGTGGAGCACTGAAGATCCTGCAACACGATCTGTGCTTTGTCTGCCAAACTGTTTCAAAATACGCCTGTGCATACACCAGGCATGCAGGTGTTCCACAGCCCCATCCCATCACCTCTGCCGCATTCCAGCCTGTTTCAGACTATCAGCAAACTTTCCCCTACCTGCAGGTACAGCCCCCAGTCACCCACTTTCCCATGCTGGCACCTCTCTGCTGAGATGCCATTGATCTCCACCATCTTGTTCACATGCCCATAGCCACTGTGTGCTCCAGTAACACAAAACACACACAAAGCTGCTTCACAGCATGAGCGACCCTGGACCGTGCAGGTCCTTCCCCCCTTTGCCAGAAAAGACTGAACTGTATGATCCCAAAACGCTGTTGTGTCCTTTGCCCTCTTGCTTACAGAGAAATGCCTCCAGCCAGCTGTGGTACACACAGGCACTATCCCTGTCTATGCCTTCTCCTGAATGACAACGATGTCATTTATCTCGGCTCACAGAAACAGAGGATCCACGAATGGTGGGGGTTGGAAGGGACCTCCTGGAGATCATCTAGTGCAACCCCCCTGCTAAAGGTTTGCCCAGATCAGACTGCATAGGAATGCATCCAGGCGGGTTTTGAAAGCCTCCAGAGGAGTCTCTACAGCCTCTCTGGGCAGCCTGTTCCATAGCTCCATCACCTTCAAAGTACAGAAGTTTTTCATCACACTGATGTTCTAGTTTGTGTTCTTTGCCCCTTGTCCTGTCACTGGGTATCACTGAAAAGCTACAGGACCCATTCTATTGATGCTCACCCTTTATATATTTATATATTTATGTACTTATATATGTGTTTGTGTATAGATGTGTATATACATATGTATACATATATACATAATAAATATGATATTGATGAAATCCCTTCTCAGTCTGCTGTTCTTCAGCTTAAGCAGTCTCAGGTCTCTCACTCTCTCCTTGTCAGAGAGGTGCTCCAGACCCCTTATCATCTTTGTGGCCTTCTATTGGAGTCTGTCTAGTAGTTCCCTGTCTCTCTTGAACTGGTGATCCCATGTCTGGACACAGTATTCCAGGTGTGGTCTCAGCAGGGCAAAGTAGAGGGGGAGGAGAACCTCCCTCACCCTGCTAGTCACACTCTTCTTAATGCACCTCAGAGTACTGTTGGCCTCCTTGGCCAGGAGGGCACATTGCCGGCTCCACAGAGGAAAATCGTCAGGGAAGATCCATGCTACTCTTCCACAGATGCTATCCATTCTCCACAGAGATCTAGAATAGTGGAATACCCAGTGCTTCTGAAGTGAACAGTGGGATAATATCACCACCAAACTCATATGGGCCCCCGTAGGACTCTTTAGCACTGACAACCCTAATCCTCCCTAACAGTAGCCAGGTGGACACCCACACCAAATCCTGTGCTGAGCAGCCTGTCCCCAAACAGTGATCACCAGACTCGGAGTGCACCTCTTTCCTCCAGTGTTTTGGCAGTGTGGTGAGAGGAGTGAGAGAGGTGGTGAGAGGAGTGAAGACCCTGCCAAGGGAGTTAGCTACTGGGGCTCTCTCTGCAGGAGCTCCCTGATGCTCTTGCTTGGCAGGGTTATGATCTGGAAAGAGATGTTCACTATTGGTCAGGCAACATATACCCCAGGGCCTCAGTTGCTAAAGCACCAAGCTTCCCAACAAGCCACCTCTTCCCTGAACTCTTTCACTGTTGAACATGTTGGTACCATGAATGTCCCCAAGGTTTCCCACCTCACCTCCAACTCCTTTTCCTTTGTCACTTGAAGTTTCTCAGTGAGCAGATGCCTTAATTTTCACTTTTAGTATTTGTGAGGAGGGCCAAGTAGATGAAATGGCTTTTTAAAAATGAGACTTCTCAATGTTCTTCTTTGCTGGTAACCCCACAAGGCAGAATTCCATCTGCTTGGGAGCTGCCTTACCTTGCTGTGCTTTGCTTATTTACCCCTTTCACTGAATCTTCTGAGTTTGCAGCGTTCTGCTTGAAAACAGTTAAAGCAAGACCTGTGTAACACAACCTCCCTGACCTGTGCTAATGGATTCAGTGTCCCAAACAACCCCACAACACCCTTCCATTGGGGACAATGTCTGCAACACCCCCTCGCTTTGGTACTGTGCCCACATTAGGGAAACCCAAACTAACTCCTGCCCGGCGCTACTTCTGAAGACAGCTGGGTGAAGTGGGCTCCATTCCCGAGCACCATGCTGGCACAGCCTCTGAATTATTTCTGTAGTTTCAGGAGTACTGCAGGTCACTCAGGGTTTAGGTCCCAGCCTGGAGACCCAGGAGAAGAGTCCTGCCCCACCTTCCTTCCTTCACTTCGCGGGCAGCCTCCCCAGCCCAGGCTTTTTATCAGGCACGCAGCCCATTCTCAGTTTCACTTTCAACAGAAACATGTATCTGCAAGGGAACAGGAAGAGCAGAGTTTTAACGTTTCACCCTGGCCAGAAACCTTCATCCAGAGTATGTCAGTGTGGGAGACAAGTGTCGAGGGTAAGGGACTTCAGAGCCTTTTGGAAAGAAGGGAGAGTTTCCAGGCTGCTGTGAACTGTTCATGTGTAAGACATATACAATAGATCAATAAGCATGACTTGCTGGTGCTGCAGATGACGTGATCTTATAGGTCACTTTATGGTCTCTCAGTTATTATTTGGTATTGGACTCCTTTCATTTTCAATAACAAAGCAGAGGTGGTCTTGGGTTTAGATACTGGATGTTGTGATGCTGCCACTGTTATGGCTTCATCTGAGTTCTGGAACACAGATGTGCTTGTTTGACTCTTCTTCACTTCTGCCGTTCCTCTGACAGAGCATTGCTCTAGCCTGACAGTGATACCCAAGTTACCAGGTTATGAACAACTGGGAACCTGGACAACATCTTCCAGTGTCTGTGTAAAACTGGGATAATTTGACGTACCCATAAATGTGCTGCTGCTCCTCAAAGGCCGCAGGAATGCTTCTCCTCTTCCTTTAATCTAGTTGTGATCATTTGTAGCTAATGGGAATGGACTCACCCCTTGAGTTTTCTGTTCAGCAACCCTGTAGGGCTTCTTCTGACCATACTGATGCTCGCCATGACCCCAAGTTGAAGTCCTACGGCTTCCACCAAGTAACCTTGAAGGTCTCAGAATTGCTGAGACATTTTGCCTTTTATTTTTCCCTTGGGTAAGGCAGAGGGTTTTGCCCTAGACCATTCTGAGAGGGAAGGAGTAACAAACTCCAGGTAAGTAACTTTTACTTTGGAAATAGTATGAAACTGGTGCAAACTTTCAGTCTATATTCTTTCTTTCTTTCTTCCTTCCTCCTTTCCTTTCCTTCCTCCTTTCCTTTCCTTCCTCCTCCCCTCCCCTCCCCTCCCCTCCCCTCCCCTCCCCTCCCCTCCCCTCCCCTCCCCTCCCCTCCCCTCCCCTCCCCTCCCCTCCCCCCCCCTCCCCTCCCCCCCCCCCCCCCCCCCCCCCCCCCTCCCCCCCCCTCCCCTCCTCTCCTCTCCTCTCCTCTCCTCTCCTCTCCTCTCCTCTCCTCTCCTCTCCTCTCCTCTCCTCTCCTCTCCTCTCCTCTCCTCTCCTCTCCTCTCCCCTCCCCTCCCCTCCCCTCCCCTCCCCTCCCCTCCCCTCCCCTCCCCTCCCCTCCTCTCCTCTCCTCTCCTCTCCTCTCCTCTCCTCTCCTCTCCTCTCCTCTCCTCTCCTCTCCTCTCCTCTCCTCTCCTCTCCTCTCCCCTCCCCTCCCCTCCCCTCCCCTCCCCTCCTCTCCGACCCTCTCCTCTCCGACCCTCTCCTCTCCGACCCTCTCCTCTCCTCTCCGACCCTCTCCTCTCCGACCCTCTCCGACCCTCTCCGACCCTCTCCTCTCCTCTCCTCTCCCCTTCCTCCAACATTTTAAATTATCTTGTGGGAATCCTGTGTCCCAAACAACCCAAAGCAATAGCCCTGAATTCTGCAAGTCTTCCCCAACACTACAAAGTTCTTTGCCTAAAACACTCTTCTCCACTTCCAGATAACTGCAAAGTCTCTGTGGCAAGCTAAGGAAATCTAAATGATCCAGTTCATTGTTGTTCTCTTCACCATGCCCACCACCCCCATTCTGGTTTTTTGTTTGCTTGCTTTTCACAGGGAAGCATGAACTTATTTGTTTAGCACAATGAAAGTATCTTTGGTCTCAGACAGTGGAAGAAAATTACACAAGAAGGAGTCTCCTTGTCTTGTAGAGGATAGGTAAGAACCCCTCCTATAGTGTCCAAGAAGCTGCTCTTGCAGCAAACTGCTGCTGGAACAAGAGGCAAAGAGCCTCCACACATGGCATGTACAACCAGAACAGGACCACGTCCCACCAAGCAGGCCATGTGTGCCTCTTTGTTACGAACATTCCAGAGTCAGTGGAGGATCCCTGTCTCTCTAACAGCCACCTAGGTGAGGACTGCTCATGTGCCAGCATGACTCTGCATCTACTTCCCATTAGCAGAACTGCAGTTCAGGCTCTGCTCAGCACTCAGCAGGAGCCTGGTCTCCAGTTTTGCCAGGAGAAGGAGGGGGCAGGGTGAATGGCATGACGGCACAGCTAGAGCCACGCTGTGTCACAAGATATGCACAGTGCATGAGGCAGTGCCAGCAGCAGAGAACTGAAATGGAGGGGAAAAGATAGAAAAGATTGGGGATGCTCAGTCCCCTGTAAATCTGAACTGTTGATCTCTATCTCTGTATGCTTTGCTAGTTTGCTTGCTTTAAAACACATCACAGACATACTTGGTACTGATACCTATAGCTAAGGTTACTTGATATTTTCCATCACAAGTCTGTTTTCAGTTACTCAGAACCTCTCTAGATGACAGTCAGATTCAAATTTTCCATGTTTATCTTCACCTTCTTTGTTTGATGATGGAGGCATTTAGTGAGATGTAAGAAACAAATCTTATTTTGCAACTGTAAAAATGTGACTTTGCAACATCACCAGTCTTTTAACATAGAATTTACTATATGATGGATTATGAAAGCTGGAAGTGATAACAAAAGTTATGGATGGCTATCAGTTACATTTTTTAAGTTCAAAATGCTGGCATGTGTCTTAGAGAGGCCCTTCTCCCCTCTTCATGAAACAAATAGTTAGAACCAGTCAGAGAAGCAGCAAGTGGTCTCAAAGGGACTGCAATAATGACCTTCCAGTTCGAGCTGTCTGGGTTGCAGTTCTGTGGTGCCTGGCTTTGCATTCTGTATTAAAGCTGGTGCATGCTGGCAACAAACACTAACACTGAGACCCATCCCAGTTAGGAGAAGGATAGTAAAAAACCCAAACAAACAAACAAACGAACAAACCCCATCCTGAGACAGAATTCTGCTTTATCTTCTACCTCCAGCTGCACCCAGCAACAGCTGTTCTACCAGGAACAGTGTGAATTAGCCCAGGGATTCTATGCCCCATTGGACTGAGTGTGAACCCCTTTGCTCATGGACTGCGGTTTGCTTGAGAGAAGGACACGCAAGTTTGCAAAGCTACCACGAGTGTCTAGAGGGTTTCTCTTGTCTCATAACCAGGCAACAACCAGCCAGGTAACTTTGGGGCTGTGCCTCACGTATCAGGTCCTGCTCCAAGACGAACTACTAAGGGATAGGTCTCGCTTTATGCCATGCACGTAGGTGTTTCTTGGAGGTGGTAGCTCCTAGCTTTGCAACACTTGGACTAACATGGCAAGTTTTTTCTTAAGAAAAAAAAGTCATAGAATCATTAAGGTTGGAAAAGACCTCCAAGATCATAGAGTCCAACCGTTAACCCAGCACTGCCAGGTCACCACCAAACCACAGAATCATTAAAAGATGCATTCGGGATCAAGCTTTTAAGTGCCTTTCTTACTGCAAGTCATTGGGATGCTCTGGAGTCCCAGTGTAAAGGGCTGTGTCGTTTTTCCCTCCCGCAACTATGCAGGCAACAGTATTTGCTTTGAGAGCAAACAGAAGCCCCGACTCCTGGAGGCGGGAGTGCCCAACCACAGCCTCACCATCCCGGGGACCCAGCCGGGGGCTTTAACGTCTGCATGAAGTGGGCAGCCATGGTCCCCACCGCGTTTTCCTTTCTGCCGGCGTCTGATGTGTCTCTGCACTTCCACCCTGCCGCCAAGCTCCCCGCCCCCGTACCTCTACCCTCCCCTCCTCCGAGGAGCGGGCAGAGCCCAGGGCAGCCAACAGCCCTCCTGGGCAGCCCCACCCTACCCAGTCAGCTGCATCCCATAATAGTTCACAAAGGCAAGTCCATCCCATAATAGCCACCCACGGGAAATGCTCCATAGCAACCACCCCCCCATTCCCACTCCGAGGAGCTGCCATCCCATAATACTCTGCCGGCTTTATTGGTTATGACTGCTGAAGAGCGGCAGAGGATTGGGGCGGGGGGACACCGGGGTGAAGGGCTGCAAGAGGCGGGCGGGAGGGACAGGCAGACGGATGGACGGACGGGGGGCGCCGTGCGAACGGCGAGACGGCGAGCTCCCGACGAACACCAGCTGGGCTTGCAGCCTGCCTGCGCCCCGAGCCTGGGCTGCACTAACATCCCCTAGTAGTCCCCTCCCTGTCTCCCTTTGCTCTGTCCGATGCATCCCATAATATTTCCTAGAGAGGCAAGCCCGCGGTAGGTACAGCGGCATCCCATAATAGTCGCCTGGTCACTGGCGCTGCAAACGGTGCCATCCCATAATACTCTTCCTCTCCCTTCCCCCCCTCCCCCCCCCCGGTCGGCTGCGGCGGGCCCCCACTATCCCATAATAGTCGCCTCCTCCCCCGCCCCCCCTCGCCTTCTGGGGGCATCTTCACATCCCATAATACTCCCCCAGCGGGCTGGAGAGCTCACCATCCCATAATACTCCCCACCACCCACCTGCCTCTGCCCCCACCCCGCGGTGGCGAGAGGCCTCGCCATCCCATAATAGTCACAACTCGCCCTCCCCCTGCCGCAGACGCCCTCTCCATCCCATAATACTTGCTGCTTGCTCTCCCCAACCCCGGGCCTCGCCATCCCATAATAGCCGTGGAGGCTGAGGCCTGACCTCGTGGGCAAGACTCTTGTCAGCCCTGCTCAGCTGTGCTGCTGCCTGGCTCGCCGGCTGCCCGGCTCGCCTGCTGCCCAGCTGCGCTCCCCACTGTGCTCCTCCACGGCTCCCCACACTCCCTCTGCCTCCCCTCTGCACCCCCTCACAGCTCCCGATTTCAGGCTGTTCTAGACTGTCCTAGACAGCTTGGCTCCTGGACTCTGCTGGCTTCACCCTCACCTGGTGGGTAGGCAGGTGGCCACTTCAGTGCTCCCAGCCCACTACTGCACCAGCTCACTGAGGCTACCCCCTTCAGCCCTGTGCCCTCCTAGAGCCTGTGCTGGATCCCTCACCCTTGGTGTCCTCCGCCCTGGCCCAGCCATCCCTCAGCCACTCTTAAGTCAGCAAGGAAGCACCAAGCCAGAGCCAGAATCATGTTGTGCCACTCAATGGTGGCTGTGTGCCCGTGCCTGGTCTGGGCAGCCTCCCCACACTGCCATGAGACCCTGGGGCCACACTGGCACGGCCTTCATGGCCACCAAGCCCTGGACTAGTTTGCTGGCTGCCATGCCACCATCCAGAGGGCCTCCTGCTCCTCACCTGCAGTCACCGTGTGCCACATTGAGGTTGACTTGCAGTGAGATTTGCTATCTGCTCACATCTGCATAACTGCACAGCTGTGGAGGAGAATTCCTCATCTCGCCCTCTGCTCACATGAGCTCATTTTACATCTAAAGATGGTTTCACCATTGTCTTTTGGGTTCTGGGTTCTGCTTTCAGCCCCATCACTACTTTTGTGCCTCCGTTGTATTTCAGGTTTATCGTGGGCTCGTGGTAGTATTTCTGAGCTGCTCACTGGTTTTACTGGAGGTATTCACCACTCATGCTTACAAGGCCAGCAGAAGCGTCCTGGTACCTAAGGATGGAGAAGAAAGTGTAAGGCCCCAAAGCTGAAACAACCACATGTAGAAGGTTTCTGTGTAGAAGAGAATGCAGGGAACCTGGCAATGTCCCACAGCCTGAAAGGAGGCTGCGGAAACATCTGACAGACTTTGTGCCTTAAAAATTTCAGGGCATGTTGGGAAACAGTAACACATGGTGGCAGGGTGGGTAACAAGGTGTTGCCTGCAGCTCTGCAGGGTGGGATGCAGCCAATGCACCTCTGTCTGTTCGGTGCACGAGGATGAGGTTTTAGAGCAACTGCAGCAAGTGGAAAGGATTCCATGTGCCTCTTCACGGAGGAAGGCTTCCACTGGGCCTCATCCTGATGAAAGCAGGGTCTGCTGGGAGCATGCCTACAGCCAAACAGCCACTGGCAGCACCGGTCATCAGTCACTGGCAGTACCGGCAAGGTGTGGTTCCTTTGTCTGACGGCTTTCCGGCAGCAGATGCAGGAGCCCCCCTTGCAAACTCGGTGTTTCACAGGAGTCCCCATGTGGCAGATCTGTTAACAGGGAAAGCGGCTGCAGGGCAGCACAAGGCACGGAGGGAGGATGCAGCCTGCAAAGTGCTGCCTGTTTTCTTCTGCCTGTCGTGCATTTTGTTTGTATCCTCTGACATCAGTTAGAAACAAGCGAAGAAGCAAACACGTGCAGGACTCCTGCAGACCTCCGGGTCTTGGGAAAGAAGCTCTGGACTTGGAGCCTGGAAGCACTTGGTCCTTTTCACGGTCCTTCCATCTTGCTGCTTTTCATGTTTCCATGCACCGGGGCACTCACTAAGCAGGTCTCCAGCCTGAGTTCTTGGGAATACAAACCGTCTTTCACTTCTTATACACAGAGAGTAACTGATAGGCTGAGTGAGGTCATGCCAGGCTGAGCTAAAAGAGCTTTAGTTTGCAACACATGGTCCATACTGTACTCTCCATGCATGGTATGTTTAGATCAACATCAAGAACACCTAATGCAGAGGAGGAGGAACTCCAATCCTGGCCATCATTTGGTAGATCTGTGGTTTGGGCACATGCTCACTTAGTGGAAATCCATCACAATGTGGGTGCTCCTGTCCCCTGGGTGTCCACTACAACAGCAGAAGTTGCTCCTCTCTCAGTTCTGGTGACAAAGCAGATTATGTGCATGCTCGGTGCCTGCTCCAGCGCAAAGTTCAGCACTGCAGCACAGCAGCCACAGAAGGAGGTCTGTGCTAAGGAAGCTGCTCTGACCTCAGCAGGTGTGCTTGGACCCCACTGAGGTATCCAACTTTTCAGGGCCTGCCTGCCCTGCCAGAAGCCATTTCCTCCTCTCCCTTGCACAGCCTCCATCCTCTCTTCTCGGCTCCCACAGCAGATCCTGTGCCTGGCAACCTTTCCCCCTTTCGGACTTCTCATGAAGAAACAGGGCACCTGCTGCAGCTGGGCTGCTGCCTGAGGGAGCAGGAACCATATTTTTGCCCAGGTGGCAATATCTGCAACTTGGCGCCTGCGTGCTGTAAGCAGGAGGGACATTCACATGCCCAGCAGCACACTGCGCCAGCCCACAGGGTCTCTGCACCAAGTGAACAGTTGCCTTATCCTTTAAGAACTGACAGAACCACACAATGTTAGGGGTTGGAAGGGACCTCGAAAGATCATCCAGTCCACCCCCCGTGCTGCACATAGGATCAATGTCAGACATTACAGTTGACTTTCAGGTGTTTGTGGTACCACCTTCTTTAAAACCATTCTTTCCTCAACAGCCAGATGAACTCCCCCAGACAGCCAAAACGAGGTCACTGCAGCTTATCACCAAAGGTTCCAGTTTTACCCTGCAGTAGTTGCATATATAGCCAAGTGGAGTCTTTCTTTCTGTCATTTGCCCCCTTTTATGGATGCTCAGGGTTGGTGTTTGGGTTTTTTTCTCTCTCTTTTCCCTCTCCTTCTTCCCACTCTGGTGGAGCTCTGTGGGAGCAATGAAATATAACAGAGATCCTGACTTTCCTTGAGCAGCTTTCTCTTCAAAATTATGGCTTGGGAATTACTCCCTAAGCTCCCTGGAGAAGGAACGTGAGATAGATTTGATGTGGGCTTGGTGCAGGACAAAGAGTATCAACTGGCACTCATGAGCTACATGAGGTTGGGAAGCTGTAAGATCCTAGCTGCTGCAGGTTCAGACACAAGCAGAGCCCCATCTCAGATTCCAAAAGCATCCATCACTATGGCAGGAGTCCAAAGAGCTGAGACAAAAGGCTGCTCTGGACATTTTCCCTGGCATCCAAGCATAGAGACAGTGCTATGAAGATGCTGTGTTATCAGGTGGGTCACTGTGCTGTCAGCATCTCCAAATGTTCATCTTGTGAGCAGCTGAAGCTCTTCTCCAGGAGGTCTGTGAGCCTTTCCTGCTCCTCTCAAGCTTTGTTGCAGTGCAGTGTCTGACGTCTCACAGGCAACCCTGGCAATTTGAAACGTAAACCAGGACAACTACCACAGCTCCCAGCTGCCACCAGAAGCTGTGCATGGAGAAGCACTGCCTGCCAGACTCTGAGCTCCCTACCCAACACTCTTTTCAGCTTCACAGGCAGCAAAATCGGTACATCTGATCAAACCATCAGTGCTGAGGAGGTAATTTCTCAGGATCACTACCTCCATACTAACCCCAAGTCAGTAGGAAACAATTTGCTAAAAAGAAATAACAATAACGTGGGGTGGGGTTGTTTTGTTTGCTTGTTTTGTGTTTGGTTTGGGGGGGGTTGTTTTGTTTTAGTTGGTGAAGACTGCACCCTACAAAGGGCCACAGAAGTCACCCAAGGGCAGAACCAGAAATGATGGAAAAGGCAGGTCACAACCACCTTCACCCCATGTTTTGGTGTCCCTGGGAAGCTGCTCTCCCAGCTGAACTGTGTTTCTGGTGCAAAGTGCCTCAAGTTTCCAGAAAAGGGTAGTTTCTTTCGGTATTTTCAGGCTGCATGTCTAGAAAAAGACACAAGGAAGGAGAGCGTGGAGCCAACAGAGTAGCACGGGGTCAGGCTTGAAGAAAGGAAATTGGACACAGGGCCCTGCCAAGCTTCAGAAGTAGCTCAAATGATGAGCCTGCCCATCTCCCTTTGAAGCCTTGATGTCAACTTGCCTGTGGAATTGATCTACTCATCACATTAATGAAGTATTTCTCCTGGCAGTGCATCTGAAACAACTAAAGACAATAAATACCAGTTCTAAATTAAGTACCCAGAGAACTTTCCTATTGCTTCTCCTAGATTTAATTCTTCCTTGTCCTGTAAGTCAGGCTGTCTCACCCAGGCTTTCCCTTCCCTCACCATTAGCAAGTCCAAAGTGCAGAAGGACAGAATGACCCAAGCCACCTTCTGGTCTGTCTTACAGTTCTACTTTCATTCATACCACCTCTGAGCTCAGATGGCATTTTCCTGTTGAGTAAAGCTCTGGGCTCTTTGGCTGGGTAACAAACTTCATGCAACCACCTGCCAGATCTCATGGCAAGTTTTCTGATGCTGTCTTTCTTCCTGAACTAATTCCTCACATCACTTCATTCCTCTAAAGGAAGAAGTGTTGGTGGATCAGATGCCACCCAGAGGGACCTGGACATCCTGGAGAGGTGAGCTGAGGAGCTCTCATGAGGATAAATAATTCAAAGTGCAAGGTCCTGCATCCAGGTTGGGGCAACCCTGAATATCAGTCCAGGCTGGGGGATGATGAGATTGTGAGCAGCCCTGCAGAAAAGGACTTGGAATGCTGCTGGGTGAGAAACTGACATGAGCCAGCAATGGGCACCTGTAACCCAGAAGGCAAATGGCAGCCTGGGCTGCATCAAAAGCAGTGTGGCCAGAGATGGAGAGAGCTGATTCTGCCTCTCTGCTCTGCTGAGACCTCACCTGCAGTGCTGTGTCCAGCTCTGGAGCCCTCAACACAGGATGGACATTGACCAGAGGAGGCGACAAAGAAGATCAGGGAGCTGCAGCACCTCTGCTACAAGGACAGGCTGAGGGAGCTGGGGTTGTTCATCCTGGAGAAGAGGAGGCTCCAGGCAGACATTAGAGTATCCTTCCAGTACCTGAAGGGGGGTACAAGAAGGCTGAAGAGGGACTGTTTGCAAAGGCCTGAAGGGATAGGATGAGAGGCAATGGTTTGAAATGAGAGAAGAGCAGATTTAGATTGGATGTTAGGAACAAGTTCTGCACCATGAGGGTGCTGGAACAGATTGTTGAGGGACAATCTGAGGCCTCATCCTTGGAGATACTCAAGGCCAGGTTTGGCAAGAGTCAGCAAGCTGATCTAGTGGAGGATGTCCCTGCTGAATGCAGAAAGTTGGACTGGGTGACCTTTGGTGGTCCCTTCCAACCCAAACCATTCTATGACTATGTGCAAACAAGGCAACCAGGTCACAACAACCACCTCCAATCCACTAACTCACAACCAGGTGCCTCCTTACCCACCACAGCATGCCCCAAAACCAAGGCAGCTCCTGGCAGTGCTGATGCTTTCCCTGCTTAAAAATGGTAATATTTTGTACTAATTTGCTACAGCTGCAGTTGTCCTCTGCATGTCTCCCAGATTCAGGTCTCCTACAGCATCCCTCCTGCCCCTCCTCAGCTCCACAGGCACACTGCAGTGCTTTCAGCAGCTGCACAGCAGTGCCTGCTGTCCCTAAGCCATAGCAGGGTGTTTCCCCAACAATTCTCTCTGGGTTTTTTTAACCTCCCTGTCCCTTCTGAATAGGCTGTAACTGGGTGGGGGGAGACACAGGGCTGCAATCATGCAAATCATCCCACCGGGTTTTTTGTAATGCTAATTATACCAAATGCCTGCTCATCAGTGAGAACGACTAATTCCCCTTGCTCATTATCTGGATGTTGCACATCGATATAGAAGCATCTGAAAAAATGCATCTCCTTGTTAGCACAGTATTTGTCAAACCCTTGCTGCCACCTTCACAACCCCTGCACCTCCCTTACAGTGCCCAGGTGATACTGGGCATCACTACATGCACCAAATTGTCCCAGAAGCTACCACTCCTTTCCCTCTTCTTTGATGTATGATTCACAGAATTGTTTGTATTTATGACTCAGATCTGCAGGATCAACACAGAGATTTAGGTTGGACATCATAGGGAGGAAGTTCTTTACAATGAGAGTGGTGAAATACTGGGACAGTCTGCCCAGGGATGTGGTTGAGGCCTTGTCCCTGGAGACATTCAAGATCAGATTTGATGTGGCCCTGGGCAGCCTGATCTAGTTGGAGGTGTCCCTGCGGCGTGCAGGGCAGTTGGACAAGATGACCTTTGAGGGTCCCTTCCAATCCAATGCAATCTGGGAATCTGTGACTGAAAGGGTTCTCAAACACTGTAACAGGCTCCCCAGGAGGTGGTTGAAGGACACGGTTTAGCACCAGTCTTGGTCAAGTTAAAGGATGGGCTGGATGACCTTAAAGGTCTTTTCCAACCGTGGTTCTGTGTCGCGGGGCAGAAGCAATGGACATAAATTGCAGTAATAGATATTCAGACTGGATGTAGGGAAAATGCATGGTGAGGACAGTCAGACATTGCACCAGGTTTCCCAGAAGGGTGGTGGAATCTCTGTCCTTGGATAAGTTCTCAAGACCAGCCTCCCAAAAGTCCTGAGGATCCTGATCCGATTTGTTAGCTGACTCTGCTTGGCACCAAGCCGCACCGCGATCCTTCCCCGTAGCGCTGGGGGCGGCGGCTCCCGTGGCCGGGGGAGGGACCCGTCGGTTCGGCCCCGAGGACCAGCGCAATGGCCACCGGGGGTCGCTGTTGGCCGCGGAGAAATCAGAGACGGCCGTGGCGGCAGCCGGCTGCGAGCCGCCCTGCAGCCGGCGCCGGCCCCGGGGCGGGTCTGCAGCTGGCACCGCCCGCCTGGCACGGCGCTGGGCACACGGTTCTCTTCTTTGTGTCTTCCAGCGGAGGCTCTGCGCCTGTGTCCGTGCTGAGGGGCGTGTGGCTGCCGACACAGAATCACGGACCGGTGGGGTCTGCACCGGACCTCCGGAGATCGTTTCATCCAGCCCCCTGCTAAAGCAGGGCCACCCAGAGCAGGTTGCCCGGGATTGCAATATCCAGGCGGGTTTTGAATGTCTCTTGATGACCTCCACCCTCTTGATATTTACATGCATTTGTAAGACACCCCCCTCTGTGTCTCCTCTTTTCCAAGCCAAACAGCCCCAGGTCTCTCAGCCTCTGCTCATCAGAGAGATGCTTCAGTCTGCCCATCATCTTTGTGGCCCTCCATTGCACTCTCTCTAGCAGTTCCCTGTCCCTCTTGGATTGAGGAGCCCAGGACTGGACACAATAATCCAGATGAGGCCTCAGTAGAGCAGAGTAGAGGGGGAGGAGAACCTCCCTCGACCTGCCTGCTACATTCTTAAAGCACCCCAGAATACTGTTGGTCCTCTGGAGGGCACATTGTTGGCTCATGGGGAACTTGTTCACCTGAGACTGGAGCTGAAGAACTTAGACATTCTTGTGCACTGGGCTCAGTTGGGGGATCACTCCCAAAGCCCATGAGCACCACTGAAGAGGTTTCATGGCTATTTACACTTGAGCTGTCACCAACTCACCCCTACCTAATACAGTTATTCCTCCTACCTATTACATATTCATGGGGTATGATTCAGCAAAATATCTATGCTTGCCTGAGTGGTCTGGGGTCTCCCAAACCCCCTGCTGAAATCCTTTTCATGGCAGCAAGGACAGGTTCTCACACCTGCACCATAAATACTCTTTCTTATCTGTGTTTAGTTTACACACTTGAGCTCTCTCTGATGATTACAAAGCAAAGGGAAAAGTTCAAAACCAACTCCTGACTAAACAATCTCCCCTGGGACAAACCCAACATATTCCAAAACAGACAGTGAAATGTCAGAAACTAACAGAGGTGTCTAGAAACTCAGGGCTCTCTTGGAAAAAAAAAAAGGAAGGGAAGGGAGATGAAAAACTAAAGCCTGGGCTCTTTGAAATGTGAGCCTAGGGTAATAAACCAGGCTTAAGGCCTGATCTTTAAAGTGACACACGGCGCTCCCAGGTCCTCCTCTGCATGGCTGCTCTCCAGCAGGCCAATCTCTCACCTGTCCTGGTCCATGGGGCTGTTCCTCCCCAGGTGCAGGACCTTACACTTGCCCTTGTTGAACTGCATGAGGTTCCCCTCTGCCCAGCTCCCAGCCTGTCCAGGTCTGAATGGCAGCACAGCCTGACAGGCTGGCAGCCACTCCTCCCAGTTTGGTACCATCACAAACTGGCTGAGGCTCCACTCTGCCTTCAGCCAGGTCACTGATGAATAGGTTGGACAAGGCTGGACTGGTACTGACCCCCAGGGCACCACTGGCCACAGGCCTCCAACTAGACCCTGCATAGTTGACCACAACCCTCTGAGCTCTGTCCTTCAGGCAGCTCTTGACCTACCTCACTGTCCACTCATCTAGCCCACATTTCCTAAGCTTACATCATGTATGTGTGAGTTTAAGCTAGGAAATTCTTTTGTTGTTTGAGTAAAGGAAAAACCAACCAACCAGCCCAAATGGGAAAGCAAACAAAAATGGTTGGTCACAACAGATTTGTTTGGACACAAAGCATTCCTTTAGGTGAAAGCAGTCCTGTCATTTCAGCTGCCCTTGGCTCCCTCAGGCTTGGTGTGCTTTACTCATGAAAGAATAAGGGACTGAGAGCTTGCAGGTATTCCTCTGAATTGGGGACAGGCTGTTCCAGGTGTCACACTGTGCTGAGGGTTTGGTCCTGTCATCTGAGCCCTTTCCTGACACAGTGACAGGTTGCTTTATAGCTCAGTACTGTCTCTGCTGGCTTTCTTCTTTTAATTTGTTTTTTCTCCCCTTTCCCCCCCTCCCCAGAATCAGACGAGGTCTTTCATCCTCCCCTCGTGGTGAAATGCTTTTCCCTTCACCCGTGCTCTCTCAGAGAAAGGAATTTTCTTTTTCCTTTGTGTTTCAGAGATTGAAGTGGAGAGTGCCTGCCTGCACCTCAGGGGGTTGTATCTGCAGGGGCAAGGAGGTTTCACAGCTAGCATGGCAGACTGGATCTTTGCTGCCTTGTCACTCTCTGAGCAAATTAGGTCAAAGTGATAGTGATGTCTGGCTTTAGCACATCCTTGCTCTCCCACACCCTCAAACAAAATCTGCAGCACAGCAGCTGCTCCAGTGACATTGTGCTGGATTTTTTCTTACTTTGCCTGAGAGCCCTATCTCCCTGTGCAAGGTGCTGTGCAAGCCAAACAAAACCTGATCCGAGCCCAAAGAGCTCTAAAAGCACACACAGCAGATGCCATGGAAATGGGGGGAAATGCAAGGAAACCCTGAGATGATTTTGGTCAGCAGGATGTGCAGTGGTATCAGTGCAGTGGCAGCCTGGCCTCTGCCGAGGTTCTGTTGCAGAACAGAGGAGTTTGGAATACAAAGCTTCAAAGGCAGCTCATGAAAAGCAAAGCTTAGAGTGAATGCTCTCGGCCACAGCATCAAGGACTACAGCAGGAGGGCAGGAAGGGCACACAAAGTGTAACCCCAGCAAGAACAGCTCAGAACAATAATGAAGAAGCTGAAAAATGCTTGGGATAGCAGAACAGCATTTAAACCAGAAGGTCAGAAAATCACACAATCCCTTAGGTTGGAAGGACCTCTGGAGGACATCTGTTCCAACTCCCAGTGACTGGAGAGTGGAGAGGGACAGCTTAGGTTGCACAAGGCATTTATGATACAAAATACATATTTTGTTGGAGGGGTGTCCTGCTTACTGCAGAGGGGGTTGGACTAGATGACCTTTAGAGGTCCCTTCCAATGCAAACCATTCTATGATTCTGTGATTCCATGACACCTCAAGTGGTGGGAGGCATACAGCCACTGAATGCAATTGAAGGAATGCCAGCAGCAGTAAAACCAATTTGGAGATTCAATCTGGCTTGTACTAGGGGTTCTGAAACATCTTTTCAATCTGACTTACAGAACCCAGAGTGGGTTTCTAGAAAGTATAAAATCCACTGAAGGTGAAGATTAATACTCATACCCATTTCCCAAAGTGACTGGCAAGTCTATTCTGGAAATCAAAAGACTTGAAAGCATAGAATCAGAGAATCATTTCAGTTGTAAAAGACCTTGAAGATCATCAAGTATAACCATTATCTGGCTCTACCAAGTCTGGTGCTAAACCATCTCTGCCTCTTGTGAATACCTTCAGACATGGGGATCCAACCACCTCCCTGGGCAGCCTGTTCCAGCCTTTGAGAATCCTTTCAGTCAAGAAGTTTCCAACCTAAACCTCCCCTGCTGCAACTTGAGGCCATTCCCTCTCATTCTATCACTTGTTACTAGGGAGAAGAGACCAACCCACACCTGGCTCCAACCTCCTTTCAAGGAGTTGTAGAGAGCCAGAGGTCTCTGCTCAACCTCCTTTTCTCCAGGCTAAACAACCCCAGCACCTCAGCTGCTCCTCACCAGACCTGTTCTCCAGACCCTTCCCCAGCTTTGCTGCCCTTCTCTGGACCCACTCCAGAACTTCAGTGTCCTTCTTGAGGGCCCTGAAGCTGAACCCAGTCCTCAAGGTCTGCCCCCCTCCTAGTGCTGAGCACAGGGGGAATAACCCCTGCCCTGCTCCTGCTGGCCACACCATTGCTGATCCAGGCCAGGATGCTGGTGGCCTCCTTGGCCACCTGGGCACACCCTGGCTCATCTTCAGCCAGCTGTTGACCAGCACCCCCAGGTCTTTCCCTGCTGGCAGTTTGCAGCCACTCTGCTCCAAGCCTGGAATGTTCATGGGGTTGTTGTGCCCCAAGTGCAGCACCCAACCCTTGGCCTTGTTGAATCCTTATGCATTTCTGCAGGTTCCCTGTCTGCTCCCTACAGAATAACCACTCTGTGCTCCTTTGCCATTTCTCTGACCTTTAACTCATTTAGTCTTAATTAATGAGAGATTGTTTAATGTTCACATCTGCAAATGACACAAAGCTCAGGGAAGCAGAAAATTGTCTCTCTTATCCCTGACACACTTAGCAAGAATGCCAAATCAAGAATTATCAGGTGAGGGTCAATTACAGAGTTGAAAAGGCTTTGCTGAGCTTCTATTCCTGTTTAACTTTTTTGACTGGAACTCCCTGGCTTCACATTGTCCCTGCTGTTTTAAACACACACTTCTGAGTGCTCCCATTTTGTAGCTGTTGGTACTGTTGGATGCCATCATACCCTAGGACCTTCAGCTTTGTTTGCTTGGCTCATTAAACAGAAGCTATAAAACAAGATAGAGTGGGTGACTCATTGCACTGAGAGTCCATGCATGTTCTCTGCTTTATCAACACATGATGGAATAAAACAAACTAATCTAAAACCAGCAGAGCCCACAGCAGCAGCAGACCTGGCTAACACCATGCCAACAGTGGGCACTTGCAGCCCAGAGGGCCAGTGGCAGCCTGAGTTGTGTCAAAAGGAGCGTGGGCAGCAGATGGAGAGAGGTCATTCTGCCTCTCTGCTCTGCTCTGGTAAGACCTCACCTGCACTGCTGTGTCCAGCTCTGGAGCCCTCAACACAGCAAGGACAGAGACCTGATGGAGCAGGCCCAGAGGAGGCCACAAAGATGATCAGGGGTCTGAAGCTCCTCTGCTATGAGGACAGGCTGAGGAAGCTGGGATGGTTCAGCCTGGAGAACAGAAAGCTACAGGCAGACCCTAATAGCAGCCTTCCAGTACCTGAAGCATATAACTGCTTGGGAGGAAAAAGGGAGGAAGCATTCCATAACTATTTAGTCTGTGTTGGTAGTGCTGTTGGACAGGGATGATGCACTGCCTGGGTAGACAGGGAGGAGGATTTTAACCTGGGGTGAAGGCTTCTCTGATCAACAGTCTTCAGGAAATGGAGTTTGTTGTCCTCTGAAAGTCACCTGGAGGTGTGTGGTAAGACCTCACCTGCGGGGCTGTGTCCAGCTCTGGAGCCCTCAACACAAGAAGAACATGGACCTGGTGGAGCAGGTCCAGAGGAGGGTCATGGAAATGATCAAGGAGCCTGGAGCACCTCTGCTGTGAGGACAGGCTGAGGGAGCTGGGGTGCTTCAGCCTGGAGAAGAGAAGGCTCCAAGCAGACCCAATAGCAGCCTGGCCAGAAAGGGGCTATGAGAGGGACTGTTTGCAAAGGCCTGCAGTGATAGGATGAGAGGCAATGGTTTGAAATGAGAGAAGAGCAGATTTAGATTGGATGTTAGGAACAAGTTCTGCACCATGAGAGTGCTGGAACACCTCAACAGGTTGCCCTGGGAGGCAGTGGAAGTCCCATCCCTGGAGATATTCAGGGTCAGGCTGGACAGCTTGAACTAGTGGAGGATGTCCCTGTGAACTGCAATGGGGTTGGACTAGATGACCTTTGGAGGTGCCTTCCAAGCCAATCCATTCTGTGATGATTCTCTCTTGTGGATATGAAAAATATCCAGAGCTCCCTCCAGGATCCAGAGCAATTATATTTGACTAAAATCCTCAAAAAAAGATAAGGAAACCTGATGCCATTTGACAAAGGTTGGAAGCTCAGAGGACGAAACACAACAGCTCCTAGTGGGCTCACCATCACCTGTGTGTAACACTGAAGGAATGCCTTCAGAAACTCCAAGTCAGCAACTTTTCTGCTGCCTGTAGCAGGAGCAGCAGCCCCCCTTTATTGCCAAACTGGCTGATGAGACCCATTAAAAGATCAGCTTTTCAGGTATTTATAATCCTGTCAAAATATTGGAGCTAAAATTTCCTCTGCTGGATGTGGAATATTTATAAACTGTTCCAGGTACAAATAGCTCCACTATTTTCAGGGCTGAAGCTATAAGCAGAGATGCTGCTTTCTGATGCTCCCTTTGAGAAGTTGTGTGTTGTGCTTTGGGGGTGAGTGCTAGCAGAGGAGCAGCCTCTTCCAAAGGAGTGGTGCCTGCCACCTGAGATTCCATTCGAGCTTGGCAAGCTTGCCAAGAGAAGATGGAGCCAGGCTCTGCTTGTAGTAGCCCTGGGAAAGTACAAGAGGCAACAGCCATAGCTTGCAACAAGGGAGATTCCTGCTGAGCATTAGAAAAAGCCTCTTCCCAGGGCGTATTTCAGTGCCAGTGTGGGTGCCCTAGAAGGCTGAGGAATCTCATCCTTGCGGGTGCTCAGAAGACACCTGGTTGGGTAAGGCCCTGAGCAACCTGAATGCAGGGTCCCAAGGGCATCCTTCCAGTTCCTGGGGCTTTAGCTGTGTGAGCTTGGGGCCAGATCAGAGACAGTGCATCTGGGGACTGCCCCATTCCTCTGGTGAGTCTGGGGAGAGTTTCCAGATAGTTCTGCTGGAGCCTCAGCTAGGGCTGCCCCCCTGCCCCTGGAGCTGTTTTTAAGCTGGTATTCTTACCCTTGTCTCCTGCCTGAGCAGTTTCACCTGTGCCTAGCCACACACTGCATTGATCTGGACCCATGGACAGGGTTCCTGGCTTGACCTGGTACCTGTCTTGTCATGATGGATTTGTCTGGGTTCGCTGAATTGTGGCTCACCCTTGCTTACTGACTCCAGACCTGATGCTGACTCAGCTTCTTAGTTTGACTTTGGACCTGCCTCATTACCACAGGCTTGTCTAATGATCTGGATCGTCAGCTGGACCTGGCTGTCATCAGCCAACCTGCCCTGCTTGCCTTGCTCAGGTGCTTCCTCTTCCTGGGGGAGTCCCTTCCTCTGCCTGCCTTGGTACCATGCCTGGCTCTCCACTGCCATTTCTCTGGGGAGCAGCCAGCCCTCACCACCCCCAGGAACCTGATGGGATCAGAGAATTGTGTTAGAGACTTTCAGAAGTATCTTCCAACCCAAATAGTTCACTGGATTTATGACCATGCTCTAGCCAAGTTAAAAGGAAAGAAAAAAGAAAACCACCAACTTTTCTGGGCAGGGAGGAGAACCCATCAGTCCTGGCACCATGTTGATGCCAGGTTCATAGTGCAGTAGATCTGGGGAAGGGAGAAAGGACCAGAGGAACAGGGGCAGGAAAGGGATATAGCAAAGAGGAGGGTGGAGGAAGATGTGGAAATGGACAGCAGTGCAGCTGCTGTGATATCACTCTGCTCCCTCCTAAATCCCAGAATGAAAGGGTAACATCAGAATGCAGTAGAAGATGTGCACATAGCTCTGTTCCCCCTCCAGCAGCACTATGTCAAAATCCCCATACCTGGAGGTGTTTCCAAGAGGCAGAGATGTGGTGCTGAGGGACCTGGCTTAGCACCAGCCTCGGCAGAGTTAAAGAATGGTTGGACTTGAATCTTAAAGGTTTTTGCCAACCAAAACTATTCTATGATTCTCTGAAAGGATTCACATTCACATGGCAATCCTGAGTTTTCAATCCAGAAATACCTACTGCCACACAAAGATCAAGGCTGATCTGCTGGGGCTGAGAAAGAGGACAGAGCTCTCCTACCTAGGGTATATGTCTCCCAAGACAGCCTGTGACAGGAAGATGTCTGTGTGGAGAGGCTCAACACCCTCTACAGGTCTTCTTAAGGACCTGCTTTTGCCATCACCCATAATAAAAGAGAAGGTCATTGAGGTAGACTGGAAAGATGGATTTAAGCCCCTGTGCCTCCTAAACTCTATTGTTAAATCAATGCATTTATTCCCTCAGCAGTCACAAAATCCCAGAATCCCAGCATGGTAGGGGCTGGAAGGGACTTTGAGATTGTCCAGTCCAACCCCCCTGCCCAAGCAGGGTCACCCAGAGCAGATTGCCCAGGATCAGAATGTCCAGGGGGGTTTGGAATGTCTCCAGAGAAGGAGACTTCACAACCTCCCTGGGCAGCCTGCTCCAGGGCTCTGGCACCCTCACAGGAAAAAACCTTCTCCTTCTGTTCCCATGGAGCCTCCTCTGCTCCAGCTTGCACCCATTGCCCCTTGTCCTATCATTGGACATCCCTGAGCAGAGCCTGGCTCCACCCTCCCCCCACTGCCCTGCACATCTTGATCAACATGAATGAGGTCACCCCTCAGGCTGCTCTGCTCCAAGCTCAAGAGCCCCAGCTCCCTCAGCCTCTCCTCGGCAGGAAGCTGTTAAGAAAATCAACACAGTTCCCTTCAGTCATTACCACTGAATTCACTCTGCCAGCAGTGGGTACTGCAGCTGTCTTCTGGTTATCATAGAATCACAGAATGGCTTAGGTTGGAAGGGACCTCAGAGATCATCTGCTCCAATCTCCCCACCATGGGCAGCGACACCTCTCAACTACACTAGTCTGCTCAAGGCCTCATCCTGCCTGGCCTTGAACACCCCCAGGGAGGAGGCATTCACAGCCTTCCTGAGCAACCTGTTCCAGTCTCACCACCCTTGTACTGGAGAACTTCTTTCTAAGATCCAGTCTAATCCTGCTTTCCCTCAGCTTCAAACCATTCCCCCTTGCCCTGTCTCTAGACACCCTCATGAAAAGTCCCTCAGCAGCCTTCCTGTAGGATCCTTTCAGCTATTGGAAGGCAGCTCTAAGGTGTCACTGGGAGCCTTCTCCTTCAGGCTGGACACCCCCAGCTCCCTCAGCCTGTCCTCACAGCAGAGCTGCTCCAGCCCTTGGATCATCTTTGTGGCCCTCCTGTGGCCTCCAACAGCTCTGTGTCATTCTTATGCTGGAGACACCAGAACTACTTTATGCTACAGTGCAGCTAGGAGATACTCAGGCAGGATGGACTTGCTGTAGGTGTCTGTGCTGACCAGACCTAGACCCATGAGGTTTGTTTCACGCTTTTGCTCCCCACTCTGTTTTCTGTAACAAAAGACTTAGGTGGGACCTTGTCACCAAGACATCTCTGTTTATTCAAACCCAACCTTTCATCCTTTAGCTTTGGATCACCATCTTCACCCATGTGCAACCTGCAGCATTCCCTCCAACAGTGTGCTAAGTCCCTCTGGGCTATCTCCCAGAGGCTTGCTGTGACCACTGGATGGGTGACCCTGCAGCTCCCACCGTGGTGTGACCTTCCCGTAGTTATATTTCTGAGTCCTCAATAGGACTGCTCAAAAACATGGCAGTAGGAAGTGCTGGCGAGGATTCCTTGGGACGGATCAGGTTTTCAGCTGGGTGCCCTTTTGAGGCAGCAGGGTCTCGGCTTGCCTTGCTCCCCACAGTCTGATTCTTAAGCATCCCAACATCTGAGTCCCAGGTCTGCCCCCGCCGCAGCTGCTTGAAGGTGTTCCGGAAGCCCTCAGTGCTGAAGTAGTAGATCAAGGGGTCCAGCATGCAGTTCATGCTGGCAAACAGCATCGTGGTGATCAGCACCTGGCGCACGGAGCTCTGTGTTTCTGGGTCAACCTTCATCACCTGGGCCTTTATCAGCCCATAAACTGCCAGGGTGGTGTTGTAGGGCACGAAGCAGATGATGAAGATGACCAGGTTGACCAAGAGGAGCCGGACGGTCTTCTGCTGCCGCAGGGTTTTGGTCTGGCTGCCCTGGCAGAGCTCCTGGAAGATCCGAACCGAGCAGTAGGTCACGCAGCTGAGGGGCAGGAGAAAGCCCAAGAGCTCAGCCAGCACCACCAGGGGGAAGAGGTTGTTTTGCCATATGTTGTCACTGAAGCTTTCAAAGCACAAGTAGACGGTCTGGTTCCGTACTTCACAGTGGTTTTGCTTGTGGACTATGGCCGTGGGGATGGAGCCCACGAAGATCATAACCCAGACGATGAGGCAGAGGAGCTTGGCCACCTTGGGGCGCCTGATGTGGCGCCAGCGGAGCGGGTGGACGATGGCAACGTAGCGATCCAGGTTGATGCACATGAGGAAGAGGCAGCTCCCGTACATGTTGATCTGGAAGACAGAGCCAGAGACCTGGCACAGGGTGCTGCCGAAGGGCCAGTGGTGGTTGGAATAGTAGTAGAGCCGCAGCGGCAGGGCCAGGGAGAAGGTGAGGTCGCTGACAGCCAGGTTGAACATGTAGATCATCACGACAGACTTGAGGCGCAGGTAGCGGACGAATATCCACAGGGCCGTCAGGTTCAGCGTCAGGCCGGTCACGAAGATCAGGATGTAGCCGGGGAGGAGGAGGTGGTGATTGAAGCTGTAATCCTTGCATGCCTGGGACGCATTGGAAGCTGACATCCCCAGCAGGGATCAGGGGCAGGGTCGTGTTGAAATGGCTGAGCCTGGCGGTGGGCTAAGGAGGCACAAAAGATAGTGCTGAGAGAAGTCATTCCCCTCTGAGGAGCTATAGGCAGGTCACTCCCCTCATCTGCAGCTGGCAGGGAGACTGGGGTATCTCCCTCTTGATTGATGCTGCTTTGGATTGCTTTTCCATGGTCACCTGGCAGGGATGGAGTCAGCTTCTGCCTCTAGTTCAGCAATTCTTTCCAGTGGTTATGGAGATGCTGGTGTGGTGGAGGATCTTGCCAGCTGTCAGCACAATTCCTGGTCGGAGTGGAAGACCAAGACAGAAGAGATTAAGTTAGAGAAGGATCTCTTGAAACATTAAAATCCCACTATGGTGGCTTTTGCAGCAAGAACTCGTGAAGAAACTGAAAGACTAAGAAAAATGGACCTTCACTACCTGAAGGGGATATAAGAAGGCTGCAGAGGGACTGTTTGCAAAGGCCTTCAGTGATAGAATGAGGGGCAATTGTTTGAAATGAGAGAAGAGCAGATTTAGATTGGATGTTGGGAACAAGTTCTGCACCATGAGGGTGCTGGAACACTGCAACAGGTTGCCCAGGGAGGGAGTTGACGCTCCATCCCTGGAGATCTTCAAGGTGAGGCTGGGACAAGGCTCTGAGCAAGCTGATCTAGCGGAGGATGTCCCTGCTGACTGACCTTTGGAGGTCCCTTCCAACCCAAACCATTCTGTGACATTAGGGAAGTAAGCAATTAGATGTCAGAAGAAGGCAGAGCATAGAGAAGGTGTTTGTAGAGAATCATTTATGGCTCAGCTCCAGAAAATGCATCTTGATTGGATCAAGAAAGGGACAGCACAAAAGTATGCAAAGAAAGCACTCAGGGCAGCTCCAGATAAAAGAGAGAAAGAAAAAGAGAAGAGCAAGCATTTTGAGGGGAAAATGCTGACTAGAAAGAACTTGAGATAAACCAGGACTTTGCACATCCACTGCAGATAAAAGGAATAATCCCACAGTTAGACTTTACTCCAACCTAGCTGCTTCTCCTATGTGAAACACCCCACACTTGCCCCATGGAAAGATGTTGGTGGACCTGGTCCTGTTCTTACATAGATGTATAGAATGGTTTAGGCTGGAGGGGACCTTAAAGATCATCCAGTTCCAGTTCTACACTTGCCCATTTAATTTCTCTCCAACTCTACATCCTGTCTGGGTCATGCTGGATGCCAGCACAACTGTCTGGTGTGTCAGCCACTGCTCCCAGTTTGGTGTCATCAGCAAACTTTCTGAGCCTACACTCTGTCCCTTCACCCAGGTTGCTGATGAAGATGTTGAACAAGGCTGGACCCCTGAGGAGCACCACTGACCACAGGCCTCCAGTAGGCTCTGCCTCACTAACCACAAGTCTCTGAACTTTGTCCTCCAGGCTGCTCCCAATCCACCTCACTGTCCACTCACCCAGTCTGCACTCATTGAGCTTGGTTGTAGTAGGCAAGCACAGCCCATACTGTGAGAGCTCAATGGTCAGGCTACAACCAGTGCTCTGTCTCGGGTCAGGGATTTGAGGGGCAGCGGGAAAGCTGGAGCGGCGGGAGAGCGGGGGCAACCCTGGCATTATGCTCCCTCAAGTCCTCTTCCTGCTTCTAACATGTTGTAGCTCAGAGATTTCCTGAGCCAGAGGGGACCTGTTTGTATTCCAGTGGCCTTCCAGCACCTAAAGGGGGCTAAAGGAAGCTGCAGAGGGACTGTTTGCAAAGGCCCGCAGTGATAGGACACAGGGCAATGGTTTGAAATGAGAGAAGAGCAGATTTAGATTGGATGTGAGGAACAAGTTCTGCACCATGAGGGTGCTGGAACACTGCAACAGGTTGCCCAGGAAGGGAGTTGAAGCTCCATCCCTGGAGATGTTCAAGGTCAGGCTGGACAAGGCTCTGAGCAAGCTGATCTAGTGGAGGATGTCCTTGCTGACTGCAGGGTGTTTGGACTGGATGACCTTTGGAGGTCCCTTCCAACCCAAACCATTCTATGATGCAGTAGTCCTCATGGAAGTTTTCCTCCATGATTTTTTTCCAGTTGCTTTTTGATTCAATGTAAAACTTACCTCCTACCACATCCAGTGCCAGGAGTGCCAAGGAGCTCCAGAGCGTACTCATAGCTCAGGTGCAGAGGCACTTCCTTGTACCAGTGTTTTTGAATCACCACCTAGATTCAATTCCTAGTTGAAGTGTTGGAGGAGGGAGTGGAAAGACCATCCCTGTGCTCCTTTGCCTGAGCACTGATGTCTGCCCTATTTCCTGTCAGTAACTCTGGGGGTATTTTTGAGTCTAAAGGGTCCTTGTCTTCACAGCTGTTTCTCAAAGAGGAGCTGTTGTGCAATATCGAACATCCTTGTTGCCCTTCTCAGGACCTTTCCACTTCTGCTGCAGCCTTGGTGATGAAATGTGCAGGGTTATTTTGAGGCCAGTCACTTGTACTTAATCTCAACAGTTCTTTGCAGCCAGACCTCATCTTTTCTAACCTGAATAATTTCATGTCTGAAGCAGATTTGTTATTTTATTATTCATCCCTCATGAATAAGTCAGAGAGTCCAGACCCCAGCACTGGTGTCTTATAACTCTGCTGAGAAAACCAGCCACCTACCCTCCTTCCCTCTCCTGTATTTTTGGCACTTTTTATCCAGGCAGGAGCCTATTCTCTACGTGTTGTTAAGCACCATTTTGGTGAGAGCCCTCTTGAAAGCCTTTTGAAAAGGCCACTGCCCACGTGCTTGTTTACTCCTTCGGAGAAGAAAGGTGAGGCACAGCATCCCTTTATCACAGCCACAATGACTCTTCCCCAGTAATCTGATGGGACTGCATGCCCATTGAGTTTGTCCTTCATGAGAGCTTCTACTAATTGGTTCAGCACAGACATCAAGCTCCCTGGTCTGAATTTCCCAACCAATCTCTCCAACCATGGCTGCTACTGAGACTTTCTAAGCAGATGTTTATACCACGGGGTAGTCAGTTCCTCCACTTTCCAGCTGCTTTCAGACCTTTCAGGTCCCTTCCAACCCAAACAATTCTACGATTCTATTATTAAACAGCCACTTCCTCCTAGCACCACAAAAATGCTGAATGAGCACAGCGTGGTGGGACGTGGGGTGATTCATGGGGCTAAAAATGAGATGCAATACGCTCAAAAACTCTTGCCAAGCATGCTGCAGGGTCAGGGTTCCTCAGAGCAGCTCATCACTTCAACCCTGGGAGTGCTCTAGGGCTGCCCAAGGGGATGCAGAGAACTGGGGTGCAGAGCAGTGCAGCTGAGAACCACTGCATAGGCTTGCTTAGCAAATCTGACCCCAGGAGTCAATAGCAAAGAGCACAGCAAACCTCAACCAAAACACCCAGCCTTGATGTACAAATTGAAGCCGCATCTCCTCATAACTGTGGCTGCTTGTCACCTGCTGCAGGTGATAGTTAAGCCCCACTTTTCACTGTTTTTTTTCCCCTAACAAAGAAATGAGACCATTTTGACAATTCCAGCTGCAAAGACATCCAATACTTCGGGTGGCTTGATTTTGATGACAGGCATGACACCAAAGCTGAGACCTCTGTATTTAACTCATGAGGGCTGATCACTCTGCTGCTGCCTGCTCCCCAGAGGTGTTGGCCCTTTCATCTCCTGAGAGAGAAGAGTGGAAGAGGACTTCCTCTGTAGGCACCTTGGCAAGTAAGCTCTGCAGCTTGCCCACGCTTTTGGTGTCCCAGGATCCCAAAGAAAAGGTCTGTTTGGATAAACACCGAGCTGCATCTTGCACCTCTAGGTTCACAGGGCACTGAAATGGCACAGCAGGTTCCCCAGTGCCCTGTGGCAGCAGGGGTGCAGCAGTTCATGGGCACCAGTGCCCAGCACACCCAGACCACCCAGCTGCCCCAAACCACCCAGCTCCCCAGCTCTTTCCTCCTCGCTTACCTCTCTCCTGGTGACGAGCCAAAGGCGCACAAGGGCTTGCTGGCTGCTAATCGCTCTCGCTGCAGAGGTTTTGATCAGAGCACCAAACTGCAAGCAGCTTGAATCAACACAGAACTCTTTGGCAAGCTCTTTGGTGACTTGTTCATCCAAATTACAGCTGTCCCCTTCTGTGCTGTGGCTGATTCTGTGTCTGTCAGGCTTCAGTTCATCTCCTCCTCCTTTCTCACTTCCTGATGTGCTTCTGGCTGGCCACAACACATGAACTTTGTTATCACAGGCTGATAAGCTGTAACACATCTCTGAAAGCAAACGTCACTGTGAAAGAAGGAACACCCAGGTGTCCTTGCAACCGAGGAGACCTTCTCTGAGTCAGAGTGACAAATACTTGCTTGCATTCCCAGGCTAACTCAGCTTCCCTCCAGAACTGAGAGTGGAAAATTGAAACATCCCCCTCCCCAAACCCTTGCCAAACAAGAAATAGAAGTGAAATATGGGAAGTTAGAAGCAAAATTGATTCAGTCACAAGCCGGTGCAAAGGCTTAGATCCTGTCAGTCCCATGGGCTTGGGTGCCTGGGGGCTGAGTTCCCACTCAGGGGCCCAGCTGTGCACTGGCATGTGTCAGGGACCCAAAAAGAACCAAGATGTGAAGAGGTGGTCAGTTCCTGTGGCAGGCAAAGGTGTGTTAGCCACAGATGTTGAGCCCTGTCAGGCCAGGCTCGAGGAGACAAGATTCCAAGGAAGCACAAGGGCTGATTTAGCAGGACAGCTTCAATCTGGCACCGCCAGGCACGCCTGGGAAGCGATCTGCCCTTCTGCAGAGCCCTTCTGGCACTCTGTTGCTGCAAGTCCTATTTCTGCTTTGCCACTCCCAGCTCACCTGGAAGAGGGCAGAGATCATCAGTTCTCCTAATCCCTACCATCGTCCTTCCCCAGAAGCAGCTGCCCCAAGACGTCCTGCCTGTGGGCTCCCTCTTTCTCTGCAGTCCTTGCCCAGCCCCTTCAGCTGCTGGGGTTTGGCTTTCTCACTCCCAGCCTGCCTTGTCCTGCTGCCATGCAGGGAATGAGATGCCAAGGGATATCAGGCTGGACCCTATGGTCTCTTGAGGTCCCTTCCAACCTGTAATCTGCCGTGATACCGTGACATGCTCCTGCTGCTCAGAAATCCTTCCAGCACCCGAACCACTGATCTCATCCTGCTCCTTTTTAGTGCCTCTCTTTTTTAACCACATCCCCTTTCTAACTTCCTAGCTGCTGGGATCTTTGTTCCAACAGCTTTTGTTGACTCTCCTGCTCCCATCAAGGCTCTGGTACTGATAAAGGCTTGCAGATACACTGAGGAGCTGGGGGAGATGTCCTCCCGTTGCAAAAGAAGTCTAACACACCCTGTGGGAAGCTTCCCCTCCTCTCCTCTTTATCTGCTGTGTCCTGCAGCCCCAGCACGTGCACACAGCTGCTGGGTATGGCCATCCTGCCTTCACCTGGTGCGTCGGAGTAGGAGGACCTGGTGGCCCTTCCGCCTGGCCCGCGAGCCCGCGCTGCTCCACAGCTTCCCTCACTCACCTCACTAGGTCTGGGTGCATCAGCCCACGGATTCCATCTCTGCCGGCTCAGGTGGGCTCACCTCTCTGCCCCTCACAGTCTCCCGGAGGCCCAGCTGGCTGGGAAGAGCAGCGCAACCCCTGGCATTTCCGTTCCGCTCCTGAGTCGCCAGCAGGTCAGACCAGATTGCTGGGGGTGTGTTGGAGGCTACACCCTGATGCTGCAGATCCCAACACGCCTGCTTCCCTGGAGTGATGACTCCAGAAAGCAGGAGCTAGGACCCCACGGAGCGCTGGGGAGGCCAGGAGGGAGGTGGGAAGCACGCTGCAGCCGGAGGCTTGAGGTGATGACTGACGAGCCGCAGACCTCTGCGTGCAGGGAGATGTGGGAGAGCAGAGCCAAGGGGTGAGCCCACCCGTGGGGCCATCCTCAAGAGCCAAAGCAGGGCCAGAGCAGCAGCCTCCACTTTTGCAATGATTCAGACAGGAAAAGCAGAAAGCTCTGGGATGTGTGAGGGACTGCATCCTGCAGGGCGGTGGGGACAGCTGGTGCTTCCCAGACCTGCCAGGGGAACAACAGGCTGCTCTCCCATAACATTTCAGCTCTGCAGTCACACAACTCACATTCTCCTGGACTCCCAGAGGCTCAGGGAAGGGCCACCCAGAGAGAAGAGGGGCAGCCACCCCACTATGCCTGCTTAGGAGAAGGGCAAGGACTGCCCCTCTTGGAGAAGAAAATAAGAGGGGTGAAGGGAGAGCTGTCAGGGAAGGAGTTAAGAGAGCCAGGAAGCAGTCAGACTGTGTCTGCTGGCTGCAGGGCAGAAAAGAAGAATCTCCAGCCTGGAGGAGGCAGATGTGGGAGGGTGCTCAGGATGGCAGCTGGGCTGAGGAAGGCAGCAGCTCCCCTCTCTGCTCCCATGAACTGTCACTGCAGAGAAACTCTCCGACTCTCCAGAGGGCTTGGTGACAAAGTGATGATGAGCTGGGGACTCTGGTGACAGCTGCTCAGTGCTGCCAGGTTTTCTTGTGAGGAAGGTTCTGTCTGCTGCTGACAGGGCCTTGGGAGGCTTCCTTGTGATGAAGTGACTTGGTTGGAGTGAGGAGGGGGCAGCCTCTCCTTGGTGTCAAGCAACAGGACCAGAGAAAATGGTTTCAAGCTGCACCAGGGGAGGTTCAGGGTGGGTGTTAAGAAATATTTCTTCACTGAAAGGGTTCTCAAACATTGGAATGGTCTGCCCAGGGCAGTGGTGGAGTCACCATGCCTGGAGGAGCTCAAGCAGTGTGCAGAGCTGGCAGTTAGGGACATGGTTTAGTGGTGACCCTTCAGTTCTGGGCCAAAGTTTGAGCTGCATTATCTCCAAGACCTCTTCCAACCATATGTATTCTTTTAGTCTGTGACTTGACTGTGGAAGCAAACCACCAGGTCACCTGTTGATAGGACAGCAGAGACCAAGAGTCTGACAGTGAGGCATGTGAGCTCCAGGGGCTGCCTCTGCTTTACAGAGCAGGGCCAGAGCTGCTGTGAGAGTGTCTGTAGGGCAAGGGCAGGGCAGGTTGCAGGAGGTGATTCAGGCAGCTGCTGCAACGTGGCTGGAGGTGGAGTTTTGCCGCAGACAGGATGGAGATGATGTGGCTGCACATGGTGCTGATCCCTGTGCAGCACGTCCTGGCTCTCACCTGGCTTTGTACCAGCTGGGCTGAAGGTGCTGTCTCCTAAGGAAAGAGGCAGGTCTGTGAGAAAAGAGTGGCAGAAGGAACCTGGGCAACTCAAAGGCAGCACATCAGAAAGGGAATCTCTGGGAACATGAAGGGAGAGGGCCAGAGAAGCTAAAGAGGCACAGAACAGGGTGGGGAGCAGGAATGTCTGATTCAGCACAGACAAGAGGCAGCACATTTCCTTCCCTGCCCTCTTTCTGCTCTAAAATAAGGTTGCAGAGGACCTAGTGCCCCACAGACTAGTTCTATCCCATCTGTGACTGAAACTTTCCCCTGTCCCACAGGTACCTGGCCAAGTAGCCTTCTCTGGGGGCAGTCCTCCAGGACAGCAGTGGCTGCAAGGGTCTGACAGGACTACAGGTGAGCAAGTCCAGCTCTGCAGGTGGCAAGTGGAAGCCACAGATGGGCTGAAGCTAGGTGCAGAGCTGGCTGTTGAGGAATGCTGGCACCAGCTACACTCTCACCATTGGAACTGCTCCAAGGCTGCAAGTCTTCACAGAGTCACAGACTGTTAGTGCTTGGAAGGGACCTCCAAAGATCATCCAGTCCAAACTCCCTGCCACAGCAGCATCACCTCGGGCAGGTCACACAGGAACACAGCCAGCTGGGTTTGCAATGTCTCCAGGGAAGGAGACTCCACAACCTCTCTGGGCAGCCTGCTGCAGGGCTCTGGCACCCTCGCAGGAAAAAACCTTCTCCTTCTGTTCACATGGAACCTCCTCTGCTCCAGCTTGCACCCATTGCCCCTTGTCCTGTCATTGGACTTCAAGGAGAACATCCCAAATCAGTGAGGGGGAGGCAGCACAGGCAGAGTTGGCACAGGGTCCCTTCAGTGTGCCCATGGGTCCCCCTGGCACGTCCCTGGGCTAGTGTTGGAGTGCCACACTGAGCCCAGCCCGAGAGTGACCAGTGCCTTCCTCCACAGGCTGACAGCTGTCAGCACAGGGTGGAGTGAGCCGAATGCAGATGCTGCTGCAAACATCCATGTTCTGGCTACACTTCTTACTCAGACAGGGTACTCTGCCAACAGCCCAGCAGTCTGGAGCAGCAGCTCAAACCAAACCTTTTGCCCAGAAGCTACAGTTCCTTTTTTCAGGGTACAGAAAAAGGCTCTGCCTACACTGTCAAAGCAGCATGGAACAGGTCTTGCCTGTGTTTGCCTGTGTAAGCAGGCCAACAGCTATGGGCAGGGTCTCTCTGAATCCTAGAGACAAGAGCCCTCCCTGAGGAACTGGAGCAGCCAGTCCCAGGAAACTGCAGCATCTGACTAAGGAGGAGAGGAGGGGAGGGTGAAAGGCCTGAGGCTGTTTAGCCTGGAGAAGAGCAACCTGAGAGGGCATTTATCAGTTCTTATCAGTATCTGGTGGAGGCCGTGAGAAGGGGGCTGGGCTCTTTTCACTAGTTCTGGTAGGACAAAGGGCATCGGGCACAAACTAGAACACAGAAGGTTTCACTTGCACTTAAGGAGAAACTTCTTTCCTTTTGAGGGTGCTGGAGCACTGGAACAGGCTGCCCAGGGGGGCTGTGGAGTTTCCTTCTCTGGAGAGTTTCAAAGCCCACCTGGACACTGCAATCCTGGGCAGCCTGCTCTGGGTGACTCTGCTTTAGCAGAGGCTTGTACTGGATGATTTTTAGATTCCCTTCCAAGCCCTACCATTCTGTGGTTGTCTGATTCTAAACCTCTCTGTGTAGGAGGAGGCTCAGCTCCTGATATTCCCTCTCCATGGCTCCCCTTTCACTTCCCTTGGGGGCTGCTGAATTCTCATTCAATGGGACACCCAGCTCAAGGACTTACGGTGCCAAAGGTTGACTGTTGAGCCAGAAGGATCCTACAGAGCCTGCTGGCTCCAGGCCTTGGGGAACTGCAGCCATTTCTCCCGGGCAGTCTCCAGCTGAATGCATCCTGCCAGCAGTTGCAGCCTCTTGGTGAGCAAAATGATCTCTGCACCTCGGTCAAAGCCACTGGTTCTCAGCCACCAAAGTACTAAAGGATCAGAAAGTAAATTGTGAGCCAAACCACAGCACGCTCTTGCAGATCTTCTTTGCCTGTCTCACCAGCCCCAGCTGCCAGAGGGCAGAGGCAAACAGATCCTGGCAGGTCAGCTGAGAAGAGCTCAAGATGCTCAACAAGCTCCTAAAGTATCCCCAGGCCAGAGGAGCTGTAAAAGGATTGCAGCGAGCTGCACCGTTGCAGGGCCCTGTGCTGAACTGACCTGCAGCTGCTTCCAAAGCTGGAACAGGGAGTCAGATCCCCCTTGGGAAGAGCAGTGCCCAGATCCAGAGTGCAGAGGTCTGCATGTGCTTGAGCAGGAGTGGTCCCGCACAGCCAGGAGCTCTGTGCTGCTGCTGCCTCTGTTTCCTACCCCGGGGCTGCTTTTGCTCTGCCTGGGTGGGGATGGAGCACTCCGCAGAGCACTCCTCGGGCCAGGTTAAGAAACATCTGCTTCACACTGCACGCAGAGGAGGGAGGAGCACAGCAAGGCAACTGTTCACTCCCGCGGCTCAAGAGCCTGTGTGCACAGGGAGGCTGTTTCTGCGGGCCATGCAGACTCCCAGGAGACAGGAGGTGGGAGGAGGATGACTGCAGAGGTGATGGCACACTGCAGATGAGCACAGTGTGCAGACTGACTCGCATGGCACCCAGCCCTGCCTGCAGCTACAGCCCAGCCTGCTGCACTTTGCTCAGGACTCAAGGACAGTAACTGTCAGCTGCTGCCACTGCCGGCTCAGGTCACCCTCTGCCTGCTCACCCTGTGCTGGGGGGGTGCCCGAGGCACATTCCTGCTCTCTGTGGGACGGCTTGGTCCAGCGGGTTTGCCTGTGCTCACCGGCTGCGGCGGGGAGACGGCCAGCCCCTGCGCATGAAGGGCAGCCCTGCATGGCTGCCCTGCTGTGACCCAGCAGGTGGGGTGATGGCTTCTGCCCTTACCTGCTGGGGGAGGGGGCCCTTGCCTGCACACCCTCCTTGGTGCTGCAGCCTGGAATAGAGCCCTTCATGCCCATAGACTGCTCCAAGGAGAAGGTCAATGAGATCAGCAGCCAGACACTGCTCTGAAGCTGTTTCTTCCAGCCTTGATATGCCTGAGCAAGGCTGGGAGGCAAGGGAGCAGGGGCAGCCCCTTGTCCTGAGGGGATCTCTGAAGCCCTGGTCTGGCCAGGGGAAGCTTCCTTAGCACTGGTTTCTGTCTTGACAGGTCACAGGAGTACTTCATGAGAACATTCATGCTGGCACACAGCAGACCATCAGCAGGCCAGAGAGAAGCTTGCCCAGGGAAGAGGGAGCTGGGGCCAGCCAGAAAGCTGCTGGCAGGGAACAGGAGATCGATGGGCACACAGGGGTGCCTGTCACAGCTTGGGGCACCCATTTTTTGGGGTGGGTGGAAAAGCAAAGTACATTTTCATTCCAGCATCTGGGAAGCAAAGAGCAACTTCAGTTTCCCTCGGGCTGACTTTGCTGGTCTCTTGTTTTTCACCATGGCTCAGATCTCCCACAGCCTGCTGCTGAGCACTGCTGGCACAGCCTGACCAGCTGTTTGCCTCCTTTAGCAATGATTCCCATCCCCTCTTTCCTCTCACCTCATCTTCCCTGAGGAAATGCTTGTCGGTCTTCGGATCCCCTGACCCTGCTGCCCAGGGAAGCCCTTCCAAGCACCAGCTGAGCTGTTTAATGAGGATCCTCTTCTGCCCCTATGCTCTGCTCCTCACACCCACGTGTTTGTTGCAAAGAGCTGCAGCTTCTGCCGGGTGTCAGGAAGCCACCTTCTTGGGGTTTGTGTCCAGCTCCACCACACAGGAGCTCCCAGCAGTTAGCTAACAACTGCATCAACATTAAAAGATGGAGCTGGCCAAGACATTTGCACATCCTCAGCAGGAATATCCTCCTGAGTCCTCCTGACTCTCATCATCCACAACAAGGAGCATTGAAAGGTTACAGGTAGGCTGCCCTTGATTCAAACACAAGAAAACTGCTGCCCTCAGCATCACACCTGAAGAAGCACAATTAATGCTCATGAATATTTGGATGTAGACAGCAGTGACATTTATCTGTGAGGACAGCAGAGGCAAACAATGGGAGGGCACTGGGCCCCTCAGCCTGCCTGCCACGTGTCCCAGAACACCCCCAAAAGAGGGGAAAAGAGGAACACAAAGGGGAATAAAGTCTGCCAGACAGGTTTGTTGGGTTGAGGGACGGAGGAAAAGAAGACAAAGAGAACATCCTGCTATATTGTCTCATCTCCTGGCATTCTCAGGTGCTCCTGCTGCTGGCAGCTGAGCTTCTGAAGGCAGCAGCAGCGTGAGCGTGGCTGTGCCGAGGAGCAGTGCCGGAGCGTTTGGCATCACCAGGAGAGGACCCAGGCACAGCCCCTGGGTGCAGCTATGGCCCTGGCACAGCGGATTGCAAGCAAGTGAGAAACCCAGGGCCTGTCCAAGGGTCTGGTGGGGATCGCTTCCCTGGCAGAGCTGCAGAAGCAAGCAAGAAATGGTTGCCCTCAAGCTGGAGTCCAAGGGAGCAGGCAGCCCACTGACGTTCACAGCTAAATATAAAGACACATCTTTTATGAGAAAATTGCTCCTTTTTTTCCCCCTTTTTCTTTTTTCTCTGAAGCAAAATACAACAGAAGTGGTCCCAAAGTCTTTCAGCTGCACAGATATAATTATGCCACTTAAATTTCCTGATGGAAGGGTGCAGGGAAAGTATGACTGCAGAGAATTTCAGGGTGCTGTTGCTATGGTGCTGGGATGTTTCTTGGCTCCTGAAATGTTAACCACTTCAGAAAGCAGCTCATCAGGTCAAGCTCTCCTCAAGGCCCATCAAAGCCCATGAGTCAGGCTTCTGTGGTCAGCCCCAGGGGAAGCTAGGAGGAGGTAGTCAGGTTGTGGAATAAGCTGTGGGGAAGAGGCCGTGAGCTTCAGAAAACTGTGGCCAGTGTTTTACCACTGCCACCCCACCAACAGAAACGTGGAGAAACTGAGGAGCCCAGTGATGGGCCACCAAAGCTCCCCTGCCTTGCAGCCCATGACCTGTGAGGAGAGGCTGGGGCAGCTGTGCCTGCTCATCAGGGTGGAGACGAGATGGGGCTGTGAGTTAATGGCAGCCCTTAACACATCCACACTGGGATCCTTCAGCTGGAAAAACCCTTTAAGATCATTGATCCCAACCATCCTCTAACCCATACAAAGTCTAAAGCTAAACGACGTCTCTTAGCACCACAGCTCTGCCTCTTTTAAACACCTCCAGGCATGGGGATTCAACCACCTCCATGGGCAGCCTCCTCCAGTGCTTCAGAATCCTTTCAGTCAAGAAGTTTCTTCTATTATCCAACCTACACCTCGCCTGCTGCAACTTGAGGCCATTCACTTGTTACTAAGGAGAAGAGACCAACCCCCACCTGGCTCCAACCTCCTTGCAGGGAGTTGTAGAGAGCAATGCGGTCTCCTCTCAGCCTCCTTTTCTCCAGGCTGAACACCCTCGGTTCCTTCAGCTGCTCCTCACCATCCCTGTTCTCCAGACCCTTCCCCAGCTTCCTTGCCCTTCTCTGGACCCAGATCAGAGGTCAAACAATCTTCACTGTGCTTTAGTTTGGAGGGGTCACTGCTGCTGGCTGAGAGCTGTCTGAACACACTGCTAAACAGAGGCCTTCCATGGCCATTGGTGCTCCTTTTAACTTGGTGGTTTTCCACACTGACACAGGCACTGCACAGGGATCACTGCATTCAGACCAGCCACAGTTTGTTTGATTAGGCAACTGGGACATTTTCAGGCTATGCCTTTAAAATTTTTTTCCACAGAGCTTGAACAGAAAGTAGTAGAAGGTAAATAAATCACTGCTGGGTGTAAAAAGGGCAATAACGATGGCTCTAAAGAAAGAGAAGAGAGAAATTGTTTACATTATTAGCTTAAGTCTCTCTTCTCACTTCCTCAGGCTGGGAGCTACTAACTGGCTTCTGCTTGACCTTGGCTGCATTGTTTTGGCTAAGTCTAACCAAATCTCTCTCTGCTCCTTCCTCTCGTCCCTTTTGTGTACAGAGGGGCAAGGCGGGGGGGCAGGGAGGGAGAAGCTATTAGCTGCCCTGGTCTTTGGCCAGGGGGGTCCTTGTGCTGTTCATTAGTTGTAAACAGCTGTCAATATTGCAAGTGCTGTGTGTTTTGTACCCATTCACCGCATCCCGTTGTAGATCGCAGTTTTGCTTGTAGATACAGATTTCATTTGCTCCCAGCTGAGCTGGTCTGGCAAATTTGATGTTGGGGGTGGGGGGAATTTTGTAAGAGACTAAACCTCTTTTCTCTTGATGTGAATCAACAAAGATAAAAATCGCCCATTCTCCTCGCCGGGACAATAGCTGCCAAGGGAGGGGATGGTGAGCAGACGCCACTGGGTAACGACTCTCTGGAATGTGCATAGACAAGATCATCTCTACCCATCAGCTACCCCAGGAAGGGAGGGTGGTGAAAAGGATACAACGGATTCACCGTCTGGACACATACCTAAAACCCCCTAAAAAACTGTACAAAAGACATGGGCAATGCCTGCTCAGGAGAAGAAAAACGGAGAAGAAAGTACAAGGAGAGAAAGGACACACACAGGAGAAAAGACATCACCATGTAGCCGGGAAGCAGCAGATCAGGAGGAACCCACTCTCTACAACGACCTGAAAGGTGGTTGTAGCCAGGAGGGGGTTGGTCTCTTCTCCCAGGCAACCAGCACCAGAACAAGAGGACACAGTCTCAAGCTGCACCAGGGGAGGTTTAGGCTCGAGGTGAGGAGGAAGTTCTTCACAGAGAGAGTTGTTGGCCATTGGAATGTGCTGCCCAGGGAGGTGGTGGAGTCACCATCCCTGGAGGTGTTCAAAAAAGGCTTGGCTGTGGTACTTGGAGCCAGGGTTTAGTTGTCAGGAGGTGTTAGGTAAGAGGTTGGACATGATGATCTCTGAGGTCTTTTCCAACCTGATTCTATGATTTTCTGTGTCCTAAGTAATGGAGCTGAAGAGGCTGCTCAGGGAAGGACTCGGACTTCGGGATCTATCCCTTCCCTCCTCCAGCAGAGGACAGCACAGCCAACAAGGATGACATCTCCTCCACGCCAAAGCGGCAGCAGCCTTCCTCCACAGACACAAGCTGTCAGGGGGGGGTGTGGTGACACAATTCCTTTCCTCTTCTCTCTCCCTCTCTCTATTTCTTTTCCTTCTCTCCCTTCTTCTGTTCTGTCCACTTTATTCTGTTAATAAATAGCCTCAGGGGCTGTTGATATTTTGGCTTCCTTTGTGCCTCTAATTTCATGACACAGGCATATTCAAAAGAACTGAGTCTCTTTTCCTTTCTGGACTGAGACAAATTTTCAACCCACCACAGAAACAGAGAATTCATATATTTTTTCCTTCTCCCCCCTCCCCCCCCCTTGTTGGTTATAAAATTGAGTGTTTTCCCAGGTTGCAAAAGGCAGTGTTTAAAATGGATTCCTGAGGTCATAACACAGCCTCAGCTGGAGTGGGCTCACGAGCACGTGCTTGGGTGACCTGCTCAGGTTTGCTCAGCACAAGAACAATCTGATCTAACCACAGTTATCCCTACTGCAAGCAGGGGCTTGGACTAGAGAGCTCCAGAGAGGTCTTCTGCCAAAACACAGTCACACAATGTTAGTGCTTGGAAGGGACCTCCAAAGATCCCCCTGCCACAGCAGCATCACCTAGGGCAGGTCACACAGGAACACAGCCAGGGGGGTTTGCAATGTCTTCAGGGAAGGAGACTTCATCACCTCCCTGGGCAGCCTGCTCCAGGGCTCTGGCACCCTCACAGGGAAAATCCTTCTCCTTCTGTTCACATGGAACCTCCTCTGCTCCAGCTTGCACCCACCTGAAATATTGTGTCCAGGTCTGGGACCCTCAGTTCAAGAAGGACCTCAGGGAAGGGCTTGAGAGAGTCCAGCACAGAGCCACAAAGATGCTGAAGGCAGTGGAACATCTCCCTGCTGAGGAAAGGCTGAGGGAGCTGGGGCTCTTGAGCTTGGAGCAGAGCAGCCTGAGAGGTGACCTCATTCATGTTGATCAAGATGTGCAGGGCAGTGGTGGGAGGATGGAGCCAGGCTCTGCTCAGGGATGCCCAATGGTACAACAAGGGGCAAGGGCTTGGGTCCACCTCTTCAGCCTGTCCAAGTCCCTCTGGGTGGATCCCTTCCCTCCAGCATGTCAGCCACACCACACAGCTTGGTGTCATCAGCACACCTGCTGAGGGTTCCTCAACCCCAGGGCCCATGTTACACACACTGATGTTACACACACCATTATCACAACTAATAAAAGGGCTTACAGAGGCCAGCAGAAATCTTTCCTCTTGTCATGCTGCACAGCTCCAGCTTCCTGAAGCTCAGACTTGCCTTTACTCATCAAGGAGGTTATTTCCAGTCCCTCTAAAAGGGCAAATTTCTCTCACTCCATTTTAGAAACTGAATTTTAGGCTGCATCGCTGACAGCTGCTCCTGGAAACCTGCAAGCTAGGCAGTTTCCTGGAGGAACTCATGATTGCCTTAATTCAGTGTGTCCTCTCTTTGAGCACTTCAGCACCAGGAGAAGGACCCTTTTCAGACCCCATTACCCCTACAGTGCTCCAGGGCACTCTTAGCAGCGATCTTTAAAAACAAGCAAAGAAATCAAGTCACCTTTGACCTCCCCCCCCCCAACTTCCAGTCAAAGAGATTTGATTTTGCTGACCTGGAATCCTTGCTTGATGGAGAGAGAAGCAATCTACTCCTCCAGTGTTCCATAGTTCACACCTGGACAGCTATGGCAGCCTTCTTGACATCCTTGAGGACCAGCACAGAGCCAGCTCTTTCCCAGCCTCATAGACTTTCCCTAGCAATTCAGTGCCTGACAGAGAGTAGATCACAGATCATAAATCACAGTAGGGTTTGGGTTGGGAGGGACCTCCACAGGTCATCCAGTCCAAACCCCCTGCTGTCAGGAGGGACATCCTCCACTAGATCAGCTTGCTCAGAGCCTTGTCCAGCCTGACCTTGAATACCTCCAGGGATGGAGCCTGAGCTCCCTTCCTGGGCAACTTGCAGCACCCGCATGGTGCAGAACTTGTTCCTAACATCCAATCTAAATCTGCTCTTCTCTCATTTCAAACCATTGCCTCTCATCCTATCACTGCAGGCCTTTGCAAACAGTCCCTCTCATAGCCCCTTTCTGGCCAGGCTGCTATTAGGTCTGCTTGGAGCCTTCTCTTCTCCAGGCTGAAGCACCCCAGCTCCCTCAGCCTGTCCTCACAGCAGAGGTGCTCCAGGCTCCTTGATCATTTCCATGACCCTCCTCTGGACCTGCTCCACCAGGTCCATGTTGTTCTTGTGTTGAGGGCTCCAGAGCTGGACACAGCCCCGCAGGTGAGGTCTTACCACACACCTCCAGGTGACTTTCAGAGGACAACAAACTCCATTTCCTGAAGACTGTTGATCAGAGAAGCCTTCACCCCAGGTTAAAATCCTCCTCCCTGTCTACCTAGCCAGTGCATCATCCCTGTCCAACACCACTACCAACACAGACTAAATAGTTATGGAATGCTTCTTCCCCTTCCCCTTCCAAGCAGTTATGCTCTCTGCAGTGGTGATGGACCTGTGCTATGTTCAGTGTAGCCACAAGCAAAAGACACTCTGAAAACAGCCACTTCTGACTCTGGCCTGGTTGCTTTTGGGCTCTGCTTCCACTGGCTGCATTTTTGACCTTTGTAGTTTCTGGCTTCCACAGATTCTTTTATTTTCCTCCTCTGGTGATTAAACACTGGAGGAGATGAACCTTGAAAGTCAACCAGCTTTCCTGGGCTCCAGCTCTCTCCAGGGATTTGTCCCTTGGTACTCTACCAAGGAAGTTCCTGAAGAGGCCTAAGTTGGCTCTTCTGGACTCGAGGGATTCAAGCTTACTGAGTGACCTCTTCCTCACTGCCCTGAGGATCTCAAACTCCACCTCATGGTCACTGCAGCCCAAGCTGCCCAGGAGCTTCACATTCCCACCAGCCCCTCCCTGCTGGTGAGGACAAGGTCTAGCATGGCACTTCCATGGCTGCTTCTTCTGTTGCCTGGAGGAGGAAGCTATCAGCAGCAGATCCCAGGAGTCTCCTGGATTGCTCATGCCCTGCTTTGTTGTCTCTCCAACTGATGCCAGGGTGCTTAGAGTCCCCCAGGAGGACCAAGGCTTGTGAACAAGCAGCAACTCCTCTCTATGAAGGGCCTCACCCACTTGGTCTGCCTGGTCAGGTGGTCTGCAGCACACCCCCACTGCAATGTCCTCTACCCTGCCTTTCCCCCATGGGCACACAGTCGTGCCATCCTCACCCCCCAGGTGGAGCTCCCTACTCTAGCTGGGCAGTGACAGAGGGCAACACCTCCTTGTCTCCCCTGCCTGTCCTTCCTGAAGAGCTTGTACCCTTCTAACCCAGCACACCAGCCATGGGAGTCATTCCACCATGTCTCCAGGATGCCAATCAGAGCTCAGCAGTGTAGGCACACCAGCATCTCTAGCTCCTCTGGTGCCCATGCTGCATGTGCTCACATAAAGGCATCTGAGCTGGGGCCCTGGGGAAGCACTTGGAGCCCCTGATGAAGCACAGCTGCACTTTGGCTGGGCTGATGGTTTCACCCCCACGTTGTTATGCTCATTCCCAATGCCCTCAAGTCCCTCCTGGTGGCTTCTGGTCTTCTCTGCTCAACCTCATCTCTGCCTATCTGCATGACCAGAAGCAGGTACTCATCAGAGGGCTTTAGTAGCTCCTGTGATGTCCCTAACCCAGACCCCAGAGAGGCAGCAGACTGCCCTGTGGGATGGGTCAGGCCAGCAAGTCAGACGCTCTGTCCCTCTCAGGAAGGAATCACCACCTGCAGCAGCTCTTTTTTTCTTGGCACATTGTGACCTGTGGTGCTGGCTGCCTTACCTTTGGTAGCTCCTTGGGTGCATTTTCATCTCTGTCCTCAGTTGGCTGTCCCTCAGATTCCTGTGGTGTGCAGGCAACTGGGAATGTGTGGGAGGCAACGAGGGGAGTCACCGGCTGCTCCCAGCAGGGACCTGTTCCCATTCCCCCTCGTTACAAGCTGCAGCTGAGGCCTGAGCTGGTTTTGGGGAGAGCAGGGTGTGGCTCCAACGGCTCTCTCCCTGATGCTTCTCAGCCTGCTCACCTGCTCTTGCAGTTCTGTCACCAAGCAGAGGAGCTCCTCTGCTTGGGCACATCTCCCGCAGGGGAGGTCTCTGCTGCCCTCCTGCACTGGTGTCATAGCTGTGCACGCTGCAGCTTGATGCCTGCAGCAGGGCAGATTCAGGATGGACATCAGGAGGAAGTTCTGCACAATGGGAGTGGTGAAATACTGGAACAGGCTGCCCAGGGATGTGGTTAAGGCCCTGTCCCTGGAGACATTCAAGATTAGACTCTGTGGCCCTAGGCAGCCTGATCTAGTTGGAGGAGTCCCTGCTGAGTGCAGGGAGGTTGGACAAAATGATCTCTGAGGGTCCCTTCCAAGCCAGTGTAATCTGTAAACCCAGGAGCCTTTTGCAAGGACACTGGCATGCTTCCCAGCCTGGCCTAGGCAGAGTGACCCTTACTAACCGTACTCTGCTCGAGCTACGTGGAAGGGTTGCATCCCCTCTGTAGCTCAGAATGAAAGCAGAGCTGAAAGGGGAAGGGTAGCCAAAGAGACCAATTGCCAGAGGTTACTTTGGAGGTGCCAGCAAGGTGAAGAGAACGTTTGCTTCAATGACCTTTATTCATGTCCATATTATACAAGTGGGATCTGAATTCCAAAACTTCCCATCACCACCATAGTGAAGAAACCACTGCCTGGAAGGAAGGCAGAACTGTGGAGCTGGAAGACAGGCTGCATCAAGCCACTTCCCCCCATGCAGTCAGAAATCCTCCCTCCTTCACACAATGTGCTTTCCAGACCAGCAGGTCCACCCAAGGAATGAGACAAAGCTAGCTCTAAACACTCCCTCCTCCCTCTCCTCCTCTTCCCAACAAAAGAGGCTGCTCAGTGCCAGTAATGGAATGGTTAAAGACAGGGAATACATCAGGTTTTCAGACTCTCAACCAGTCCACCAGATTTAGAAGTGGTCTGGTTACTCTCTCTCTCCTGGAAAAGATCCAGGAAAATCAAAGACCTAAACTGTGGTCCTTCCTTCCCCCATCCCACAGCCTTGTCCTCTGAGCAGAGTAGACAATGAACTCTGAGGAGGCTGAAGGAAAGCCGAGGAAAATCAGGGGCTACCTGAATCCCTGGGAATCTGGTGGCTACCCTGGTGCCTTCATTCATTCCCTTGGAGGCTCAGAGACCTGTTTGGAATAGTACACAGAGGAGGCCTCCCTTAGGGATTCAGAAGCAACCAGAACACACAAGAACTGCCAGGAGGGTACACACCATCCCAGAGATGGCCCAAACCACAGGGAAAGGCTCCCTCCAGCCAAGGCCCCAAGAGCTGGGGGAGCTGGGAGAAGGCCCTGGCAGGGGGGAGAGAGCTCCTGCAGCAGTACTCAGGGCTCACCAGATTTTACTTCTTCTTCCTCTCCTGGGAACAGCGAGGGCAGAACCTGGCAGAACAGGAGATAAAAGAGCCAGCATTTAGAGCATGATATGAACGCAGGAGGCCCAAAGGACCTTCCCCAAGGTCCCAGACAAAACCTTTATTCAACTTTCCCTTTTTAAGAGGTCTTTGAAGTGTGTATATGCAGTATTCTCTCTCCTGCTACCCAGGACCTCCCAATCCCAAAGACAAAGGGGCCCTCCAGGTTTCTTGTTCACTCACCATTTCCCTCTGGGTTTTGTTGTCAGACCCACGCAGGCAAAATGGAACCATTCAATGGAACACTGTTGGGTGGAGAGCAGTCAGTTCAAGAGTTCTCTTTTGAGATCCTTGCTTCTAGCCTACTGAAGCTTCCCAACATTTGATCACAACCTCCTAACTCCCTGGCAGCAATCAAGGATGAATGTTCACACCCAGCCTACGCACTGTTAGCAAGGGTAACTCCTTTCCTCCCTTGCTAATTGTGGGGACAGGAAAACAAGCTGTCGCTGGAAGGAAAACCCTGAGGAAAGAGGCACTGAATAGGCTCCCACCAGCCATAGCTTTGTGTAGGAAAGCAGAAGGTACCTATGGAAGGTTTCAGGACAGGAAAGAACAACAGGCCACTGACAACAGAAGAATGGCCTGATAATGAAGAAGAGCTGACTGCAGCGAACAACCTGAAGTGCGAGACAGGAGGACGCTTGCGTCCATGCTGGAGAAGCTCAACCTGGTGCAGGATGAAGATAACAATGGACAGTTGCATGTCAAAGGAGAAAACTCAGCAGCAGTGGTGCAAGAATGTCAGGGAATTGCTTAGCCTGCTCCATTTTCCCTATATAAACTGCTTGCTCTGTACCAATAAAGGGATTCCTGCTTCACCTACAAGAGAGTCCACACATGCTTTCCGACATCTTTGCCCTCCCAACTACATCAGCTAAACCTAACTTGCTCCTCAACACTCTCTTTACCACGTGGGTGCTGGAACAGGCTGTCCAGGGAGGTGGCTGAGGCCCCATCCATGGAGATACTCAAGGTCAGGCTCGACCAGGCTCTGGGCAACCTGATCTAGTAGGGGATGTCCCTGCTGACTGCAGAGGGGTTGGACTGGATCACCTTTGGAGGTCCCTTCCAACCCAAACCATTCTGCGATTCTATGATTCTGTGAACCCTTTTCTTGCCACCACTTGCTGTATCAGGCCCCACCCAAGCAGGACAAGCCCCTCTGTGCAAGACTCTGTCCATTCCCTCCTCCCTCCTCCCCACCAAGTGTGGGCTCTTACGTCTGGGTTGTCGCAGCCGATCATCTCCCCATAGGAGACCTGGTGGCAGAGGCAGTAGGTAGGCTCGTTGGGGTCCACAGGCATATCCAACACATCTGAAGGGTGCACGTTCCCAAAGGTGACAGAGGGCATCCCATACTCTGTGCTACTGCAGGACAGCAATAAGGCAGGTCAGCAAATCAACTGGCTTGGAGTCCCTATCTGCCAAGACAGGAAGGAAGAGTCTCAAGCAGCACCAGGGGAGGTTTAGGCTGGATGTTAGGAAGAAGTTCTTCACAGAAAGAGTGACTGGCCATTGGAATGTGCTGCCCAGGGAGGTGGTGGAGTCACCATCACTGGAGGTGTTTAGGAAGAGACTGGATGGGGTGCTTGGTGCCATGGTTTAGTTGATTAGATGGTGTTGGGTAATAGGCTAGACTTGATGATCTCAAAGGTCTCTTCCAACCTGGTCTGGTCTGTCCTGTCCTGTCCTGTCCTGTCCTGTCCTACCCTATCCTATCCTACCCTATCCTATCCTATCCTATCCTATCCTACCCTATCCTATCCTATCCTATCCTATCCTATCCTATCCTACCCTATCCTATCTAGGCTGGGCATGAGGAAGAATGTTTTCCCTGCAAGAGTGGTCAGGCATTGGAACAGGCTGCCCAGGGAGGTGGTGGAGTCACCATCCCTGGAGGTGTTTAAAGGTCATTTAGACGTGGCATTTAGTGATATAGTTTAACAGTGAACTTGGCAGAGCAGGGTTGATGGTTGGACCTGATGCTCTGCAGGGTCTTTCCCAACCTGAATGAGTCCAGGACTCCTCCCTCCTGCACATCTTCCCAGCACTTACGTGCGGACAAGCTTCAGCTTCTTCTGGGCAGTTTTCGGCGCCTCCTCATCAGAGTTCTTCCCCTTGGAGCGAGCACGAGCAGCTTTCTTCTCCTTCTGGGCTCGGCCCTCTGGGAAGAAGAGGAGAGGGTGCTGCATCTGCCACTCCATCACACCAGCCACCTGATGCATGGCAAGCACCCCTCCAGAACTAAACCACACTCCTGTTCTGGGGTGTGCTTGGAGGCAAGCACCTCATCTGAATTACACCTAGCTGCCTTCAGTGTGCTCACACCAGAGGAGCCCAGGCCCTCACACCAGAGGAGCCCAGGCCCTCACACCAGAGGAGCCCAGGCCCTCACACCAGAGGAGCCCAGGTCATCACCTGTCCTTCAGATCCCACTCTGGGATCTGCACCACTCCGCTGCCTGCCTTCATCCCCACCACTTCCACAGGCAGCTGGCTGCCTCCTGTACCAGCCTGCAGCCCAGTGGTGGTACTCACTCTTCTTGCCCTTGCTGGAAGAGCTGTCATAGTCACTTGACTCTATCTGCTTCTCCTTCAGGTCTGCCTCGAAGCGAGCCAGGTCCGTGTCCAGCCGCCGGATGTGCTTGTCCACCTGCAAGGGTGACAGCCACCAGCAGTCACCAGGAAAAAAGCCCAGGGGGGCAGAGATCAGAGGCCATGGGGCTTGCACTGAAAGAAGCAAGAGCAAGTAGGACCTAAAAGGACATTAGAGCCGTCCCAGGCTGGGAGCTTTAGCACAGCCTTTGATGTGCCAGACACGAGCCCCTTCCCTTCCTACCATCTCGTAGGTCTGCATGGCCAGCTGGACCTTGTCGTCCCCAAACTCCTTGCACTTCCCATAGGCATCCTGGATTTGTTTGAGGAGCCCCAGCTTTTCCTCTGAAGACAGAGTCCGTGCGTTGCTGATGTACTCCGTGGCCAACTTATCAATCTCTGACTTGAGGTCTGGAACAAATGGAGCATTAAGTGCATGCACCCCCACCCCAGAGTGCCCTCCCCTGAGGGCAAGAGGGATCAGAGCAGGCTTCTTCCCCTGCCTTCAGATCCCTGGAGTAAAGGCAAAGGAAGGTAAAGCTGCTCAGGCTTGACCAATCTGAGAGCCTGAATGTGTGACTAGCTGGGAGAGCAGTGGATGTTGTCTGCCTTGACTTCAGCAAAGCTTTGGACAATGTCTCCCATAGCATCCTCACAGGGAAGCTTAGGAAGTGTGGGTCAGATGAGTGAGTTGGGAAGTGGCTGAGGGACAGAGCTCAGAGTGTTGTGATCAATGGTGAAGGGTTTAGTTGGAAGCCCGTGGCCAGTGGTGTTCCCAAGGGGTCAGTACTGGGTCCAGCCTATTCATCAGTGACCTGGCTGGAGGCAGAGTGGAGCCTCAGCCAGTTTGTGATGGTACCAAACTGGGAGGAGTGGCTGCCAGCCTGTCAGGCTGTGCTGCCATTCAGACCTGGACAGGCTGGGAGCTGGGCAGAGGGGAACCTCATGAAGTTCAACAAGGGCAAGTGTAGGGTCCTGCACCTGGGGAGGAACAGCCCCATGGACCTGTGCAGTGGAGGACCTAGGAGTGCTGGTGGACAAGTTCACCATGATCCAACAAACACCTTTGTGGCCAAAACCACCAATGGTATTCAGGGGTGCTCAAAGCAAAGCATGGCCAGACAGAGGACAAGAGACATCAGGTACAAACTGGAACACAGGAGGTTCCACTTGAACTTAAGGAAAAACTTCTTTCCCTTAAGAGTGACAAAGCCCTGGAGCAGGCTGCCCAGAGGTTGTTTGGTCTCCTTCTCTGGAGACTTTCAAAACCCACATGGACATGTTCTGTTGAACCTGCTTTAGCAGGGGGGTTGGCCTAGATGATGTCCAAAGGTCCCTTCCAACCCCCACCACTCTGTGATGCCATGAAGCTGCACACTCTGTCTCTTCAGCAACACCATCCCTAGTCCTCACCTTCTGTCCTCTGGTCCAGATCTCGCATGAGCTGGAAGTTTCTCTGCAGTTCAAATGGTAGGTTCTCAATACCTGCAGGGAGAGGAGGACACATGGAGTGGTTAGACACCTGGCCACGATGGCAAGGCAGGAACAAAGCTAACTGCTACCATGTACAGCACTCCAGCAACTGCCCATGCCCCTGGCTGGTGCACACTGCTGTGCTTCCAGGTGGTGCCAACCTCCAAAGGAAAGAGGCTATAAAACTGGGATCTATGTAACCCTAGAGCACAGCTCTGGGATACATCCTGCTTAACAAAACACTGCTGCTATCAGAAAGGCCTCTGTTAAGAAAGCAGAACCACAAACTTTGTATTGAAGCCAGCCATTAAATCATAGAATGGTTTGGGTTGGAAGGGACCTCCAAAGGTCATCCATTCCAAACCCTACAGCCAGCAGGGACATCCTCCACTAGATCATCTTGCTCAGAGCCTTGTCCAGCCTGACCTTGAACATCTCCAGGGATGAGGCTTCAATTCCCTCCCTAGGCAAGCTGTTGCAGTGTTCCAGCACCTTCATGGTGCAGAACCTGTTCCTAACATCCAATCTAAATCTGCTCTTCTCTCATTTCAAACCATTGCCTCTCATCCTATCACTGCAGGCCTTTGCAAACAGTCCCTCTGCAGCCTTCTTGTAGCCCCCTTCAGGTACTGGCAGGATGCTATGAGGTGCCCCCACAGCCTTCTCTTCTCCTGGCTGAACAACCCCAGCTCCCTCAGCCTGTCCTTGTAGCAAGAGTGCTCCAGGCCCCTGATCATCTTCATGGCCTCTTTGGACCCTCTCCATCAGGTCCATGTGCTTCCTGTGCTGAGGGCTCCAGAGCTGGACACAGCACTGCAGGTGAGGTCTCAGCAGAGCAGAGCAGAGTGGCAGAATCTCCTCTCTCCATCTGCTGGCCACACTGCTTTGGATGCAGCCCAGGCCTCAATTTAATCCCAGATTTTTAATCCTGGATTTTTAATCCTAGAGCATGGCTCTAGAGTACATCCTGGTTAAGAAACCCCTGCTGCTCTGCAGAAAAGCCTCTGTTTGGAAAGCAGAACCCCAACTGTGTACTGAAGTCAGCCCTTACAATACAACAGTAATGAAGCCAGTAGCACAGTAATGCCCTTCAGTTCTGCCTACACAAGGATGTACAAACTCAAGCTGATCAAAAGATAACTCACTGAAAAGTGGGTCCCTTTTGGTGCACCCATTTGACACCTAGAGGACAGGAGACCCTTTGTGCAGAGCCAAAGAGCAACTCTGAGACAGGACAGGGAGCAGCCAACAGGCTTAACTCCCTCTCACATGTTCCTTCTGCAACACAAGCTCAGCCTGCTCTGCCCAGCACCTGGCAGGAGGCTCTGCCTCTGTTATCATCAACACCTGGAGGGCTCTGAAGGAGCAACAGGACCCTGACAGTCAATCAGTTTTCAATGCATTTTGCCACTCACTCCTTTAGACACCACCAGAAGCTCAACTGACAAAGCTGATAAAAACCAGTTCTCATTTTCCCACCCCTCTCTAACCAGACTGAGAGCCAGTGGCACTGCACTAACCTGAAGTCCAGCTGTGTGGTGTGGTTGGACACGCTGGAGGGAAGGGATCCATCCAGAGGGACTGGGACAGGCTGGAGAGGTGGGGCCAAGCCAACCTCAGCAAGTTCAACAAGGCCAAGTGCAAGGTCCTGCACCTGGGTCAAGGCAATCCCAAGCACAAATCCAGGCTGGATGAGGAGTGGCTGGAGAGCAGCCTTGAGGAGAAGGACTTGGGGGTGTCAGTTGGTGACAAACTCCCCAGGAGCCAGCAATGGTCACTGGCAGCCCAGAAGGCAGCTGTGTGCTGGGCTGCATCCAAAGCAGGGAGAGCAGCAGCACAGGGAGGGGATTCTGCCCCTCTGCTCTGCTGAGGCCACCTGCAGCACTGCCTCCAGTTCTGGTGCCCCCAGCATAAGAGGAACATAGAGTGAAGTCATGGAGATGATCAGAAGGCTGGAGAACCCTCCCTGTGGGGACAAGGAGAGTAAGTTGGGGCTGTTCAGCCTGGAGAAGAGAAGACTCTGGGAAGAACTTAGAGCAGCCTTCCAGTACCTGAAGGAGCCTACGAGAAAGCTAGGAAGGGACTTTTGACAAGGGCTTGGAGTGACAGGATGAGAGGGAATGGACTGGAGCTGGAAGAGGGGAGGCTGAGACTGGAGATCAGGAAAAAATTCTTTGCAGTGAGGGTGGTGAGACACTGGAACAGGTTGCCCAGGAAGGTTGTGGATGCTTCCTCCCTGGAGGTGTTCAAGGCCAGGCTGGATGAAGCCTTGAGCAGCCTGGGCTAGTGGAAGGTGTCCCTGCCCATGGCAGGGGGTTGGAACTGGATGATCTTTAAGGTCCTTTCCAAACGGAACCATTCTGTGACTCTATGAACCATGAAATGAATTCCTATGAGAGGTAAAAATAACTGTGGGGCTCTTTGTGTTCAGAAGCTGTTCCTTTCCCTTCTTTTGCACAAACAAAGCAGGGAGTTACCCACAGAATCCTCCTCTGCTCCAGCTTGCACCCATTGCCCCTTGTCCTGTCATTGGACATCCCTGAGCAGAGCCTGGCTCCAGCCTCCCCACACTGCCCTGCACATCTTGATCAACATGAATGAGGTCACCCCTCAGGCTGCTCTGCTCCAGGCTAAAGAGCCCCAGCTCCCTCAGCCTCTCCTCAGCAGGGAGATGTTCCACTGCCTTCAGCATCTTTGTGGCTGTGCTGGATTCTCTCAAGCAGTTCCCTGAGGTCCTTCTTTAAGTGAGGGGCCCAGAACTGGACACAATATTCCAGATGTGGCCTCACCAGGGCAGAGCAGAGGGGCAGAAGAACCTCTCTCAACCTACTCACCACAGTCCTTCTAATCCACCCCAGGATGCCCTTAGCCTTCCTGGTCACCAGGGCACATTGCTGGCTCATGGGCATCCTTCTGTCCACCAGGAGCCCCAGGTCCCTCTCCTCAGGTCAGTCCCCAGCCTGCACTGGTCCATGGGGCTGTCCTTGCCCAGACACAAGACTCTCCACTCATCAGAGTTCTGTTCAGCTTTGACTAAAATTTATTATGTTTATTGAATTTTCTTAATTTCATTGACAAGAGGTTTCCTTTCTCAAGGACAAAAGGAGCAGAGAGGAAATGAGGCCCCTCGTCCCTGCATCACCACCTTGCCAGCACCGAGGAGCTGTGCAGAAGCAAGCTCCAAGGCTGGCCGGCATCCGCTAGCAGCCCGCAGGAGAGGGGAGCAGCAGACCTGTCCCCAGAGCTGCCATGCTTTAGAAACACCTCCCCACCACCCGGCTGTCCCCTCTCCCGTGCCGACAAAACCTGGAAACACAATTCAGCCAAGAATTACTAAACATTAACCCTCGGCATTCCCTCAGAAGCAGCTCCTCTGCCTCCTCTGCTTACCCATTTTAAGGAGACACAAACACACACAGCGGAAGGGCAGAGCCTGGCAAAGTTGTAAGCACCTGAGAGTAGGAGGATGCCATAGGAGGGCTCCGGTAACATAACCAACTCCACTACTATTTACAGAGCTCTTCTTCGACCAGCAAACCAGGCTGCATTTGTCCAAAGACAGCGAAAGCAGCTATGGAAACCACCTCCCTAGGGCCGCGCAAGTTCTCTTCCGCTCTACCGCACCGGCCCCGCACTCCGCCCCGCGACAGCCACTGACAGCCGCCGCAACGGCGGCGCCCACGGCGGCACCGGCTCCGTCCTCCCGCAACAAACCGAGCGCTGGCCGCCTGCAGCGGGACCCGGCTCCCGCCAGGGCCCCAGGCGAGCCCTGCCGCCCGGCGGAGCCCGTACCGGCGCTCCGGCTGCGCCGCCGCAACTGTTTCTTGGCGGCCCGGAGCCGCCTGTACGCACCGGGCCGCGGGCGGGGCCTCCCCGCACCGCCCCGGCGGCAGGACCCTCACGGCCGGGCCAGGGACAAGGCTGCCGCTCCGTGCCGAGCAGGCCGGTGGTGGGCGCCCAGCCCCTGCCAGTCCCCCCACGCCGGGGCAGAGCTCGGCCCCGCCCCGAGCCGCGGTCCGGCCGTGCCCACGCTGCCTCCGGCCAGGGCGGCCCCAGGCGCGGCCCGCGGCCCCGCCCCCGGCGGCTCTTACTATCCAGGTAGTGCTCCAGGTACATCCCGGCTGCCATCTTGGGCCCCGCACTGCAGGCCGCTTCCGGCGGCAGGCTGCCGCCGGTGCCTCCCTCCGGTGCCTCCCTCCGCACACCCCCGGAAGCGGCGCTGCCCGGCAGCCCCTTCCGCCCGCCCGCGCGCCGCCATCTTGGGCTCCGCCGGCGCGGCGCCGCGCGGCTCTCGTCCGGGGGAGGGTGGCCCGCGGGGACCGGCCGGGCCGCGCCGCTGCGGGCGGAAGGAGGCCTGGGGAGCGGTGGTGGAAGTGGGGCGAGGCGGCCCCGCCGCAGGCAGCAGGGCAGGAGCGCGGGAGGGGGGTACCGGTACCTGCTGCCTTCATCTGCGCACAGCAGCGCACGGACGTCGCCTTTGGGAGGCTACGGAGGCCTCATCTGGCTCCACATCATTTCCAGCAGCCTAGCTGGGCACTGCCGCCACAGCTCCTGGGTGAGGAGGTGCTGGCAGGTGGTTGTGGCGCTCTGGTTTGTGTATTTGCCGTGCACATCACCAGCGAGGAGTATCTGCTGCTACAAACGGGCTGTAAGGCGACGGTGGCACAAACGTAACACAGCTAACACACCAACAAAGCAATGACATTCAGTTAAAGGTGGGACGTGAAACACCTCTGCAGGACAGGCTGAGGGAGCTGGGGTTCAGCCTGGAGAAGGCTCCAGGGGGACCTTCCAGTGCCTGAAGGGATCCTACAGGAAGGCTGCAGAGGGATTGTCCATGAGGGTGTCTAGAGACAGGACAAGGCGAATGGTTTGAAGCTGAGCGAGAGCAGGTCCACACTGGATCTTGGGAAGAAGCTCTTCAGTATGAGGGTGGTGAGACTCAAATGGGCTCAGGAAGGCTGTGGATGTCCCCTCCCTGCAGGTCTTCACAGGCAGGCTGGATGAGGCCTCGAACAGCTGAGTCTAGTTGAGAGGTGTCCCTGCCCATGACCTCTGAGGTCCCTTCCCACCTGAGCCATTCTGTGATCCTCTGATACCAGGCTCTTTTCTCCATCCCAAAGTGCCAGTTTTCCTGCCCATATACCACAGGTCACTTCCTCTAGGTTAGAATTCCACTTGCTGTGGAGTTGAGGAGCCTTTCCCTAAGCTGTCCTTGGCTAGTGACTCTGCATGCTCTTGTATGGTGCTAGGTCAAGAGTGAGGTCATACACACAGTTCCAAAGGAACTGAGACAAAAGGACCTTGCACCTCTTGATCCTTGTGGTGTGCCACATTCAAGACTCTTCTTTTAAGAGGTCAGCATTAATTCCACATCCTGTACTGGTGGGAAGCACTGGGTTTGTCTGGCAAATGTCACATTTCATCCACCTTTCTCCTACCTACTCAGGTCCTTCTGTTTTTTCCCTGACAGACTGTCATGAATCATTGCTTAGGACTGGATGTTGCTAGGTTCTGGCTGTGAGAAGTGCTTTGTTCTCTTTCCTCCCAAAGCACCATGTCTTTATTTATATAGAGGTACTGGGGTTAAGTCTTCAAGAAGCCCGCAATGTAAGACTGAGGGGCTGTTATCAAAAGGAACTGCAGCTGTTTGAACTATCAGCTATCTTCTTGTTAAACTATTTGGTTAACTCATGGACTCATAGAATCATTAAGGTTGGAAGAGACCTTTAATACCATCAATTCCAACCATAAACCACCTACTATGGCCACTAAACCATATCCTGAAGCACCACATCTACATCATCTTGAACACCTCCAGGGATGGTGACTCCACCACCTCCTTGGGCAGCCTGTTCCAACCCCTCACCATGCTCTCAGTAATGTCCAACCTAAACCTCCCCTGGCACAACCCAAACCCATTTCCTCTCATCCTATCACTGGTTACTTGGGAGAAGAGACCAACAGCAGCCTCACTCCAACCTCCTTTCAGGGAGTTGTAGAGAGCAGTAAGATCTCTCCTCAGCCTTCTCTTCTCCAGACCAAACAACCTCAGCTTCCTCAGCCCCTTGTTGTATGATGCCCTCCAAACCCCACACCTGGCTGCTCTTCTCTGGACACCCTCCAACTCAATGTCTTTCCTATCCTGTGGCACCCAGAACAGAACCCAGCACTCAAGCTGAGGCCTCACCACGACCCAATACAGGAGCACCATCAGTGCTCTACTCCTGCACACACTGGTTTTGATCCAGGCCAGGACACCTTTGGCTTTCTTAGCCATGTGGGCACACTGCTGGCTCATGTTCAGCTGTCCACAGTACCCCCAGATCCTTTTCCTCCAGGCTGCTTTCCAGCCACTCTGCCCCAGGCCTGTAGTGTTGCTTGGGGTGGTTGTGACCAAAGTGCAGGACCCAGCACCTGGTCTTGTTAATCCACGATGGTGCTCTCAATCCCCTCATCCAAATCATGGATAGGTCTTTTGTGTTCAGAAGATGGTAGCTCTTCCAGTCCTACCACAGTAACTTATTGATGATATTTTGGTAATTAAACCACTTTTCTTACCCTTTCCTGTTCCTGTGTGAAGCAGCTGCCTGCAGTCAGCTGAACATTGCTGTTACACCTCACTTGGCTTTTGAAGCACTTCAAACTCCCTGTGTTAACTCCTAATTAAGGGGAAGGATGTGGTTGCTCCATTAAAACTGGATCTGCTCCCTATACCCTTGCCATAGAACTACACCAGAACTCCCCCCAAAAATCATCCTTGAGGTTCCCCTTGAGCATAAAGAGAAACCTTTTCCCTGCGAGGGTGCCAGAGCCCTGGAGCAGGCTGCCCAGAGAGGTTGTGGAGTCTCCTTCTCTGGAGGCATTGCAAACCCACCTGGATGTGTTCCTGTGTGACCTGCCCTAGGTGATGCTGCTGTGGCAGGGGGATTGGACTGGATGACCTCTACAAGTTCCTTCCAACCCCTAACATTCTGTGAAACTGATGTTAAGGAACATTCATAGACATTGGCCCTTTGGTTATGAGACCACCTGGGAATCCCAATGCTATCCTCCAAGCACAGGCTAGGGAGATGTCCCGATACTAGAGCACTGAAAGGGAAACACAAGCTCCCTCTGGATTTGCTGCCACTGCTGAGACAAAAGACAGTGCGAAGAGGAAGTGTGTAAATGTGTCATTAACTTCATTAACTGCCTCAGTGATGATGGAAAACACAGACAGGAGGTAGTTTTGTGTACCTGTGTGGGCTCATGGCAGTAGAAACTCTTTCAACCCAGCAAAAACTAGTTCCTGAGCTCTGGATCTCTCCTTTAGCTTCCTTTGGAAAGCCAAGGGGCACTGTTTTGTGGAGAGGGGCACTGCTCAGGGCTCCAGCACCCACCACTGGAGTGTTCCCACAGTGCCTATTTCATGAGTGGTGTAATAGTTTTTAAACTCTTCTGCAAGGCCAAGTCCTAGCAGAGGCACAGATGGTTTTACAGGGAGCTATCCACCTGGATATGCTCTAGAGGGAGCTGGCCTCATGCACTGACACTTGGGTAACTCCTGTGCTATTGAAACCACAGGAACTAACTTGTTACTACACATTACCCTCCACCCTGGAGTTTGCTCCTTCAGTCACATCCTGCTGTTAAACTGAGTCCTGGTTAGCTGAAGGGCCTGGGTGGGCTGCCCAGAAGGCCTCCTCACCTCACAAAGGGCAGCTACCTGAAGTGCTCTGGGGTAGTGGTTCTCAACCTTTATTGACCTGCCGATGTCTGTGTAGATTCTCCCTCAGAAATGGAAGCCTCTGCATAACCAATGCAAGCCTCCAGCTTTTCAGTTAGGCTACAGACCTCTGGAAATGTTGTCTAAGGAGCACAAGGCGAAGGCCTCCCTTGAGAGGGATCGTTCTGCATACCCCAGCAGGAAGCCTACAGCTGCTGAGTCTGGTTTGGCTCCCTTTTGGCCACAGAGGTGCACATCCAGCCTGCTCTTTAACATCCGCGGCTGGCAGGTCCCTGTTCTGCATTCCCTCCAGGAAAGCCCAGAAATACCCATGCTGCATCCTCACACAGGTGAAAGGATGGATCTGCAGGACTGCCCCCAAGCTGCTTTGTCAGCTTTACCAACTAAAGAGGATGGCAGAAGCCCCAAGTCAGAGCTGTGTCCACGTTCTAAGACCAGATCCTTATCGTCAGCAAACCCAGGCATAGACTCTGGTTCTTTGGCGTCACCATTTCTTTTCTTGCAGGTTTTCTTTTTCCATTCATTACACAGACACTACATGAAACAGAAATGTTTGTTGGACCAAATTACTACATCTCTCTAGAACTTTGGTGTTCTACTATACAGAAATAAGAAACCATGCAGACAAACTTCATCTGTTGTACCTGCAGTGATGATCGAACAGGTACCTGACCTTGTAGTTATGGAAGTGCACAAAGCAGTTTCATTCTGGGTTCTGTAACTGCACTAGGAAACATGGGCACCTTTTGGGTGTTTTACCTGCAAAATATTAGAGAAGCCCTAAACATGATATATATCTTTTAGCTGATATCATGATAAAATAATCAATAAAAATATAGAAGACAGGCAGGATCTCATATTCTAGATTAGGAAGGCAGTTGGCTAATGTAGACAAATCAGAGAAACAATGAAAAAATCACCTATGGCCAAGGAGGTTCAGGAAGAGGTTTGGTTCTACTCATTAAATAAAACACCCTGGAAGTTGCATAGCTAGAAACAGACAATCAATCATCTTAAAAGAATCATTTAGCAAGCAGATGGGAGCAGTGAGCTTTCTTTCCCAACCAACTTTGGAGCTCTGAATGTTCCAGAAGACCAGCAAATACCTTAACTTCAAAAGGATCTGAACAGTAAAATGGGATCCTCCAAGCTGCTGTGAGCCAGTTAACCTAGCACAGGGCAATGGATACAGGTTACACACAGCTAGGGAAAGGCCAATTGTAAGATATGTAAGCACTGGGTCCTGCACTTGTGCCACAACCACCCCATGAACGCTCCAGGCTTGGGGCAGAGTGGCTGGAAACTCCCCATCAGAGAAAGACCTGGGGCTGCTGGTCAACAGCTGGTTGAAGATGAGCCAGGGTGTGCCCAGGTAGCCAAGAAGGCCACCAGCATCCTGGCCTGGATCAGCAGTGGTGTGACCAGCAGGACAAGGGCAGGGATTGTCCCCCTCAGCACTGTACTCAGGGCTGTATCAGTACTCAGCACTGGTGAGGCCACATCTTGAGGACTGTGTTCAGTTTTGGGGCCCTCAGTTCAAAGAAGACATTGAGAGGCTGGTGTGAGTCCAGAGAAGGGCAAGGAAGCTGGTGACAGGTCTGGGGAACAGGTCTGGGGAGGAGCAGCTGAGGGAACTGGGGTTGTTTAATCTAGAGAAACGGAGGCTCTCTACAACTCCCCGAAAGGAGGCTGGAGCCAGGGGTTGTTGGTCTCTTCTCCCTACCAAGAAGTGATAGGATGACACAAAACAGCCTCAGGTTGCACCATGGTTGGATATTGTAAGAAATTTCTTCACTGAAAGGGTTCTCAAAGCCTGGCACAGGCTGCCCAGGGAGGTGGTTGGATCCCCTTGCCTGGAGGTGTTTCAAAGAGGCAGAGCTGTGGTGCTGAGGGACATGGTTTAGCACTGCACTTGGTTGAGTTAGAGAATGGGTGGACTGGATGGTCTTAAAGGTCTTTTCCAACCCAAACAATTCTGTAATTCTATGAAAAGAAACATGATGCTCTTTGTTCCTGATTTACAGCAGCAGGAGTTTGGTGTCTCAAGAGAACTGCCCAGGCCAAATGAAGCCAGACTTGTACCTGAACACTACACAGCCTGGAGAAAGAAAGGCAAAAGACAAGCACCTGTAGTAGAGTCAGGCCTTACTGTGAGACTCCTAGAGCAGCTCGACTCAGTTGAGCTGGCTGGAAAGCTGATCAGTGACTTGACTGTGGTCTGTAATTCATTACAATAGGAAAAAGACTTCTACCAGAAGCCATTAATGTAGTGGACAAAGAGAAGAAAGAGAAGACTCTGGGGAGACCTCAGTACCTGAAGGGGGCTACAGGAAGGCTGCAGAGGGACTGTTTGCAAAGGCCTGCAGTGATAGGATGAGAGGCAATGGTTTGAAATGAGAGGAGCAGATTTAGATTGGATGTTAGGAACAGGTTCTGCACCATGAGGCTGCTGGAACACTGCAACAGGTTGTCCAGGGAGGTAGCTGAGACCCTATCCCTAGAGACATTGAAGGTCAGGCTGGACAAGGCTCTGAGCAAGCTGATCTAGTGGAGGATGTCCCTGCTGTCTGCAGAGGAGTTGGACTGGATGACCTTTGGAGGACCCTTCCAACCCAAACCATAACAAGACTTTATGGATTGAAAACAAACAAACACTCAAACAACAAAAAGAGGGCAGTAAAGAAATCTGGCAGCTTTAGTGGCAGTGACAAGCCACAAACACCTCAGAGGGACATGGCTTATTAACCACAAGGCTTTAAAATATTGAAGTCTGAGATCTTTCTTGGAAGATTTCACTGAATTAGAGACCAGCAATAAAACTTCTTCAGTGAGAGCTGAAGCATTGGAAAAGGCTGCCCAGGGAGGTGGTGGAGTCACCATCCTTGGAGGTGTTCAAGAAGCTGTAGATGTGGTGCTTCAGGAAAGGGTTTGGTGGTCATGGTAGCTGAGTTATGGTTGGACTCGACCATCTTGAAGGTCTTTTCCAACCTTAACAATTCCATGATGGGTGATGGCTGAGATTCACTGTTTGGAGGTGGCTTCTATAAACGATTTCCAGCCTACAGGAGGTTTTAAACCAATGAGAATTTGCAAAACCCAGGTAAGAACAGACAACCAAGTCAGTAAAGGACAAAGAGAGCTACCACTGTCCAGCAAAAACCCAGGAGGCAACCTCAACCTCCAGGGTCACTGCCAAGTCTGTTTGGGTACAGGGATGCAGAAACAAATGGAGTAGAAGGTTGCAGGGAGCTCAAGAGGAAGGACCATGGGATCTTGTTAGAGAATCTTCTGCTCTTGTGAGTGGGAGTTAAAGAACCAAACCCTTGTTGGCTTGTGTGCACAAAGCTGAAAAGCTGCAGACTGTGCAGCCTGAGGCTTCATCTCATCAGGGAAGAATTTTGTACACTTGAGACAGTTTGCATCCTGCAGGTAGCAGATGAGACCCCACTTGGAGCACTGCATCCAGTTCTGGTGCCACCAGCATAAGAAGGACATGGAACTACTGAAGGAGGTCCACAAAGATGATCAGAGGGCTGGAGAACCTCCCCTGTGGGGAGAGGCTGAGAGTTGGGGCTGTTCAGCCAGGAGAAGGCTCCAGGGAGACCTTAGAGCAGCACTCCTGTACCTGAGGGAAGCCTACAAGAAATCTGGGAAGGGACTTTTGACCAGGGCTTGCAGTGATGAGAGGGAATGGATTGAAGTTTGAGGAGGGCAGATTGAGACTGGAGATTAGGAAAAAATTCTTGGCAAGAAGAGACAACATAAGAAAACCAAACCCACCCCAAAACGGAGAGCTAACACATGGACTAGGGAAAGGCTAGACAGCAACTGACATCAATCAGGCATTATGAAACAGAGAAAGCTGTGCAGGGAAGCATTGCAGTTGGCAAAGTAGGTAACAGGAAAGGGATTTGGGATCTTCATTCTCTCTTTAAATCAAAAAGAAACAAAGAAAACTTGCTAATAGTACTGATAAAAATGGTGCAAATGCCTGTGACACAACAGGGGCAACTGGTCCAGAAATGCTGCTAGTTTCAGGGAGAAAGAAACAGGATGTGGCTGTCCTATGACAATAGCAGCTTCTGCCCAGTACCTTAGAGACAAAGGAGCAGTTCAGAGAGCATCTATTAAGTTTGTATCATTTGAAGTTAGCAGAGTAGCAGCAGTCCTATGAGAGTTCGGAGACAAGCTCTCCAAGAGTCCAGTAAGAAGCTCTAAGAGTTCAGTGTCAAGCTCTACAGGGCTCAGCAACAAGGTCTGCAGCCTGTTGATTCAGGTTTGAGTTAAACTTGAGACACTAGAGGAATGCCCCCATTTAGGCCACTCACAGCAGTGTTCCCAAAAGGCTGCTGAAATGACTCCATGTCAAAATGATGGGAAAGCTGGGAAGATGAAGTGAATGCAAAAGAAAACCTGGAACCTGAAGGGTTCATGCAATAGAGATTAGGAAGAAATTCTTTAGTGAGAGTGGTGAGCCACTGGAACAGGCTGCCCAGGGAAATTGTGTTCAAGGCCAGGCTGGATGAGGCCTTGAGCAATCTGGCCTAGTGGAAAATGTCCCTGCCCATGGCAGGGGTGTTGGAACTGGATGATCATTAAGGTCCCTTCCAACCCAACCCATTCTATAGCTCTCTGAATCATTACACATTTGGCTTGACAAAGGGGGCTGCATAGGTGCAACACACTGAGATGTTTGTAAGGCGTTGACTTAGCACCGTAAGCCAGGAAGATTTACTGCACATGGTCACTAGAGGGTTGAGAAATGCCCAGCCTATGAGACTCCAGAAGAAGGTAAGAAGAAGCTGCACTGAATGATGCTTTTCAAGTTGGTGTTGGGTCTGAAAGAGAATCACTGATCCAGTTGGTGGGTGACAAAACTGGGCAAGTGGTGAGGAACCTGCTCTGGCAGCAAGCCAGGTCCACTCTCACCAAGGGGACTTCAGCACAGCCTCATGTTCCAGATCTAGCAAATAGCCCATGTGAGTGACAGGGGGAAGCACTACCACAGCCAGCTGGGACCTCAGCTGATCACAGCAGACAAGCAGCTAATGTGAGCTCCCCTGGAGTGCCACAAGGAAAGGGCCAACACAATCCTCTACAGACTTAAGGCAAAGGGCACAGGGACTCTGTCTACAACACTGGGGCTTGAACACTCAGACTTTTCACAAGATGTAGAAAAGGAAAGACAAGAATAATTCATTGGCTGGGGGAAATGGCTTGCAGTGGAAGAGTGGAGGTGTTCCATCTACTCAGCCTGTCTAAAAGTGGAATGGGAAGTGACATGACAGCATTTAAACACCAGTCCAGAGGAAACAGCACCACTGTGCTCTAAGGCTCTCTGAACCAGTGAGATGGACATAGCCAGAACTAGCAATAAGAATCCAAAGAGATCCAAAGGAGAAACTTGGCTTAAATATTGAAGTGGTCAGAACATGAAGCCCCTCCAGCAGGCTACCAATGGAAGGGATTCTCTGTGTCCCAGAGCCTCAAAATGAAGCCAATACACACTTCAAATATACATTCCTTCCCAGAGCTCAATGGAGGATGAATGGGTGGAAATGTCAGCTGTGAATGAAGGAGCCAAAGCAGACAGCTGCTTCTAGCCTAACCTACAGGCCCATAACCTCTCCAGCGGTTTGTAGCCAACTCTAGTGACAGAAACACAGAGAAAAGGGTTTTCTGCCAGAGGTGAAGAGCTCCTGCTGCTCCTCATGCAAACTCCAAGGCTGCCCAGAGGCAGGGATGTGCTGCCCTCAGCAGCTGCCTAAGACTCACAGCAGCAAGGGGCTGGTGCAGGAGGGAAGGAACACACGTCAGAGGGGCAGGGTGCCTGCAGCAGCACCTCCAGGGAGCCTTTTACACCAATTTATTTCTACACAAGGTGGCCAAAAAAAAAAAGGAAAAAAAAAAAAAAAAAGCAGCCCCTGTTGGTTGTTCACACAGCAGTCTGTGATTCTACAGGCTCTGGGTGGGTGATCTGATTTTAAATCCCAACAACACATGCTTTTTCCCTTGCCTTCTCATTCTCTTCCGAGCCAGCCTCCGTGATCCAAAGAAACTAACGAGTGACACACAAGACCAGCAGTCATGTGGACCAATAATAATAATAATAATAATAATAATAAAAATAATAATAATAAAAAAGGAAAAAAAAAAAAAAAAGAGGGTGGGGTGGTGGGGAAAAGAGAATTGAAGACCAAGAGAAAGGGAAAAACAAACAAAGGTTGAAAATAAAACTTCTCCAGGATAATGCGTTTTATAAACACCAAGATAGAAACAGTTACAGCAAGGACAGAGTGGGCTGGGGGGGAATAGATATTTATATATATATATATATATAAATTCAAGGGGCCTTCAGTTTATTCTTGTTGGCTCCCCCTTCTCCTTAGATTGGTCTCTCTGTGGGGATCTTCATCCCCTTCTCTCCACTGTCCACCTTTTGGGGATTCTGTCCCATGACCAGGGTCCACAAGAGGCCACCACTGCCACGTGAGTCCAGCCCGTCTTGGCAAGAGGGAGCCTGGGAGAGCACTCCTGTAGGAGGTGAGCAGAAGAAGCTAGCCCTTCCCTGCCTCCTGCCAGCTCTTTGAAGAGACTGGTCTGTTCCTCCTCCTCCTCCTCCTTCCCTTTGGGAAACAGGGGGGCAGGACAGGTGTGAGAGTCAGAACTGCTGTTGTTCCGCCTTTCAGGAAAGGGAGGAAAGAGAAGGGGGATGATTATTTTGGCAGTCTCTTACCCTCCCTCCAGTTGCTTTTTGGTTTGTTGTTGATGCCTGCACGCTTTTCTGTGGAAGTGGGTGGGGAAGCAGGAGGGAGAGGAGGAGGAGTACAAGCTGCTAGGACATCATCCACAACGGGCAGGAAGAGCAATGAGCAGGAGAACCCACATTCCTATGGGCCTTGGCCATCACGCTGCACAGACAGCTGGGAGAGAGAGGCAGTTCAGACAGAGCCCTCTCTATTGCTCTCCTCTGAGGGAGGAGAAAGAGTGCAGCACTCCACAGCCCTTGGGCAGCATAGGCACCTGCCCGGCCCAGGGAGCACGCCTCACCTCCCCCTCCTACACTGGTCTCACCTTCCACTGGGGAGAAGGTTTCTCCCATTCAGTCCTTGGGGCAGGACGAGCAGCCCTTCCTCCCTTTCAAAAGCAGGAGAGACAGGAATGGGTCTTTCTCTCTTAGACACTCAATGAAATCCTCAAAGAACCCCATCCAGCTGTGAACCCTGCCACATTCTTCCGTGGCCTGCTGAAGACGTGTCCAAGCCCCTGTATGTACAAGGACTGTCTCTCCATCCCATCCACTCTGCAGGTCTCAGCACGCCCTCCCCCTCCCCCCCCTTCACAGGCATTCTAGAGTGAGAAAGAAGGCAGAACAGAGGCCTTTCTTTGGGTTTGAAAGGAGGGGATCTTGCATGAGGAAATGATCTCAGCACTGGAAAGGGGCTCTTGCACAAGGAAGCATCCTCCTACCAGGCAGGCTGTTGCACAGAAGGAGCACCCACTTGAGATAGGCTGTTGTTCAAGGGGCTGCCATGAACAGGGTTACATGGCCAGAGGAGACCGGTGCAGGAGGAGAGGCCAGAGACTGTTGCACGAAGGGGGCTGCTGCACAGGCAGTGCCCCTGGGCGCAGGCTGTGCACGAGAGGCTTTCTGCTCCCTGGGCTGAGGTCTCTCTAGGAGCTGGAGAGGTGCTCCACTTGGATGGCGCTGGTGCTGACAGTGAGGCAGATGTCCTTGTGATGCTCTGAAGTCTTGTAAGGTGTCAGGTCAAAGGAGCACTGGGGGGGAGGGTTGGGTTGGTTAGTGTCTCCAGAAGGGCCTCCTGCCGCCCCCCCGCCCTGCGGCTGGAAGTGCTGCTGCTGCTGCTGCTGCTGCTGCGAGGCCTGGGCTTGCGCCTGAACCACCTGCTGCTGCGGGTCAGGGATGTTGTGTTTCCTCATGTGCTTCATCAAGTAGGTCTCCTGCAGCAGGAAGAACGCGTGAGAGGAGGGCAGGAGGCGTTACAAAGGCCAAAGCCAGACGGGAAGGGACACAGCGGCTCCGGGGGCTGCTCTGATTGGAGGCGGAGGAGCCGCCCCGGGAGGTGAGGGCGGCAAAGACTCACCGAGGTGTAGGCCCGGCTGCAGATGGAGCAGGTGTAGACCTTGGCGTGCTTCACTGTGTGCGTGGCCAGGTGCACCTCCAGGGAGGCAGCATCTGTGTATGCACGGTGGCAGTTGTGGCACTTGAAGGGTTTGTCTTTGTTGTGCTGCCGCCTGTGGGACTGGGGGCAGCCGAGCAGGGCGGGAGCAGAGAGCAAGGGCAGGGAAGGGAGGGAGCATTAGTACTGCAGAAGGCTACACCTCTGGTACCCCCTTCCAGCCAAGCCTTCCAGCTCACCCTAGCACGAGGCTCAGAGCTTCTCCCTCCAGAGCACCGCACTGAAGCCCTTCTTTTCACAGGCATATCAGGCTCTGAAGAGCAATCTCCCAGCTGTCTGCAGCTCCCACCCTCTCAGGCTCCACGTGACTCTTTCTCAGCCTCTTCCTTTTCTCTCCTCCACTGCCTTGCCTCACATTTGCTGCCCACATCTGTCACTGCCCTTCAGGGCAGGAGCTGCTTGAACTGCTGGCAGGCATTTACAGCTCTTTGCCATTTTGCTCAGCCTCCAGGGCACTGCGGCAGGACAGACCACCCCTGCTTCCCCGAGTCCCTGCTCTGAGCCCCTTTACTTCACTGTCAAACAACCAAAGCATCAGATACCCAGATTTTATTCTGTGCCACATTTAGCAAAAGGCCTAAGTCAGAGAACTCTCCAGAACTTTACCAAATCTCTGAAGTCAAGTTTACAGTTTTACAGGATGTGGCTGTTTATGTGACCTCCTTGGGTCACCAGTGCCACAGAAGCTAGGAATCTCTCCCCTGCCCAAGGGCTTCAACACCTTTTCTGTATTCTTTCCCTCTCCTTCCAGCTGCCCAGATTTCTCCATTTCCTCCATCACAAGGAAGGGAGCAGCCTCTCCTCCTGCTTGACGGCTGCCCTTGCCACCCCCACTGATGAGCACAAACAGCCCAGCCCCTTACCTGCAGGTTGGAAAGCTGGGTGAAAGCCTTTTCACACCCAGGGTGAGCACATTTGTAGGGTCGGTCCCCAGTGTGGATACTGTGGAGGAGGAAGAGCACAAACGGGAGGCAGTGAGCAGGCAGGCGGGGCAGGCTGCCAGGGCCTGATGCCGTGACCGAGTCTCACAGCCACTCAGGAGAGGAGGGAAGGGGATGATGTTGCGTCCAGATGCTGTTCTATCTGGACAAAGAGAGCTCTGCCCAGCTCCTGTGTCCAGCTAGAAGTTAGAGAAGATAAAACAGTCAAGCAGATTTCAGAGAGTGACTGAGAAGCAAGAGCTTAGGAACTCCTGGCCAGCTTGGAGAAATGGCCTCCTGAAAATGGGCTGGGAAGAGGTCTGGAGGACCAGGGCCCCTGCTCCAAGCTCAGGAGTCCCACACAACCAAGAATCTTTCTTCTTGCTTCTACAGTACCAAGAAAGCAGCTCTGTTCCTCTCCAGCACTTTTCCTTTGACATTACTGGGCTGACATCACCTACAGCCTTCATCCGTCCCTGTCCCCCTGCAACGCCAGCAGCTTCCACACACTCAGTCCAACCCCCAGCGGTGCCAGGCTGAGCTCCCCTGCGGCCAATGCCTCTCTCTATGGCTCTCTCTCTCTGTGCCCCCCACGGTGCAAGACCAGGGATCCCCAGGGACAGCACGTGCCCACCTCAGCCCTGGCGGCGGTCAGTGTCTCCTGCGCAGCCTCCACTCCGTCCACTCTGGTGGTCACCTCCTTCCGAGGGTGCCGCCGGCCGCACCCCCGCCCGCCCCCCGCATGCTTGGCGCGCGTGCTCCACAGTGCATGCCGGCAGCGCGGGGGGCCAGGGCCAGGCCCCCAGCTCCTCTGGCCCTTACCGTGTGTGCTGCTGCAGGTGGGAGAGCTGGCGGAAGGCCTTCTGGCAGTAGCGGCAGGTGTAGGGCTTGGCCCCCGAGTGGATGCGGAGGTGCTGGGCCAGGTAGGATGTGTTGGCGAAGCTCTTGGAGCAGTGAGGACACTTGTGCGGCTTGACAATCGCCGTGTGGAGCTTGGAGTGGATCCTGCCGAAGAGGAGGAGGAGCAGCAGCAGTTGGACATGACTGCCAGCTGGCTAGTGCTGATGGGACGAGGGCACAAAGGGGGTGGGACAGCACCACGCTATCTGCTACGGGGAGGAACTCCACACACGGCAGGAGCTTGCTCGTTCCCAAACCGTGCTCCCCTTGGATTCAAGAGGCCATGGTCTGTCCGCACCGGGGGAGGATCCAGAGAGAGGAACTATAGATTTTGGACTGAGGGGCATTGGCAGAGCTGTGTGTGGGAAGCCTATGGCTGAAACAGCAGGGGGCTGCAAGCCTGGACTGAGATGTTTGGCAGAACTGGGGTTACAGGGAACAGCTCTCCTATGCCCAGCTCTCCTTCTGACACAACTAGCCCTACCTACTGCCAGAAAGCTGCACTCCGCTGCCCACACCCCGAAGGGCAGAGCAGTGCTAACCTCTGCGCACACCCAGCCCCTCACAGCAAGCGACAAGTCTCACACCTCGGACACCACGACCGCGGGTGCCTCGCATACAAGACCCGAGCAGCCTGCGGAGAACGGCACCATCTGCCCGCCAAGGGTGCCACAGCATGCTGGGACGGCAGCGACATGCAGCGCGCAGGGCCCCAGCCTGCTCCGGCCCTTACCGTGTGTGCTGCTGCAGGTGCGAGAGCTGGCGGAAGGCCTTCTGGCAGTAGCTGCAGGTGTAGGGCTTGGCCCCCGAGTGGATGCGAATGTGCTGGGCCAGGTAGGAGCTGTTGGCGAAGCTCTTGGAGCAGTGAGGACACTTGTGTGGCTTTGTCTCCGTGTGGGACTTGGAGTGGATCTGCATCTCCGACTTGGAGTAGAAGGTCAGCGAACACATCCGGCACCTAGGACCGGGGTGAGGGGAGGAGACAGCGTCACACAGGGCTGAGCCCCAGCAGGTATCAACTCTAACTGGACAGGATCTCCTGCACTGAGTGAAGGAGGGACATTTTCCTGCTATGTGGTTCTGGGGAGGTTTCACCTGAGACACTGGGCTTGGCTATGAGTACTCCGGTCCCAGGAGGACAAGCTTAAGGTAGGAACTGTCAGAAGAGACCAGACAATACCTTGCAGCCAGGCAAGTCAAGGTCTTGGAAGAATTGAAGGGGTTAATTTACTAGGCCTATAAGGAGACAGGGCAGCACTTTGGAATGTTTCCAACAGCAGTCTGAAGGAAACAGGAATAATTCCCAGACAAAACCCACTTTGTCCATCTATGATTTATTTCACTGGGAAAAAAAAAAGGCTTGGAAAACCTGGGAATCCCAGGCTTATCTTCACAATGGAAGTTAGCCTGCAAAAGCAGCTCTGACCAAACCCACTTAACTCTGCTCCTAGCTTTGGAAAAGTCACTTGACGATTTAGAACAGCAAATGTTGGGAATGACACCAATGAGCCTCACCAAGACCCTCTGGATAGCCAAGGTGCCATTTCCCTGGCCTCACAGGCTTCCAGCAGTTCAAGCCTACTGATATAAGTGTTTAGTCTAGGAGTTTAGATCCCTCTGTTCCCATGCTGGTCAGATATGGATTTGGTAACACACAGACTCTCTGAAGAGGAAGAAGCATCTATCTGCTCTGCAGGCTGCTGTTAAAAGCTACTCCTCCATCACCACACCACGCTGCTAAGAGAAGCTTGCACTCATAAAAGCTTTTGTGGTTGATAATTTGACAGAGGGAGAGGGAAGCTGCATCCAAGATACAGGAATTTTGGTTTTGACCAAGTGTGTGCCTAGCACGGAGCAGAGTTAAGCTGTCCCTGAACTTCAGATTTTTCCATGTGCTGACTTTTCTCAATTAAGCAAGACAAAGCTGAACCTGCACCTGGAACTTCCAGGGTCACATCTGAGAGAAAACATGCCCCTCAGAGGGAGCCTGGCTGCCTTCTGGTTTTGTCTGGGAACTTCCTCCCCTTTTACAAGTGTTTACAAAACTGCTCAGTGACAAAAGCCTCAGAGATGGTCCTGCTCTTTTCCACGTCCATCTCCTCCCAGGACTCTCTAGCTCATTCTCTATACCAAGGCTACACACTGAAGCCAGGAGCTGTATGAAGTGTGCAGTTCTGACTAGTCTGTGTAATGTAGGCAATGTTTATCCAGCACCTTTACCTTGGCTTCCCAGACCCTCCCAAGCCACACCTTGATTTTAAGCCATTCAACTGGAAGCAATGCCTCCCTAGCAAGCACCCCACCACACACCTGCCCTAACAGCTTTTTCCTCTCTACCATTTTTCTTTTGCATTCATTATAATTTCTAAGAGCTGTTCCCACGTTTCCTATCCTCATCTTTCTCTTAATCCACTGTAGCTGCACACCCTAAAAGAGCATGCAAGCTAAATGCATCCCTACAGAAGCCCTCTCACACTGAGCCATCCCTTCTGGACTCAAGAAACAGAAGCACTTTGGGCTGTTTATCTCCTGCTCTGTTAAAGAGATGTGAGGAGTAAGGAGGAACATTAGAGTAATCTTTAAACACAGAAAAGGTTTATAAGCCCAACTACCTCCAAGCTCTTGTGCCATTTGTTCCAGACTTTCTCAAATGTTTAAAGCTAGAACTGAAAACAGCAGATGCACTTTGCAAGCTCACAGGATGAGGACTGTATCCTGAAAAGCAGTAACACTACAAAGAACTCTGAGGTGAGCTGCTAAATTCCTCTGAGCTGCCAACTTCATTCCTTGTTAATACAAACAATTAGGGCATCATCCCAAGCGTGACTTTTAGCAAGCTCCTCAGCAGATGCTTGCTCCCCTGACTCTCAGCTGAACTCTCTTCCACAATATCAGACCTCTGATAAAGAATCATTCCACTGACAAGCTTCCAGTGCCAGGCTGAGTGGCCCAAGCAGCCTTGAGGAGAAGGACTTGGGGGTGTCAGTTGGTGACAAACTCCCCAGGAGCCAGCAATGGTCACTGGCAGCCCAGAAGGCAGCTGTGTGCTGGGCTGCATCCAAAGCAGGGAGAGCAGCAGCACAGGGAGGGGATTCTGCCCCTCTGCTCTGCTGAGACCCCACCTGCAGCACTGCCTCCAGTTCCTATAGGTCTGGAGGAAGCCACAAAGATCATCAGAGGGCTGGAGAACCTCCCCTGTGGGGCCAGGCTGAGCTGGGGCTGTTCAGCCTGGAGAAGAGAAGGCTCCAGGGAGACCATAGAGTAGCCTTCCAGTACCTGAAGGGGGCTATAAGAAAGCTGGGAAGGGACTTGTGACAAGGGCTTGGAGTGACAGGATGAGAGGGAATGGATTGAAGCTTGAGGAGGGCAGATTGAGACTGATGATTAGGAAGAAATTCTTTTGAGTGAGGGTGGGGAGACCCTGGAACAGGTTGCCCAGGAAGGCCTCCACCCTGGAGGTGTTCCAGGCCAGACTGGATGAGACCTTGAGGAAACTGCTCTAGTGGAAGGTGTCCCTGCCCATGGCAGAGGAATTGGTACTGGTCCCTTCCAACCTAAATCCTTGTGTGACTCTGTGGTGGTAGATTACGGTGGTACGGTGAAGCCACTGGCAGTACAGCTCACCAAAGCAAAGGGGAGCAGCAGGCATTTTGTCAGGGGAATGGGGCAGCTGCTCCTGCCACAGAATGGCTCATTCTGAAGTCCACACAATCCAGAGTGCCTGACAAACTCAGACAAGCTCAGTGAACTTCAATAATGATGGTAGGTGAAGATTCCCTAAGCCCAGACCATCTAGATGTGGAGAAAATCTCAGAAGATAGCCTGGGTGACAGACACAGAACGCTGCAAAGGGAGAAACCCAGCCACTGCTGGGGGGTTGTTTGATGAGCCAAGAAAGGTGTAAAGACAAATGGTAACTGACAGTAGCAGTTAAACCATCCAAGAGGAAATGGGATCTTTCCAGCCATGGGAACAATGCATCTTTGGAACAAAGCTCAGAGGCTATAGCCTGGTTTCAATCACTTGGTCCCTACAATTTTGGGTTGTAAGGCACCCCTAAAGGTCATCCAGTCCAACCCCCCTGCAGTCAGCCTGGACATCCTCCACTAGATCAGCTTGCTCAGAGCCTTGTCCAGCCTGACCCTGAGTATCTCCAGGGATGGGGCCTCAGCCACCTCCCTGGGCAATCTGTTGCAGTGTTCCAGCACTCTCATGGTGCAGAACTTGTTCCTAACATCCAATCTAAATCTGCTCTTCTCTCATTTCAAACCATTGTCCCTTGTCCTATCACTGCAGGCCTTTGCAAACAGTCCCTCTGCAGCCTTCCTGCAGCCCCCTTCAGGTACTGGAAGGCTGCTCCAAGTTCTGCCTGAAGCCTTCTCTTCTCCAGGCTGAACCACCCCAGCTTCCTCAGCCTGTCCTTGTAGCAGAGGACAATCCAACTCTCTTTCTGAGGGGAACACTTCTCTAAATGTATTGTTCAGCTGGGCAATAACCTCTCCTGTGCATACATTAAACAGTCTGTGATGTTCAGAAAGTCCACAATGGCCTCAAATCTCAGCAGTTCCATGCATTAAATCCTGTTGCTCCTGTGCCTCCTCTAACTGATGAAGGCAAATAGATGTCTCCAAGGGCAACTCAATCCTTCCCATGCAGGCAGGTGAAAGCAAGGGGCAGCCTGTTACAAGGAGAGGAGTTGGAGCTGTTCAGCCTGGAGAAGAGAAAGCTTCAGAGAGACCTTAGAGCAGCCTTCCAGTACCTGAAGGGGGCTACAGGAGAGCTGGGGAGGGAGTTTTTACAAGCGCTTGTGGTGACAGGATGAGAAGGCATGGCTTTGTGCTGCAAGAGGGCAGGTTGAGACTGGAGAGTAGGAAGAAATTTTTTCCACTGAGGGTGGGGAGACACTGGAACAGGTTGCCCAAGGAGGTTGTGGATGTCCCCTCCCTGGAGGTGTTCAAGGCCAGGCTGGATGAGGCCTTGAGCAACCTGGGCTAGTGGAAGGTGTGCTTGCCCATGGCAGGGGGGTGGAACTAGATAACCTTTAAGGTCCCTTCAGTCCAAACCATTCCATGATTCTATGAGGAAAGGATGCACAGAAGTTATTTGCTTTGTCAGGCATCTGCCTCCAGGTCAGAAATTCCCTAGAAAACACTTCAGTGAACAGAATCTGAATATCCTTTCCTCTTTTCAGAATCAAACTACCAAGAAGGTCCTTCAAAACTTCTCCAGAACTTGACATAAAAATTCACCAGAAATCCCACCAGCAGCAAACCCCCACCCCCCACACCTCCCTCCCCACCAGAAAACCCAGCCACCCTACTCCAAACCTCTCCTGCCTGCATTCAGCAGCCACAGGCATTCCAGTAGAAAGAAAGTCCTGCAAGGACACATTTTGCAATCATCTCATTAGCATCAGCCCTGACAGGACAAGAAAGCTATGGAGCATGAATGAATTCACAAATCTTCTGAGGTAAAAAAAGGCCCTGGAACAGAGCCATCTTCCACTAGTGTGCCCTAGTGAGGCCACACCTGGAGTGTTGTGTCCAGGTCTGCTGCCCCCAGTTCAAGAGAGACAGGGAACTACTGGAGAGAGTCCAATGGAGGGACAGTAAGTTGATGAGCAAAGTGGAGCATCTCTCTTAGAAGAAGAGGCTGAAGGGCCTGGGGCTCTTTAGTGTGGAGGAGACTAAGAAGCATCACAGAATGTTAGGGGTTGAAAAGGACTTCCAGAAATCATCCAGTGCAACCCCCCTGCCAGAGCAGCATCACCTAGGGCAGGTCACACAGGAACACATCCAGGTGGGTTTGCAATGACTCCAGAGGAGACTCCATCACCTCTCTGGGCAGCCTGCCTGCTTATACCTGTTCCTTGTCCTGTTACTGGGCACCACCAAGAAGGAATCAATGCTTATCAGTATGTAAATGTGGAGGTCAAGAGGATGAGGCTGGGCTCTTTTCAGTGGTGCCCAGTGATAGGCTAAGGAGCAACAGGCACAAACCAGAACACAGTAGTTTTCATTTAAACAGGCTGCCCAGACAGGCTGTGTAATATCCTTCTCTGAAGACTTTCAAAACCAACCAACATGTGATTCTGGGCACCTCTAGCTGACCCTGGTCTGCCAGGGGGGGTGGACTAGAGGATATCTGGAGGTCCCTTCCAACTCCTTCCATTCTGTGATCCTCTCTATCAGGCCTTTCCAAGGGAACAAATGATCCATTTCATTAAAGGCTTCACCTTCTGCCTCAGACAGCATCAAACATTGTAGGGGAAGATGCAACCAGCTCTCTACTGGGCACGTCTGGATCAAACCCCATGTCACATCCCCATGGGCAAGGAGAACATCCCACCTGACCCTCACAGCATTCTGCTGCAGCAAAATCCTCCTGGCTGGGGAGAGGAAAAACTGGAAGAGCTCTTTGCTGAGCAGGAGCAAAATGCTCTATGGAATCACTGATCCTCTTCCCCTCTGTTGAATACTCATTTTTAACCTTTTCTCCCCACTGGGCCTCTGAACACCCCCTGCTTTCACTGCACTCTCCCCAAGGGCAAGCAACAGAAATGACCACAGCATTGCCACTGGCACTGACACCACACCTCTGCAGCTGCTTCTTATGGCTCTGCACAATACACAGCCCAGGACAACATACTCTTAATTAGACAGAGCTGCATAGAGTCAGGGAATGGTTTATGTTGGCAGGGACCTTAAAGATCATCTGGTTCCAACCCCCTGCCATGGACACGGACCGGGTCGCTCCAGGCCTCTCCCAACCTGTACACAACAGACCAGAAGTAACCCTTCCAATGTCAAGAATCCTTTAGAGGGAATCTGCAGGGAAATTAAGTGAGACATTCATGGAAAGCTCAGACAGCAACACCCTCAAAACTCACAATCATGAGCCAGCAATGGGCTCAGCAATGCAGCACAGAAGGCCAGTGGCAGCCTGGGCTGCATCAAAAGCAGCATGGCCAGAGATGGAGAGAGGTGGTCCTGCCCCTCTGCCCTGCTCTGGAGAGACCTCCCCTGCAGTGCTGTGTGCAGCTCTGAAGCCCTCAACACAGGAGATACATGGACCTGATGAAGCAGGTCCAGAAGAGGGCCATGAACCTCTGCTACAAGGGCAGGCTGAGGGAGCTGGGGTTGCTCAGCCTGGAGAAGGCACCAGGCAGACCTAACAACAGCCTTCCAGTACCTGAAGGGGGCTACAAGAAGGCTGCAGAGGGACTGTTTGCAAAGGCCTGCAGTGACAGGATGAGAGGCAATGGTTGGAAATAAGAGAAGAGCAGATTTAGATTGGATGTTAGGAACAGGTTCTGCACCATGAAGGTGCTGGAACACTGCAGCAGGTTGCCCTGGGAGGTGGTTGAGGTCCCATCCATGGAGATCTTCAAGGTCAGGCTTGACAAGGCCCTGGGCAACCTGATCTAGTGAAGGATGTCCCTGCTGCCTGCAGGGGGATTGGAATGGATGACCTTTGGAGATCCCTTCCAACCCAAACCCTTCTATGTATCTATGAAATGTCAGTAAAAGGGGGATGTACAATTCTAACTCTACTCATCCATATGAGAATCATTGTGATGAGTCAGACACCAACTGATGCTTATAGCAACCAGACTGCCACTCTGTGTCACACAGTGCTCTATTTTTTTCCCACTTATTATGGAATGTTCCACCTCATTCATCAGATTCTGTTATGAGATAAAATAGCAGCTCATAGTAAAATTTCCCTAAGATGGCTTAATACCATTTTTCAATCAAGTGCCCTGGTGAGGCCACATCTGGAATACTGTGTCCAGTTCTGGGCCCCTCACTTAAAGAAGGACCTCAGGGAACTGCTTGAAAGAGTCCAGCACAGAGTCACAAAGATGCTGAAGGCAGTGGAACTTCTCCCTGCTGAGGAAAGGCTGAGGGAGCTGGGGCTCTTGAGCTTGGAGCAGAGCAACCTGAGGGGTGACCTCATTCATGTCTATCAAGATGTGCAGGGCAGTGTGGGGAGGATGGAGCCAGGCTCTGCTCAGGGATGTCCAATGACAGGACAAGGGGCAATGTGTGCAAGCTGGAGCAGAGGAGGTTCCATGGGAACAGAAGGAGAAACTCTTTCACTGTGAGGCTGCCAGAGCCCTGGAGCAGGCTGCCCGGAGAGGTTGTGGAGTCTCCTTCCCTGGAGACATTGCAGACCCACCTGGATGTGTTCCTGTGTGACCTGCCCTAGGTGATGCTGCTCTGGCAGGGGGGGTGGCCTGGATGATCTTTGGAGGTTCCTTCCAAGCCCTGACATCCTGTGAGTCACCATCACAGTTGTGAAAATGATGTCAGCCTTGCCAGGGCTTGGAGGATTCACACTCCTGGCACATCCTGAGGGCGGTCTCAGAAGTGAGCTGAACCCTTGCTCCTGCTGGTAGGCTACGAATACGTGTTAGACCACAAATGAAAGACAACACTCCCATCAGCAGGTCTGAAGTTAGAGGAGATGCTAAGAACAAATTTACACTGTCAGAGTCAGCACTTCATGGAACAGGGGAAGAAGTGCAGTGTGGTGCCCTGGCAGCGCTGCACTCGTGAGGTACTGAACAGAAGCACAGCGCTGAGCACACAGCGCTGAGCACACAGCTCCTCAGCACACAGCTCCTCAGCACACAGCTCCTCAGCAGTGCTCTCTTAACCTCTGCATTCCCCTTTTTGGGCTTCTCATGCTGAAGTTAAACATTTTCTGGGTGAGGTCTTGTAACAGGCAGGGGAAAGGAAACAGAACCACGTCCCAGGATACACAGCTAGGAAACTCAAGACCTGAAGATGCCAAATGAAAACAGTTGAGTTCTACCTCTGCTTCCACCCTGCTGCCCCTGGCATCACACCAGTCTGTGATGGCACCGAAGGGGGAGCACTGGCTGACACCCCTCAGGCTGTGCTGCCATACAGCCAGACCTGGAGAGCTGGGCAAATAGGAACCTCATGAAGTCCAAGGACAAGTTTGGAGTCCTGCACCTGGGGAAGATCAACCCCATGGACCAGTACAGGCTGGGGGCTGAACTGCTGGTGAGCAGCTCTGGGCAAGAATAAAACTGGGAGTGCTGGTGGAGGACAGATTGACCAGGAGGCAGGAACACATCCTTGTGGATAAGAAGGCCAATGACATCCAGGGGTGCATTAAAGAAGAGTGTGGCCAGCAGCTCAAAGGAAGTTCTCCTCCCCCTCTATTCTGCCCTGTTCAGGCCTCATCTGGAATGCAATACCCATTCCTGAGCATTTCAAGGACAGGGAACTACCAGAGGGAGGCCAGTGGAGAGCCACAGAGATGCTGAGGGGAGTGGAACACCTTGTGAGGAGAGGCTGAGAGGGCTGGGGAAGAGCAGCCTGAGGGGCATCTCATCCATGATGACCAATATCTAAAGGGTGAGTGCCAGGAGGATGGAGCCAGACTCTTCTCAGTGGTGTCCAGTGCCAGGACAAGAGACAGTGGACACAAACTGGAACCCAGGAGGTTCCACATAAACATAACAAAAACTTCTTCCCTTTGAGGCTGGCAGAGCCCTGGAGCAGCAGGCTGCCCAGAGAGGCTGTGGAGTCTCCTCTGGAGGTGTTCCAAAGGCTCCTGGATGTGTTCTTAAGGTGACTGACTCTAGGTGATGCTGCTCTAGCAGGGGGGTTGGACTGGATGACCTTCAGAGGTCCCATTCTGAGATCCTGTGAAATCTATAAGCTAAGCTCAGGGATCTAAGCCAACTTATTGCCACAGCCCTTCAGTCATTTGGTGGCATCCTCCCCTGGCAGGCCAGCCAGTGTTTCCCCATGCTCTCAGCACACAGCACTGCTCCAGCTCTCACATTTCAGGGCACTCCTGCATTTTGTCCATTTTCCAAATGACCTTCAAAATAGCAGCCCCCAGATGGTGTGGTACTACAGCATGCTTCTCAAGTTCAACAGATTCATGGAATGGTTTGGGTTGGAAAGGACCTCAAAGATCATCTGCCATGGGCAGGGACACCTTCCACTAGCCCAGGGTGCTCAAGGCCTCATCCAACCTGGCCTTGAAGACCTTCAGGGAGGGGGCTTCCATGACCTTCCTGGGCAACTTCCTCCAGTGTCTCCCCACCCTCACTGGAAAGAATTTCATCTGTCTTCTTTTTACTGATTCCAGCACTGATTCCAACAGCTGTGTTCACCCTCTCCTGTCACAGCCTCACAGAGAGCTCACATGCTGTCACTCAATTCCTGAAAGTCCTTTCTCAGTCATTGCTTTCCAGGATACTGTTTCCCCTTTTCCTGATCTGAAGATCAGGATCTTCCTGACCTTGGCCACAACAACCCCATGCAGTGCTACAGGCTGGGGTCAGAGTGACTGGAGAGCAGCCAGGCAGAGAGGCACCTGGGGGTACTGGTTGACAGTAGGCTGAATGTGAGCCTGCAGTGTGCTCAAGTGGCCAATGGCCAATGGCATCCTGGCCTGGATTGGGAACAGTGTGGCCAGCAGGAGCAAGGAAATCATTCTGCCCTGTGCTCAGCACTGGTTAGGCCACACCTTGAGTCCTGTGTCCAGTTCTGGGCCCCTCAGTTTAGGAAAGATGCTGAGTTGCTGGAAGGTGTCCAGAGAAGGGCAACAAAGCTGGGGAGGGGTTTGGAGCACAGCCCTGTGAGGAGAGGCTGAGGGAGCTGGGGTTGCTTAGCCTGGGGAAGAGGAGGCTCAGGGGAGACTTTATAGCTGTCTACAACTACCTGAAGGGAGGTTGCAGCCAGGTGGGGGCTGGTCTCTTCTCCCAGGCAACCAGCACCAGAACAAGAGGACACAGTCTCAGGCTGCACCAGGGGAGGTTTAGGCTGGATGTCAGGAAGAAGTTCTTCACAGAGAGATTGGCCATTGGGATGTGCTGCCCAGGGAGGTGGTGGAGTCACCATCACTGGAGGTGTTTAGGAAGAGACTGGATGAAGCACTTGGTGCCATGGTTTAGTTGATTAGATGGAGTTGGGTGATAGGTTGGACTCCATGATCTCAAAGGTCTTTTCCAACCTGGTTAATTCTGTATTTAGATTCAGTGGTAGCCAATGGGTCACTTGTGTGTCTAAGACAAGTCTTCCACTGGGCTGTGGTAAAATATCTCACTGGGCTAGTCCCAGGGGAACAACCACACACAGCCTTCTGGAGTTTTTTGGTGGTGGTTTTGTTTATTCAGCAGCACTGCTGCTATTGTTGGGTCCACTGCCCTTGTCCTACCATTGGACATCCCTGAGCAGAGCCTGGCTCCAGCCTCCCCACACTGCCCTGCACATCTTGATAGACATGAATGAGGTCACCCCTCAGGCTCCTCTGCTCCAAGCTAAAGAGCCCCAGCTCCCTCAGCCTCTCCTCAGCAGGGAGATGTTCCACTGCCTTCAGCATCTTTGTGGCTCTGTGCTGGACTCTCTTAAGCAGTTCCCTGAGGTCCTTCTTCATCTGAGCAGCCCAGAACCAGACACAACATTCCAGATGTGGTCTCACCAGGGCAGAGTAAAGGGGGAGGAGAACCTCTCTTGACCTACTATTACCCTCATGATGTTGCACAGACATTGCAGCCTCAAGTGTCACCAGCCCCATGCAGCTCCATCTTCCTGAAGCAGAATCACAGAACAGCAGAGGTTGGAAGGGAGCTCTAGAGATCATCTCAGCTGTGGTACCTACCACAGAAGTATCAGTGACCCATAAACCCTCAGAATCACAGCCTGCCAGGATAGAAGGGACCCCAACTTTTCCAGGTGACAGTCTAGTTGACATGAGCTGGCCCAGCACCCTGTACAACTTACATCTTAGAAGTGCCCTGTGTAGGGGACTCCACTCCTTCCCTTGGGAGATGATTCCAGTCTCTAACTGTTCTTATGGCTTCCAATGGGAATCTCCCCAACAGTGACTCCTCCCCATCACCCCTTGTCTTTCCCAGGGGACACCATGTACAGAGGGAGTCTCTGTTGTGCTCACAGCCTCCCTTTACGTGTTGGTCCATGGTAGTGAGGTATCCCTGAGCCTTCTCTTCTGAAGCCTGACCAAACACAGCTCTCTCAGCCTTTTGCTCACACAGCAGAGCTTCCAGTCCTCTGGTCATTTTTGTGGCCCTTCTCTGCACACTTTCCAGCCTGTCTACATATTTTCTGTGCAGTGGGGACCATAAATGCAGCCAGTGCTCCAGGTGTGGCCTGAGCAGCACTGAGTAGAGTAGGATAATCTTAGAGTGGTTTGGGTTGGAAGGGACCTCCAAAGATCATCCAGGCCAACCCCAATGCAGTCAGCAGGGACATCCTCCACTAGATCAGCTTGCTCAGACCCTGGTCCAGCCTGACCTTCAATATCTTCAGGGATGGGGCCTCAGCCACCTCCCTGGGCAACCTGCTGCAGTGTTTTAACCACCTTCATGGTACAGAACCTGTTCCTAACATCCAATCTAAATCTGCTCTTCTCTCATTTCAAGCCATTGCCTCTCATCCTATCACTGCAGGCCTTTGCAAACAGTCCCTCTGCAGCCTTCTTGTAGCCCCCTTCAGGTACTGGAAGGCTGCTATTAGGTCTGCTTGGAGCCTTCTCCAGGCTGAACAACCCCAGCTCCCTCAGCCGGTCCTTGCATCATCTTCATGGCCCTCCTCTGGACCCTTTTCAGCAGGTCCTTGTCCTTCCTGTGTTGAAGGCTCCAGAGCTGCACACAGCACTGCAGGTGAGGTCTCCCCAGAGCAGGGAGGCAGAATCACCTCTCTCCATCTCTGGCCACACTGCTTTTGATGCAGCCCAAGCTGCCATGGGCCTTCTGTGCTGCAAGTGCCCATTGCTGGCTCATGTCAGCTTCTCACCCAGCAGCACCCCCAGATATCAAAATGCATTGTACTCAACAGGAACAGATTAAGGTATGATGAGATAAAACATGCAGCAGAGTGGTTTTGAAGTCCTCTCTCCCCAGCTCAAAACTCCTTTCCACACACTGCTTTCACTGATGTGCAAGCAACACATGCTAAAATTAAACCCCATGAGCACAGAAACTTTACTGTGAATTCCTCAGCCCAGCAGTCTGGAAGGGCACCTGAGCTCCCATGGAGTTACAGCAGCTCAGCAGAAGGGAGAGAACTCAGCACAACACAAGTTTGTACCACCTTATACCCTGAGGCATGTGGTCAGCCCTAATTCTGACCTCTTAGATTGGATGCTGGGAACAAGTTCTGCACCATGAGGGTGGTGGAACACTGCAACAGGTTGCCCAGGGAGGTAGTTGAGGCCCCATCCCTGGAGATATTCAAGGTCAGGCTGGACAAGGCTCTGGGCAACCTGATCTCATGGGGAATGTCCCTGCTGGGGGTGGGGCTGGACTGGATGACCTTTGGAGGTCCCTGCCAACCCTTCAAGCACAGCAATCATAGCAAAAGCCAAGCTCCTGGGTACAAACTGTGCCTATGTATGTGTGCAGGGGCACCTGTCCTCCTTAAGAGCTTTTGAGATCATCAGCAAATCGCAACCACATCTAGGAAAGGGTGGGGTAAGGATCTGACAAGTCTCATAAAAAATAGGCAGCTGGGGAAAGAAGAGAGACCCTCTTTGAGCGTCCTGCTGAGGGAAAGGCTAATAAGCTCACCCTTGATTAGACATCAGAGAATCCACACAGGAGAGAGCCGCTGGGAACCAGGCTTCATTAGTTCCGCTGCTCACGGAACTACTTGTTAAAAAAAGCAAACAGAAAGTCCAACATGTGGCATCATCCCACACCCACACTGCTCATCAGCAATTCACAGCCCTCTGCCACTGCCACCGGGGTGAGGAACCACAGCAAGGGGGCTCTGCCCCCTCCTGACAGCCTGAGAGGGGGGACAGGGCCCTGTGCCCGGGAGGCCACACCTGGTGCCGCCAGCAGGGGCACCGCAGCGTTTGCAAACCTTGGCTGTAAGATTTCTAGGCTTTGGAGGGAATGTGGTCAAACTTCCTGCCTGGCACTCCAAGCTGAGGTCCTCCTCTGCTCTTAGCCTTCTAGCCTCCTACAGTCCCCTCTCTCCTGCGTCAGGACCCCAAGATCTTTTCCCCCTGCTGCAGCAGCTCTGCTCCGTTCAACCCCCTCAGCTACCTACCATTTGCCTCCTCTCCCCCACGCTTCAGGTCTGGCCACATCCCATGCTCCTGTCCCCACCTAATTCCAAGCATCTCCTTACTTCCCAGCCCCTAGCTCTGGTTCTTTCTCCCCTCAGTCTTGCTTCTCTCTGTGCCCTCTTTCCCTTGCAAACAGGCTCCCCTCACCCCCTCTGCTGCAGCTCTCTGACAAGGAGAGGCTGAGAGGCCTGGGGCTCCTTAGCCTGGAGGAGAGCAGAGTGAGAGGAGATCTTTCCAGTGCTGGTCAGTATCTACAGGGTGGATGTTGAGAGGATGGGGCTGGGCTCTTTTCAGTGGTGGCACTGATAGGACAAGGGGCAACAGGCACAGGCTAGAACACAAGAGGTTTCATTTAAGTAGAGGGGAAAACTCTTCTTTCAGGGTGCTGGAGCTGCCCAGAGATTGGGGAAGCTCCTTCTCAAAACCCACCTGGACATGTTCTGTGCAAGGTGATCTAGGGTCTGGTGGTCCTGCTTTAGCACAGGGGCTGGACTAGATGATCTTCAGAGGTCCCTTCCAACCCCTACCATTCTGTGTATCAAACTCTAATCCTCTCTCTTCCCTCCTTTCCAATTCCCATCTCAGCTCTACTAAGTTTTCAGACTTCCTGGACACAGTCAGCTCCAGACCCTGTCCATAGCTCATTGTGATCCATACTACAGCTGAACCAACCAGTGTCTTCTCACACCTTGTGTTTGTGCCCATCAGAAGGGGTGTGTGTGGTGGTGTTACTGTCAACACTGGGCACAACAGGTTGTGACTGAAGGAAAAGCATGCCTGGCCTTCAGTGCTAGCCTAGAAGATGCTTATTGCTTCAGAGACTGTAGGCATGGAGTCCATCCTCATACAGAAACCATGAAGACAGGCAGTCTGGTCAGTGCCTGGAGTCATGCAAACCTCAAGAAAAAACAAAGAGGGCTTCTGCATACTTCACCTACCAAACTACAATGCATCTCAGAGCATGCTTAAGACTTTTTCCAAGCTTGCAACTTGGCCAAATTTGACCATTTTAGACAGATAGATGGGGCTTACAAAAGCCATGGCCACCAGACTGTAGATCTATTCAAAGAGCAATGCTAAATCCACCACAAGGCAGCAAAGAAGGGTGAAAATGAGCCATGTCTGAGAACACACCCACATGCTGGACTCAAACCACTGGCTGCCCTGGTGCACTTCATTTCCTCTGCAAAATGGGGACTCCACCCAGCTTCCTCACCCTCTACAGGATGCCACCCAGGGACAGGCTGGAGAGCTGGGCTGAGGAGAACCTCATGAGGTTCAATAAGGCAAAGTGAAGGATCCTGCACATAGCTCAGGGCAATCCTAGATACCAATCCAGGCTGGGGGATGATGAGATTGAGAGCAGCCCTGCAGAAAAGCACTTGGGGATGCTGCTGGGTGAGAAGCTGACATGAGCCAGCAATGGGCACTTGCAGCACAGAAGGCCAAAGGCAGCCTGGGCTGCATCTAAAGCAGTGTGGCCAGAGATGGAGAGAGCTGATTCTGCCTCTCTGCTCTGCTCTGGGGACACCTCCCAGCAGTGCTGTGTGCAGCTCTGGAGCCCTCAACACAGGATGGACACTGAACAAAGGAGGTGACAAAGAAGATCAGGGAGCTGCAGCACCTCTGCTACAAGGACAGGCTGAGGGAGCTGGGGTTGTTTGGCCTGGGGAAGCCTCTGGGAGCTGGGGTTGTTCTGCCTGCAGAAGAGAAGGCTCCAGGCAGACCTAATAGCAGCCTTCCAGTACCTGAAGGGGGCTACAAGAAGGCTGCAGAGGGACTGTTTGCAAAGGCCTGCAGTGACAGGATGAGAGGCAATGGTTTGAAATGAGAGAAGAGCAGATTTAGAATGGAAGTTAGGAGTAAGTTCTGTACTATCTTAGTGCTGGAAAACTGCAACAGGTTGCCCTGTTGCAGGGAGGTGGTTGAGGTCCCATCCCTGAAGATATTGAAGGTCAGGCTGGACCAGGCTCTGAGCAAGCTGATCTAGTGGAGGATGTCCCTGCTGCCTGCAGGGGGGTTGGCCTGGATGACCTTTGGTGGTCCCTTCCAACCCAAACCATTCTATGAGTCTACAGCTCAGCTCTGCATCTTGCTAAGCCTTTATATAAGGCTTCTGCACTCTTTCACACCCTGGACTCATCTTGGAAGTGTCCTCTGTCCCTGAGCTCCTTGTTGTCCCACAAATCCAAACCCCTGTGCTGTTCCCACAAGCACACTGCCAGCACCTGACTAGAAAGGACTCTTAATGCCAATCTCACTGTCCACAGGAAGTCAATTCTACACAGATGTTGGAGAAGGTTAACAGAGAGGCAACAGTGAATCCAGACAAGACTGAGGTGATGTTACTCATGAAGGAAAAAGCTTTAGGGAACTGGGTTAGATGTTGTTCCCTGAAGGTGCAAACATTCTTTAATAGCACAAAGCAAAGCAGCAGACTAAGGCTAGGTATGAAGATCTGCAAACAGTATGGTCAGCAGCAATGCCTCCCACACCTTTGCTTACAAAGATCTAGTCAGTAAGATCCCTGCACCACTTCCAGGTAAGACTACTTCATGAAGATAACAAGCTGAGTGGTGTCACTGATAGGCATGAAGCACACAATGCCACCCAGAAGGAGCTGGACAGGCTGGAGAGCTGGGCTGAGGAGAACCTCATGAGGTTCAGTAAGGCAAAGTGCAGGATCCTGCACATAGCTCAGGGCAATCCCAGATATCAGTCCAGGCTGGGGGATGATGAGATTGAGAGCAGCCCTGCAGAAAAGCACTTGGGGATGCTGCTGGATGAGAAGCTGACATGAGCCAGCAATGGGCACTTGCAGCACAGAAGGCCAAAGGCAGCCTGGGCTGCATCAAAAGCAGCATGGCCAGAGATGGAGAGAGCTGATTCTGCCTCTGCTCTGCGAGACCTCACCTGCAGTGCTGTGTCCAGCCCTCAACACAGGAGATACATGGACCTGATGAAGCAGGTCCAGAGGAGGCCATGAAGATGATCAGGGAGCTGGAGCACCTCTGCTATGAGGACAGGCTGAGGGAGCTGGGGTTGTTTGGCCTGGAGAAGCCTCTGGGCATCTCATTCATGCTGATCAATATCTAATGGGTGAGTGTCAGGAGGATGAAGCCAGACTTTTCTCAGTGGTGTCCAGTGCCAGGACGAGGGGCAATGGAGACAAACTGGAACTCAGGAGGTTCCACTTGAACACAAAAGAAAAAAGTCTTCCCTTTGACAGTGGCAGAGCACTGGCCCAGGCTGCCCAGAGAGGTGGTGGAGTTTCTGTCTCTGGAGAAATTGCAAACTCACCTGCATGTGTTCCTGTGTGATTCCTTCTAACCCCTACCATTCTGTGAGCAGAAGAATCAGTGAAAGCCCACAAGTGTAGAACTCTGAATGCAAGAGCAACTCCTCCTCCAGCTTGAAAAGGGAGCAGGAGCAGCTGAACCTCACCCAGTCTCAATTTAGCTAGGCTATGTCTGCTGACCCTGGTAGCAGGAACCACCCAACTCATCCTATAGAATAAAGAAGGCACCCAGGAATCCTTGAAGTCTGGACTTGGAAGTGTACCCATATGTGTGTTACAGAGAAACAACCTGACTGTATTTCACACAGGTTTGCACTCCCCCAGCTCCAAGAGAAGACAACACTTTCCTTTTTCCAACAGTCATTTTCAGTTCCAAACTGGCACACTGGAAAAGTCCTGACAGCCAGCTGAGATCTGTGGAGACTGGAAGAAGGGAAACATTGCATCCCTCTCTAAAAAGGGTGAAAAAGAGGACCCTGGAAACTACCAAACTGTCAGCCTCACCTCTGTGTCTGGAAAGAGCATGGAACAGATCCTCCTGGAAGCTCTACTGGAAGAGTATATATGGAGGACAGCAAAGTGACTGGGGACAGCCAGCATGGCTGCATCAAGGGCAAGTCCTGCCTGACCAACCTGGTGGCTTTCTGCAACGGAGTAACTACATCGGTGGACAAGAGAAGCCCAACAGATGTCATCCAGCTGGACTTTGGGAAGGCCTTTGACACAGTCCCCCACAACATCCTCCTCTCTAAGATGGGGAGATATGGATTGGATGGGTGGACTGTGCAGTGGATAAGGAATTGGTTGGATGATGGCATACAAAGGGCAGTGGCCGGCAGCTTGAGGCCCAGATGGAGATGGGTGAAAAGTGGTGTGCCTCAGGGGTCTGTGCTGGGACCAGGGCTGTTCCATATCTTCATTAATGAGGTCCCTTCCAACCCAATCCATTCTATGATTCTCCAGCAAGCACCAGCTAAGAGGAGATCCCAAGAAGGGCAGAAATCCTCCTTGGAGGTCCTCAGTGAATCTCAGCCTTGCACCTCAGCATTGCTCAGAGGAAGGCCGGTGTGGGGCAGGGGCTGGAGAACCAGGCAGAGGTACCACACTCACACGAGGACAGGCAATCTCCCCAGCTGCATGTTCCTAAACTCCTTGGGTTTTTCTCTGCAAAGTCTTTTTCTTGAGCTCTGCATGTTCAGAAAAGTTTCTGCTGAGTCACTCCACCTGGTCTTGGACATTTTTTTCCCCCAAACTTCCAAGTAAACAAGGAGCTATAATTAAAGCCTTGGTTCAGCTTTAATTCTAGTGCTCACTGCCAATTGTGTCCCCTCTAAATACATATTTAACAACCTAATTAGCAACCCAGACTGCAAGCAGCTTGAGTAGTGTGGAATTGTGGCCAGGGCCCAAAATAAATGGTGGGATTACAAATAGCAAGCTCTACCTAACACTCCCCCACCTCTCCTTCACCACACACTGATGATGTTTTCCAAGTGGAAGAACTAGGACATTGGGTAAGAGAAGAAAAGGCTGAGCCAAGCTTTAGCTTTCTACCCAGCTAACTGCTTTTGTTTGAAAGTGTAAACATGTTGAAATTGCTGTGGCTAAACACACAGCAGTGCCTGATGATGTGGAGATGCCTTCCTAACGCTGCCGCTTGAATGACTCCAGAAACCGTCTGGCCAAAAAAGAGGGCCTAGGATGCTGGAGAGGAAAACTGCTCCAGACAGGATCATGGGCACCTGGTAGGGAAGGGAGAAGAGCTAGGGATCATCTGCTATTTCTGTTTTCATCTTGCTTCTACTCTACCCTCTTATTGATCTTCATCATCCCTAAATCACTCCTGCACGCTCCTGCTTCCCGCCTCAGACCATCACACTTCCTTCCCCAGCACTTGCCTGCTCTGTCTGGTTATCACCTTCTCTAGAACACCCACAGCACCTTAGCCTCAAGTACTTCCTTCTAGTTAATCTCACCCTTTCCCACCACTCACTTGTAAACTCAAACCACATCCCTCCAAGCTCAGAAACCCAACCTCAGGGCTCAGAACTCTTCCCCCTCTTCTCCGATACCCTCAGGGCTCAGAACTCTCCCCCATCTTCTCTGATATCCTCAGGGCTCAGAACTCTTCCCCCCTCTTCTGTGACACCCTCAGGGCTCAGAAACCCCCTCATATCCAATTCAGAAATACATTTTTTTCCCTGTCTGGTTGGGAATGCTGAAACAGGAAGAGCTGATAGGGGGCAATGCATACAGGAGCAGACACGAGCATCACAGTTAATTTCCTGCTCCGTGTGCCTCCAGTTTGTAATCGTTACAGTGGACAGACTGGAGTCCTAGCTCAGGTACAAGAGGGCTGTCAGCTACCTGAGCAGTGCTGCAGCTGCACCAGACAGCACTGCACTCTGCACTACACCAGCCAGACTACCCGGCCCTAGCGTCAAGGTTTAGCCTCCAGAACGCCCTGGTCGTTAACTAACCTAGTGACATTAACATCCATCTGCTCAGGGAATCAGAGCTGTCCACTAAGAAGGAGATAGTTCTGGGTCACCACACCGGCCTGAAAACACTCCTGACTAGAGAGAACTCAACTCTTCCTTACAACTGAAAGATCCTCTACTCGGGGATCCTACAGGGAAGAGGCAGGGATCTCTGGTCCCCCGCGCACCCCCATCCCCATGCAGCGCTACAGGCACGGCTCAGCCCCACTCCTCACCTGTATGTCTTGCCATCCTTGTGCTGGTCCTCCTCCTCCACGTTGGACAGCACAAAGGGGTCGCTCATCTCGGGCAGCCCTGACTCCTGCAATCGTTTCTTCTTGCGGCCCCGCGGCGGTTTGGGGGCAACTCCCCCGGCCCCGCCGCCCCCGGCCCCTTCCGACAGGGCGGCTGCCCCCTTCTTTGACAGGTCAGGAACCACCTGGAGGGCTGCCTGGGAGCCAGGGGGGAGCGCAGAGACAATCATGGGAGCTGAGATGGGAAAGGTTTGGGCAGAGGTGGCTGTGGTCACCAGGGAACCTGATGGGGAAGTAATCACCAGACCTGGACCTGCGGACAGAAAAAAGGATGGAGGAAGTCACTCATCGCATCTCTGCCCACGGCCAGCCTCATTACCCCACAGAACCCAGCTCCATCCACCTGCTGTGCATGGAATCAAAGGATCATTTCAGTTGGAAAAGGCCTTTAAGGTCAAGTGCAACCATTCCCTAACTCTAGCAAGGCTGGTGCTAAACCATGTCCCTCGGCACCACATCTCTGCCTCTTTCAAACACCTCCAGGCAACCACCTCCCTGGGCAGCCTGTGCCATGCTTTGAGAGCCCTTTCAGTCAGGAACTTTCTTCTAATATCCAACCTAAACCTCCCCTGGGACAACCTGAGGCTGTTTCCTCTCATCATTTGTTACTGGGGAGAAGAGACCAACCCCACCTCATGCCAACCTCCTTTCAGGGAGTTGTAGAGTGAGAAGGGCTCCCTCTGGCCTTCTTTTCTTCTGACTAAAACTGTACTTTTGACTACAATGAAAACAGAAAATATAGTTTACCCTCCCCAACACCCTCCTCAACATGAGGGAAAAATTCTTTACTCCGAGGATGCCAGAGCCCTGGAGCAGGCTGCCCAGAGAGGTTGTGGAGTCTCCTTCCCTGGAGACATTGCAAACCCACCTGGATACATTCCTGTGTGACCTGTCCTAGGTGATGCTGCTCTGGCAGGGGGGTTGGACTGGATGACCTTTGGAGGTGCCTACCACTCTATGACTCTTTGGAGTCCCCTACCTGCTGTCATGAGTCCAGCAGACTGCACTGGTACCACGGTGATGTTCTGAGTCACAGGGGCTTGGCTGTGTGGTGTCAGCTGCTCCGGCTTGGTGTCTGAGTCCATGGTGATGCCAGTGGACAGGGCCACAGAGGTGGGTACTGTCAGCAAGGCAGGGTAGTGGGGGGGAGCCAGGCTGCAGCCCTTCTCTGTGGGCAAGAGCTGCTCCTTCATCTTGTTAATAAACATGGTGTTCTCAATCTACATGGGTGGGAAGAATTGCTTTTAGAACATTCTAGCAAAGCTTCTCCCAGCATTGGCTGAGCAAGAAATGCAAGAGAACAATTTGTAGCAGAAAGCAAGAGCAGCATCCCAGGTGGGAAGACAAAGATCTTACCTGTCCCGAGACAGTGGGCACTGCTGGCCAGAAGTACGGGGAGGAGTTGAAATGAGATTCTTCCATCCTAGCTGGGCACAGTGGGGAAGAAGGGGAAAGGGAAGGGAAATGGAGAAGAAGAAAGACAAACAGACACACACACAAAAAGAACATTAAACCCAAAGAGACTGCAACAGGGAACTGACTCAGTCTAACACTGTGACAGTTCCTTCACCTCCCCTCTCTGACTTGAGCAACTTCTCCCCACTTTTGAGCTATGTGCCCAAATCACAATTTATGTTCAGGGGAAAAAGATGCCTGCTGTTCCCACAGGCTTAGGTCCACCTCAAACACCTCCTGCCCCAGTACTCCTCCATGCAAGAAAAACCAACCAAGCGACTGACTACAAACCCAGAGCACCTCCAAAATGGCTCATTATCATCCACCCAGAGCACAGGACATAAATAAAGCCTGTGCATCTGCAACCAAGCAAATACAGCTGAAAACAACTCTTCATTGCCAGTCTGACCCCACCAGCAGGGACAATTTTGCCTGTCCCTCCACCCTAGCTCAGCACTAAGGACCCAGATGCAGTGAGGGGACATCAGCATTATGTTACGCAGGAAGAAGACAGGCAGAGAGAGTGAAACAGACTTGCCCAAGAGAACAGCCAGCCACAGCAGACCAAGAAGTCAAACTCAGTGCTCCTAACCTCTTGCTGCCCAACACTCTGACCACCACAGCTCCACTCTCTTGTAAGAAAACCCAGGACTATCACTCAATACCCCTGACAGACAAGATTCCCATTCCCACTCAATGAGACTAGGCAGGAGCAAAAGCATTTGACTGCCCTGCTCCTGAGATACCCTGTTTCCACGTGAGCCCATGTCATGGCTCTCTGTTGCTCATTTCATTCCCATCTCTGGGATAAAACTCAGTAGAATTCTGTCCTGAGTCAAATGCCCACTGCTGCCTCCCAACTCTCCATGCAGTCAGAGGACTGGTTGGACAGTAAAGTCTACAGAGGACTACATTTTGCTGTCTAACTGGTCCTCTTTATCTCATTTAAACTATATTCTTACCCTGAAAGGTTGGACTAGATGATCCTTGAGGTCCCTTCCAACGTGGTACTCTATGAATCTCCTAATCTCTTTAGGAACACTGGGCTGAAGAAGCCCTTTCCATTCCTCTGTGTAACAGCACAGTTTGTTCTGCTTGTGAAAACACTATTCAAAAACTAAAGAAATAAACCCTGAAGCAGAAGGATGCAGCTAGTTCCCAAACAAACAGGGTGAAACTGGCAGGTAAAACACAGGACAAAAACTATGCTTGGAGAACACCTGGCAGAGCAAGCTGCCTAGAGAACGCAAGCACTGTTGGTTTCACATGCAGCTACCTGCAAATTGTCCCACTCCTATTTCTGTTGTGATGTGGCAGCAGTCTAATTAGTGAGTAAATATTGTTTCTGAAGGGCCTGTCTCAATCATCAGATAAGCTGTGGAGCATGCCCCAAGAAGCATCAAACACTTTACTCTCCAAAAGCATATTAGGGCAGAATAAATGCATGTGGAATTGCTGAGTGCAAGCCAAAATGCAAAGAGATTTTTTTTTCCCTCCCCTCTCTCTCTCCATAGAGAAGAGGTATTTAAATGAACCAAATTACCTGATAATTTTGGTTTTATGAATTGCTCACACAACAGCAGAGCCAGGTTTTCCTGCCTGCTTGCTCATTCCAAGCCAACCAATACGCACACCTGAGGATGAATTATTTACCTGGCCTCGGTGGCATGCAGTCAGACTGCCAGCTGCCTGACTGAATTACTGCCATTCACCTTGCTGTGATTCAATCAGACTCTGATGGGGCAAGGCTCTTTCCTTCCTTCCTCTGCTTCCTTTCCTGAGCCAACCTGAGGACGCTATCCACGGCAAAGACCTAAGCACGCAGTGCTTCATAGCAGGGCTGCCGTCTTCCCCCAGATGGGCACATAAAGACAGAATGTCTTCCAGGAAACTGAGCTGAAGCAAGAGGGAATTTTGGGTTGGACTGTCAAGTGTGGGGGGGTTTGGGTGGGTTTTGCTTGGTGTTGGGTTTAAAATCAAAACCTTCAAAGTGAACCTGATTCTGCAGGAACTCAAAGTCCTGTATCGTAATCAGATGCATTTGTCAAGTAAAATTTGGACTTGTCCAAGACTCCCTTGGATTCTACTGCAGACTTTGAGTCAAACAGAAAGATGCCAATTTAAACCACAAAAAATAACCTCACAAGAGCTGTCTCATTTAAAGACTACAAGAAATGAAAAGCAACTCCATTTCCAGAGCCTACAATCCAGACTAGCACAGGCCAGGGTACCCACTGGCTGCCTGTCTCCACCTAGTCTCCTAGCAGAACTTCACCTAACTTTTGCTTCCTCAGGTTCCAAAGTGTGCAGGTCAAAATCAGGCTCTCACTGTCAAAACATGACTGCACTGGTTTTGTTCAACTCTCTTAGAATCCATCTCCCCCATCCAAAGATCTTTCATGCCTGAGCTGATAGCAGGCCTCAAAACTTTTGGCTTGAAAGGCTGAAGTGTGATGAAGCTGTAAGAACACGGAGGAAAAGGAGAAACGGTGTCAGAGTTGAAGCTTTCATGCAATCTTGCTAGCAAGCCAGTCTTCCAAAAGGAGAAAACAAAGAGAAGATTCCTCCACCAAACTACTGCCTTAAGGCCCACAAGCTCTCCCTCCCCTACCCCACTTTCAGGCTGAAGGCCATTTGGACAACATGCACCCCTGTTGGCAGCCCCCACTTTAACCCTGCTCACACTTACTTCACCAGAACTTTGCACGTAACCCTTCCAATTGCTCTATAACTACCAGACATGGGCTGGAGCTTCAACCCTGTACCACAGCACGTTCCCACTGCAGTGCCTTCATCATCCCAGCTTCCACAAACGGGCCAGAGATGGGACCTTCTTCCTATTCACCAGTCTAGTATCAGACAGATGTCAAGGTACCCTCCTGATGTAAACCAAAAACACCTTCTATGTACAGACCACAAAGGTACATACACCAAAAATACAACCGAGTGAACCAGCGAACTCACAAGGGACAAGGGATCTGGAGTTTAGATCTCAGAGTACTTCACAGAGTCACATACTTAACGTGCTGGGCTTATACTTCTTTGCAGGTCATCACTTTAATCATAAACAGAGAGACAAAAGCACGTGCAAGTACACGGTGAGGTGGAGGCTGTTTTTCTGGAAGGCACAATCAGGTATTTAGAGGCTGATTTTTAAGGTGCTTTTCTTTACCCTCCAGACACCTAGCTTTTGTTTTCTTACGGGTGTAGAGTCTGCAGTTGACAAAAGGTGCCCCCTCCCTCTGCCCCAAGAATGGTTTCCAATGTTGTTTTACAGTCTGCCCAAGATCTTTGCTCAGCAACAAGGAGCTTTCAGGCTTAATTGCTGCAAAGTACTAAGGATGCTGAAGGCCACACAGGCTGTAAGGTCAAACGCAGAAACGTCTCCACAAAGCTCTCAAGCACCAAATCATTCAAATGCAGCTAAATCTTTGGAACAATCACATCTGAATGCACATCAAGATTATCCCAAGCATGCTGGACAGGGTTCTCAATCCCAAACCCACACACCAGAGTGGGAACAACTCTAGTGCTTGACACATGCATAGCCTCCACCCCAAGTGACTGAGCCACTGCTGAAACAGGTGCCTGGCAGGGGCCATACCCCATGCCACAGTTCCCTTCAGCCTCTCCTGCACCATGGAGCAGAAGCCATTTCAAGAACCCACAACACTGAACCCTGAGGGAAGCCCATGGGGCGAGGGGGAGTCACTCACAGCAGAAGCTCCTTACCCCTCTCACTCTCCCTCCTCTTGCATTTCTCCTCCTTCCAGGGCCGTCTCTGCAAACAAACCGCCAGGGTTACCGGAGCGCCCGGGGCCTTGCATGACAGCGGCCGGCGCAACGCGGGGCCCCCGGTCCCGCCGGCCACATCTAGCCCCTGGGGGACAGGCCATGGGCCGGGAAGCAGGCTCCCCGCAAGGATCGCCCGGGATGGTAGGAGGGGCCCGGACCCACCTCCCCCCGCGGGGCCCCGCACGCACAAGGCGGCGGCGGCGCCTGAGGACGGGGCGCGCCGCCTTGTCGTCCCCCGCGGGGCTGGTCCAGAGCTCAGCCACCCGCGACGGAGCCCCTGGGCGCGCTTTGGCACCAGACACCGGGACGGGCGGGCGACCAGACAGACATACAGACAGACAGCCCTCCTCCGTTTCCGCTTCCGGATCGCTCCGGCCCCGGAAGTCCCGCTCCCCCCGGGCTCCCCCGGCCCTCACACCCGCCACCCGACAGATTACCGGGCACCACCCCCCAGCGGCGACCCCGACCCTGACTCCACCGGCGGCAGCGGCCTCCTCACCGGAAAGAGGAGCGGCGAGTCGCTTCCGGATCAGGGGGCGGAGCGCGCCGTAGCTCTTCCGGGGCTCCGAGCAGAGCGGAACGGCGTCATCGGCGGCTTCGCTCGCAAAAGAGGCGGAGCGGGAGGCGGCCGCTGGCCCGGGGCAGGTTTTCCCTCGGCGGAGTATCTGCGGGCGGCCAAGCCGGGCCGGAAGCTAGGCCCGTGTGGCGGCGGCGGGCGGGCGCGCGCTTACCGGAAGTGCGAGGGGCACGGGCGGGAGGAAGGGCGGAAGTGGCCGTGCGGCGGTCGCGAGGCAGCTTCCGGCGGAGGCGGCGCTTCCCCGCGAGACGTGCGCGCGGCGGGACGGGCCGCCGCCATCATGAATATTCATCAGCCCCGGGCGGCCGTGTGGCCGCCGCCGCACCTGCCGGCCGGGCGGCCGTCGTTGGCCCTGCTGCAGGCCTCGGCCGAGCTGGCCCGTGGGGCGGGCGTGAGGGCTGTGCCGCAGCAGCGGCTGCAGAGCCTCCGCTCCTCCGGCCACGCCGCCTTCCCGCCCCGCCGAGACCACCCCACCGAAGCGTGACTTCAGCCTGCCGAGCTGGCTGGGAGCGCCGGCTTCACCGCGGCCTAGCTTCCCCTGCGCCTGGTGGCTCTGCAGCAGGTCCAGCCGGAGCCAGGGTTGGTGGCAGTGCAGGAGGGAGGCGCTAGCTCAGCTTGGGCATCGCTGGCAGCCCGGCGAGACGGGACAGCGTGGCTGACCCAATGGGTCACCGCCACCTCCTGGGGGTCGTTCTGGCAGCC